>NC_133450.1:199106608-199706608 GCF_048565385.1 Saimiri boliviensis | reverse complement strand
TCTAGGAGGCAGGCAAGAGCTTGGGCTTATAAATCCTCTGGGCATTTGCAAAATTCTTGGAAAAAGATTTGATGTTTCACAAAACATCAATATGGGATTCAAATCAAATGTCTAGGGCTTGGAGGTTTAGATTCAAGTGATAGCTAGGTTACATTTTAGCCTGTGTTAAAGATGAGACCACATTATGACCTAGAAATAGTGGGAGTGGTCATGGGGTGTAGTGAAATGGAGGCCAATTTTGTAATGAGAGGATTTAGTTTGTATTTTGGTTCGTATTTTGACTCTATAACTTACTGCTCAGAGCCTGTTTTGTCATTTATAAAATATACCTACATCATTTATCATTTATAAAATATACCTGTAAAATACACCATCAAGGAGGTATGAAAATAAAGGTAAAATATGTAGCACAGTATGTGTTTTGTGTTTGACACATGGATAATTAATTATACTTTTAAAATACTGTATTGTTGATTCAATTCTCAAATATGTAGAACTTAACAGTCAGCACAAGCTAGATTATACCTAGTAACAAACAATTCCCACATTTTAGTGGTTTATAGTAACAGAAGTTTACTTCTTACTTACTTTGTATGTTCATTACAAAGTGTCTGGTAACTGCTTTGTCTAGTCTCCATTATGGAACCAGGCTGATCCTGATCAAGCAGCTGTTATCACTGGCCATCAAGATGCAAGAGAAAAAAAGCTTTGGATTGTCTGGAATAACATCTTGAAGGAAATATAAAGCTACCATGTACCTGGAAGACAGAAAGCTAGAAATATGTATCAAACATTGCTAAGGCTACCAGAATAATGTTTATTCTTTATTATTTATCTGATCTTATGAAGTTGTTGAACAAGTTTCTGAATGAGTGCTAGGAAGCTTCTTTAGAGCACTGTACCCTCATGTGATCCATCATCCTGTGGTTCAAAGCAAAAGATTGCTACCCATCTATCACAATGAATTTGAAGGAATAGGGTTTAAATATTTAATTGAGTCAAAGATTTTGAAAGTACAAGTGCACAGTCTTTGATGCAAGTTCTGATGTGCTCAATTTTATGTCATCTGAGGTGAATTCTTATATTTAATAGGAAGTAAGATGTTTTATATCTCAAGTCGAATTTGGGTAACTATTATAAAAATCAAATCCCCAGTAAGTTGAGTAAAAAGCAACTCAGTACTTTTATGTATCATTATGATATCTTACAAGCCAAAATATGTATCTGTATACATGTATGTATGTATATTTTGAGAGAAGAAGCATTTATAAAGGTAAATTTTATTTATGGTTCATTAACTTATGAAGTTGTGGGAGTTGAGTTTATGGAAGAATCTTAGAAATACAGACACAGGCTAGATATGGTCCTTAAACTTTTCCCACCTGCCTGAAACTTTCATCAGCCTTGCTGATTTTTTTTTCTTTCTCTTCAACTGCTATATGTCTCTATTAATACAGAGATATAGACTAGTTCATTTTCTCTACCTAGAAAATACTTGTTCCTTAACTACTTAGCTCAAATTTTGTATTCTGTATGAAGGTCTCTACATTTTGTCAAAGAGACCAAACAGCTCCCTTCTCTATAACCCAAAGCACTTTGATGGTGATTCTTTTATAGCACTTAGCACGTTGCATTGTAATTGTCTCTCTTCCCTAGTAATTTCTGTATCACTAGAACGAAGCATAACTCCTAGTACATGGTGGATGCTGCATGAGAAACTGAAAGACATGAAGCTAGGGCTTGAAACTGTTTAATCATGACTGCAGATCACACTACATTTTATGCACACTGATTGTGATTAACTTGGCAGTAGAAATGCTCTTCTTAAGGCCATCTCTGAGCCTTCTCTGCTCACATGTCCTAAAATGTTAAGATCCTCAGATAATATACAAAGTTCCTTACGAAGACACTTGTACTAGGAGGATACTACTTGCTTATTCATTATTCTATTGCCAGTGCCTAGAATAATATCTGATTTATAACAGGGAAGCAATAAACATGTGATGAATGAGTAAATGAAATACCCTTAGAAGACTTTTTAGCCAGCATGTGTCAAGCAGAAGGAATAGGACAAATATGCTGAGATGTTAGGGGAGAAAATGAAAAGTCTGGCAGAGCAGGGTTGATGTGGGGTCAGCAGATCTGTTTGTGGTAGTAATAAGAAACACTACGCTGTCTATGGATTAAATAATACTGTGTGTATTGAAAGGTATAGGTGACTTTGAACCATCGGCTACCTGCTTTGCCACCATTTGTGTGGCCATCAACCAAATTCTTGGAGTCTCCAGCACCTGGACCATAATGTTTCTTCTTATTTAGAATAATGTAAATAAAACTATCATCTCTCTTAATAAATTTAGATCCAGAACCTTCAAGTCTGGCAAGGGACAGGGAAGCACGTGTGGGGAAAGCTGGCAGAACCTGGTTGTCATGACTTTAGCCGTGCTAAGCTGTCCTTTTCACTATCTATTTCTTTGCTACCACCACTCGGCCTGATCCCTTATTAACATGTTTGTCAAAGTGTACACACATATTAATTCACTACAATGGTATAAATAAAGTGCATAACGACATACTTCTTCCATCAGACATCAGTCTTGCTTTTTAACTAGGACAAAAATCACTTTTCTAAACTTTCAGTTTTCTCAGGTGTGCAATAGGGAAAATAATAGTGGATATTGCACCCCTGACCAATGCCAACCCATACGTTGAAGCCCTGACCTTCACTGTGACTTTAAGGAGATAATTAAGATTAAATGGGATCCTAGGGCTGCAGCCCTAATATGATGGGATTGGTGTCCTTATAAGAATAGGAAGAGACACTAGAGAGTGTGCTCTCCTTGCAGGAACAGGGAGGAAAGGGCAAGTTAGGACATAGCAGGAAGGGGGCCATCTATAAGCTAAGAAGAGAGCCCTTATCAGAAACTGACTTTGTTGGAACTTTCTAACCTCTAGAACTGTAAGAAGATAAATATCTATTTTCAATCTGTAGTATTTTGTTATGGCAGCCTAATACTAATACTAGCAAACTAATACTAACTAACAGTGTCTAATAAAGCTTTTGTGAATAATAGGTGAGTGCTGAACAAATGTGACTTCTTATTTATTGTGTCAGTATTCAACCAATTGAAAAGAGAATGATTCACAAGCAAGACTTTACTTGAAGTTCAGAGATAACCACATAACCTAGTAACATACCAATAGGCACCTGATCTATAAGACATCATTAACTCATCTCTAACTGGGGGCCTGCAAAAGGCTGTTTTCATGAGCTAAAGTCCTATTGTCCATACTATAGAGGTCTTCTCACAAGGTCTCAACTCCAGATTCCAGAATCAAGACAGTGAGATGCCTGGAGAGAAGGTTGTGTCGTCTGCCGAAGGCCTGCCTTGTCAATTCCAGTTTTCTGTTTCTGTTTGCTTGTAGGATGACTGACTGTTGAGGTGTCACCTCCTTAATGGCAGACTCTTTCACCAACTTTTAAGACTTTACCTTATGGGTCTTACCAAAGACATCAAAATAAGCACATGAGTCATCAAAGAAATACATATAAAGCACTATGGTGGACAGGGATGTCCTTTGTCACCTTCTTTTTTAACTATACAAAGAAAGGTAAGCTTTTCCACTTTTCAAACAGCATTATTGAGATATAATCCATAGAGCACACAATTCACCAATACAAGTGTGACATCCAATAGTTTTTTGTATATTCACAGATATATGCAACCATCAGGAAGATCTTTTCATTTTTTATGTTTATCAAAGTGGGATTTGCCATCCTTATACAGCACCATGCATAGGACATCAGTACATCAAACTGGGGAGTTCTACTAGTTCCATGCCAGCTCATATTTATGGTTCTTTCTCCAATCTAAGAGGGAAATGTCACAGTGGTATCTCTTATATTCCTCTGGGAATTGGTTCTAGATTATGTTATGAGCATAACCCCATGAGAACGAACACATCCCCATGAGGACAACAACAGTCAAATGCTGCTTGAGCTATCTAAAATAATGTATTCCAAGGAAGCACTCACCATGGCACACACCTGCCAGAAATTCAGAATTCTTTTGGAAAGTTAGTTGGTATCAGCTCTTTGAGTTTTCTTGCATTTGGAGACTTCCGTCTTAAGCCCTGCAGTAAGGGCTTTATAGATCCTGCCCGTTTTTGCATCTGGGACCATCCAAGCTCTTGTTTGGGTAACCAGCTCCAGAAAAGAAACACTTGTAAAGAAATAGCAGGACGACTGCAGAAACATAGCTCTGCCTAAAGATACTCCCAATTTACATTATTTAACAAAACAGGATAGATGATTGCTTAGATCATAGAAATCAGTCTTGCTCTTAAAACTTACAACTTCTAAGCATCTTTATTGTATATGCTGGCTAATGAAGAGATTAAAAAATTGGGTTTCCAAGAACAGTACCCAGGTACTTGCATTACATTTGCACAAACATATCAGCTTTTGTGGGCTCTGCCAGAGGAAAGGAAAACACTGAAAGTTTATTTAAATATTTACATCTCACAAGACAGAGAGGTGCTTACAGATTTGGAATATCTGGTTCTTCCAACATCTACCATTCTATCCATGTCTCACAGCCTTTGCACCCAGCCTCAGCCAAGGCCACACTCAAGGTTCCTAATACTTTCCCTCATCCCAGCAGTGTCATCAAGATTAAACTTTCTCCCACACATGTAGTTTTCTAGTTCAGATTCTTGATATTTGATAATCTTAGGAGATTTTCTTTCATTTTAATTTTCAACGGTTCTCAGTGAAGGTTTACTCTTCCCATAAATATTCTTGGCCATCCAAGGAAGCAGTTGTTCACATTCCTTATTGTTCACTCTCTTGAGGACTAAAATGCATCCTGAAAGTTTTCTGAATCTCTGGGTTGCAGGACTAATCTTATTCTCAGTTTCTCAACACCCAGGGATCCACTGCTTTTCTTCTTTTCTTTGCAAGATATGGCCAAATGGCCAAAGTACCCTAGACATAGAGTCATACATTTGGTTTGGAATTCTGGTGCTTCCACTTATAAGCTGACTAATTTGTGGGAAAACTGTCTTCTGAGCTTTACTTCATTGCTTTCAAAATGGAAATGATAACATCTACCTAATAGAGTTATTGTAAGGCTTAAATTAATGAACATGGAATTAAGAGCCTGACACAGTCCAGCACTGTCCAACAAAACGTGGATCCCAGTTGTAAAGTTGTGTGTCACTTTATATAAATGAAACAGTAGAACATGGTATCTTGCTTGCAAGAAAGGCAGGCACATTAGAAATCTATGTATTAACAAGAGTCAAAAATAAACTATGCTGACATTATCATTTTGTCTAGGGCTTGGTAGGGGAGACTTTTACAGATCTTGGTCTTGGTGAGAAGTTTTGTTATTGCAGTGGTTGTTTTTCTATTTTCCGACACTACCACGAGGCACTGTATTTTCCCTTCTCATACGGGAAGCAGAGGACTGGGACATCTTGGAGCGGAGCTCTGTCCGTCCTCCTTGCCATCTGTCCTCCTGATGTTGCTTCCTGCTGTTCTTCCTGGCTCTCTTCGCTCCAGCACTCTGGCTGCCTTGTACCTCCCTGACTGTGCAGAGCGTGCTTGCACTTGTTCCCTCTGGAATGTTCTTTTCAGGTCTTTGCTCGAATATTACCATATTTCTGAGACCTTCCTTGGCCACCTTGTGTAAAATCACAGTCTCTGACATGCCTACTCTTGTGTGACATATTAGATATTTACTTCCTCATATTGTCTCCCTGTCTCCACGAGGATGGGGACTTTACCTATTTTATTTATTGCTGTGTCCTCAGCAAGCAGAGCAGTGTCTGGAATGTTTAGGAACTTATGGCACCAGTATTAAAGAATAAATGGATATTCTTTATATTATTATCATCATGAATAGCATGATGAAGAAAGTGTTTCCTGGAGGGGTTGTATGATGTCTGCCTCTTTTAAGCTCACCCTGAAGTTGGTCATGTCTGGCTTACCTAACCAACCCTCCCTCTTGGAAGCCTTTGGCCTGATCCCATTTTTCTATTGCCTACTATATTATCCGGTTTTTTTTTTCATGTGGAAAACAATGGATTGGCATGTCTTATAATGGGAAATCTACATAAAGTGCCCTCTTGCTGCTGTGTTCCTCCCAGCCTGTCTTCTCAAGTGGTTTGCTAGAAGCTAGCTTTACAACCCAATGAATAGCTAGGTGACTTGGTTCCCCTTGTTGCAAAGAGTGCCAGTGCCACCTGGAAAGGTGAAGTGTAGAACTTAGACAGTAATTCGTTTTTGCTTACTTAACACACATTTTTAAAGTGCTCAGTGTGTGCCAGGATCTGTTAAATGGAATGGACACAAACAAGAGTGGCCCCAATTGTGCAGCCACTGGAGTCTGTGGATAGTCTGTGGTGCAGGATGCAACACAGGTGTGCTCTCAGGGGTCTCAAGGCACAGAGAAGAATCCCTACCTTGCCTAAGTTCCTGTTTGTTTGTTAGAACTGGGCCTGGTTATGAAGGTGAGTCATCCATGCTGTTGAAATAAACAGGCAACATCAAAATGCTGAAGACAGTCAAAAGTAATAGATATTTCATAAGACGTGTTGAAGGTATGCCACTAGGGTGGCTTACAGTGGTTTCCAGAGATTACCCAAGGTTTCTTCATGTCTTGTAGAAGTAGCCAGTTTGTTTGTTTTTGTCATGGCCATTTGGCCCTTTAAAATGTTTATTATACTCAGGGATTAGCCTGTCTAGCTGAATCTGGTAAGGGTCTTCACAGAGCTTGTATCTGAAAACACGCTATGTGCAGAAAGACAAAGTCATATGAGTGTCTTCAGAGGCCAAGAAGTGAAACACTAATCCTGATTTTAGTGCCAAAGACTAAAAATAATCCAAGCCCAGAGTACAGCGTATCACAGAGGTCTCATCAGCTGAGAAATCTTATTTTCCTTCAATGTCCCGTGCTTTTCATATGCCTCCTTTATTTAAGTTCATTGGTTTATACTTCGTGGAGGCAATATCAAATACTGCATTTCTGAGTTTCTAAACTGGAGACATTATTTTACCCTCATTCACTTAAAGAAAACACACAGTCTTGGAAAAGTTTCACTTTTGGAGTTAATAAACAGGTTTTGATGTCATGCTTCTGAGGAGACTGGGCTCAAATTTTAGCTAACCACATTTCAGAGGCTCTTTGGGACTTAGAGATTAAAGGGGACAGCCTGGAGTTTCCTTAAACATGTTAGGTCTTACATATGGTTCTAACTATGGTCATGTTTTCAAGGGACTGTGAAACAGAGTTCACTAAGAATTGTTCTGTGTCCATGTTAGAAATTGGCTATAGCTAGCTTGGCTTACACACATACTCAATACTTTGAAAGTTTGAAACACTTTGAAGTTACTTTTAAAACTTCTGCATCTTCTCCATATTCTTTCTGCCTTTCTCTTTCCACTCAAGAGTGGGAGCTGGATGTGAATTTATTTGAAAGGGGTGGCTTGATCCTTGCCTCTGCCACTCACATGCGAGAGAGAAACTCACAATATTATGAGGTGCTTATCTGCTACCAGGTTGATAAACAATCCCAAACATTGTGACTCTCTCTCTCTCTCAGGAGGCCTCAGACCTGCCCAGTGCAGGTCCTGAAGCTCACGGCCTTAGTCTCACCCATGCACAGACTTGGCCCTTTGTCTGGGGCTCCTCCCCATTAGGAGGTAAGGTCTGATACGTGTCCTGCTGCTGTCATTGTCATGTCTGTTTCCAGAAGGACTGGGCCAAGCCCAGGTACTGGCAGGCCTGTATGTTAGCTTGGAACCCTGCCTGATTTGGCTTCTTGATTATGTTCCACTTCTAACACATGCAAGCTAGGTTCCTGATTTGGTCTGTTTGTGCTGCTATCACAAAATACTTGGCCAAGTGCGATGGCTGACACCTGTAATCCCAGCACTTTGGGAGGCTAAGGTAGGTAGATCACCTGAGGTAGGAGTTTGAGACCAGCCTGGCCAACATGGTGAAATCCCATTTACTAAAAATACAAAAACTAGCTGGGCATGGTGGTGGGCACCTGTAATCCCAGCTACTTGGGATGCTAAGGCAGGAGAATCACTTGAACCCGGGAGGCAGAGGTTGCAGTGACCATTGCACTCCAACCTGGGCTACAAGAGTGAAACTCCAGCTCAAAAAACAAAACAAAAAAACCCAAGCCTGGGCGGTGATTTATAAAGAATAGAAATTTATTTCTCACAGTTCTGGGAGCTGGAGGCCCAAGATCAAGGTGCCAGCAGGTTCAGTGTCTGGTGAGGGTCTTGTCTCTGCTTCCAGGATGGCACTTTGAACATTGCATCCTCCAGAGAGGATGAATGCTGTGTCCAAAAAAAAAAAAAAAAAAGCCAAAAGTTGTGTGAAGGTTCATTTAGGAAGACCTTCATCCCATTCATGAAAGAGGAGCCCTTATGACCAAATCACCACCTGAAGGCCCTAGCTCTTAATGTTGTTGCACTGGAGATTAAGTTTCAACATGAATTTTGGAGGGGACACAAACATTCAAACTATAGCAGCCTCTGAATCTAACCCACTGACTGGGACACTCGCTGACCTAAACGAACATGATCCAACAGAAACGTAACGTGAGCCGGCTTACAGGCCCTGAGCCACACATGTAACTTTAATTTTTCTAGTAGCCTCATTTAAAAAGGTAAAAAGAAACAGGTGAAATTAATTTTGGTGGTGGTAGGGAGGAAATGGGGAGATATGGGCCAGAGGATACAAAGTGGCAGATAAGTAGGACGAACAGCTTTAGAGAGCTAATGTACCACATGAGGACGATGGGTAATAAAATTGTTCTGTGTTTGGAAATTCTACTAGATGAGTAGATTTTAGCTGCTCTTGCCAGAAAAAAAAGGGTAACGATGTGAGCTCATGGATATATTTGCTTTACTGTAGTAACTGTTTTATTATAAACATGTTTTACTGTATATATTTTACTATATTTACTGTATGTATTATATATGTATATATTTATTAAATTTACTAAAACGATTTTACTATACATATATATTTACTATATATATACCTATAACATCATGTTGTATACCACAAATATACACAATCAAATTTCTTTAAACAAAATTTTAATAATATATTTTATTTAACCCAATAAAACCAAAGTGTTATCACTTCAATATGTAGGGAGTATAAGAAAGATAGAAAGATCATTGAAATATTTAGCTTTTTTTATGCTAAGTCTTTCAAATCCAGTGGATCTTACACTTACTTCACATCTCAATGTGGAACTACATGTGACCAGTGGCTACCATATTGGAAAATGCAGGTCCTGACCCAACTCTGCTTAATTTGGACCTTGTTGTAACCTGGTCGTGGAGCTGCCATTCTCTGTGATGACACTTCTGATGGGAGGTTACTGTTCACCAGCTCAGACCCCTTCTTCCCTTGGAGACTGAAATCAGTCTGCAAAAAGTATTACTTATAGTTTATCATGGGCCAGGCTGTGTGCTAAAAACTTTCCAAGCAGTATTTCTTTCTAACTGCAGAACAATCTGGAGGTTCTTTTATTACCCCTAAGGCATGGTATACGAAGCTATGTCAATTGCCCGAGGTCAGAAAGTTGCTAAGGGGCAATGCCAGAATTCAAAACCAGTTTTATCTGACTTTGGAGTCTGAGTTCTTCCCTGATGTCCTGTACTCCTTCTCTTGACACTTTGAACATTAGGTTTTGGATGGCTGCTCTCTCCCTGGGAACGGGTCCCACCGCTGGGTCAGCCCCTTGCTCCCAGCTGTATCTGTCCTTGCTTACTCACCTTTCTCAGTTGCCTCAGCGAGGACATCTCAGCAGGCCCTGCAGCTAAGTGCACTGGTTAAGCTGGCGACAAGCCTCTGTAATACAGGGTCTAAAAAACCTATGTGAATATATATAAGGCATAGTATCCTCTTCTCTGCCTAGAAAAGCTGGTGCCCTGTGTTTTTGGCAGGTTTATAGTTAATGAACACAGAAATATGGAATTAGAAAGCACACCCAAAGCTGGTTGCTTGGCTAATGGAGACGTATTGCATGTCTCAGGAGCTTGTCTCAGGTCTCTGGGGATGGGGAGCCTCTTGTGTTAAACAGCTGGTTTAGCACATTGTCTGCCCTGTGAGCGGGTGCAGTGGAAAGCTCTTATGACGAATCCTCAGGGACTAGAAGAATGTTTGCTATGAGATGGATTTTTCTTGGTGCAAACACTCCCAGCCGATCGGGTTTTCTCCTGGGAGAAAAGAAGAGCTGGAAGGAGGTGCGTTGAGGCAGAGAGCTATGGGTGCACTCATAGACCTTTGGAACCCTTGTGAGCATTCAACGTGATGGGATATTCAACTGTGTTCCAGCAGCATTTCTTCTCCGCTGCAGGAGTGAAATGCAATCCCTGCTCTCAGCCAGCTCACTGCAGACCTGAGGAGGCAGAAGTCTAAAACAATGTGAGACCCTAAATGCAGGAAGTATGCATGATATCTGGGTTCAGATTGACTAGGAGCTGTGTGTTCTTAGATGAGTTTTTGAACTCCAAGTCTCAGTTTCCCCACCTCTAAAACTGGGATCTCACTTTATAGGAATTACTGGGTATGTAAAAGTGACTAGCATATTTCCTGGTTTACAGAAGACACTTAATGCATGCCAATTCCTATTCCTTTAAATAAAGTCACAATTGGTGAGCAGTAGTTAATAGAGAAAGGAGTGATGAATCTGGACAGAGAAGAATCAGAAAAGGCTTTAGGAAGGAGGTAGTTTGGGAGCATGACCTTGGCGAATGAAGAGTTAGAGAGAATGAGTTTAGAAGCTATTGGTGAGTGTCTTTGGGCAGAAGGAGTGAAGTTGACCCTTTACAAGTAAACTCTTGGTCTGAGCATTCACCAACTCACTGTCTTCCTAGATTCTGAACTTTCTTGACTCTTCTGAGTCTGAATTAGGTCTCAATTCATGTGCTCCCATAGCCCCCTGTATTTTCTATCTGGCACTTGTTGAGTTTTGTTGAATGTGTGTGTATTTGAATAGTGTTCCCTCCAAATTCATGTCCAGTAGAAACCTCAGAATTTGACCTTATTTGGAAATAATAGGGTTTTGCAGATAGAATTAGTTAAATGGAGTCGCAATGGATTAGTGTGGGCCTTAAATCCAATAACTGGTATCCTTATAATAAGGCTCTAGAAAGACAGAGACAGAGATTGAAGTGATACAGTTACAAAGAATGCAAAGGATTACTGGCAACCACCAGGAACTAGGAAAAGGCAAAGAGAGATTATTTCCTACAACTTTCAGAGGGAGTGGCAGAGTGAACAGCCCTGCCAAAATTTTGTTTTGAAAGTATGTTCCCCCCAAACTGTGGAACAATAAATTTCTATTGTTTTTAGACATTTGGTTTGTGACAAGTTGTTATGGCAGCCCTAGCAAACCAATACAGTGGGAATATTTTATTCCTTCTCTCTGAGACTAAGTTTTCTTTATGCTGGCTCAGTTAAACCAACACTGCCTGATACTGTGGCCCAGTGAAATGTCAAGGAATTTGACTAACTCTTTCCCTTGGGATAGAAGTGAAGTCATTAAAAGGAGAGATAATTTCAATCTCCTTCATCTAGAGTCAGCATTTAACAGACAATGTGACTTTATCATTAAGGATCAGGAATGGATTTAAGAGGAAATTGTCTATAACAGAAAGAATAACTTGATCAATCCAAATGTTACTATTTTGGATATATAAATCAACTTTAATCTCATTTTTCATGAATAATCTATACAACAAATGGCATAAATCTCTTAGGTTGTGGACATTTTGTAGTTAGTTACTCTTGGCAAGTGGACCAGGAAGGTGAGTTGTTTCAAAACCCTTTATAGGTGTCATCTCTGTGGGTATGCATATGTGTTTGTGTATGTATGGCTAATAGGAACATTGCTATATACCTGCTTTGAGTCTTTTTTTTTTTTTCTTATACCTAGGGCATGTCATATTTTAACGCCCCTTCTCCTGCCTCTGTTAATTTATTTTTAGTCAAATTGTTATTGGCTTGATGAAATTGCCCTACATTGAAGAACACAGATTATACTTATCACTGACATATTTTAAGAACAATGTTGAGGACATTGCTCATTACATGGTATCATTTGTTCTTAATGAAGATTAGTAGGTGAAAATAAAGTCTGATTTAAGCAACAGAAACAGATAAAATTCTTTTTTAAAAAATCTGATAATCCAATATAGTCTTAGATTGTGGATATGGTGAATGGTCCAGTTTGTTGTTCTTGCTCCCTTTTTAGCATTGGCTGCTAGGAAGCTCAGGATCAAATTTGAGAATCACTTTTCTTGTGATACATAAGATTTTCTGTCCTGTATTTGCTAAACTAACCTTATCTTTGAATCAACTATCCACATTTCTTCTCCTTTGTGCTTCTGAGAGGATTATTTTTAATTCAATTTAAGGAACAATGCTATATTCATCTTCATAATTTACCTTAAGTACCTTTTGAAGCCAGGCAGAGTTGTAAATAGAATAATGTTACAATATTGTTCTTTAGCCTTTTGGTTGGAGGAAAGGTAAGTATTGACAATCAGTAGACTTGCCGCAATTCACTTCATTTCCATGATTCTCAATGTCTTCAGTTATAATATAGGTCTAACAGTAAATTATATCTTATAGAACTCTTATGAAAAACCAAATGAGACAATGGATGTAACAGGGCTTTGTAATATTACTTGTAATATTTTATTCTTTTACAATAAAAATCATGAGTGTCATATACATAGTTTAAACATAAAATAGTACTAAAGTCATAAATAAAATATGACAGCTCCTTGCCCCAACCCTTTGCCTACCCATTCTGATCCTCAGAGGGAGCTACTTCAAATTTTTTAGCAGTTTCTTCTGACATTTGCCTTCAAATGTCAACTTTTACAAATTACATATTAAATTTCTATTATGCTACTTGAGGATTTATATCTTTTATAAACCCATGTCTTCTTTTTCTCATCCTCCAGCCTCGCAATACAATTATATAACATTTTTTTTGCCCAAATCTCTAGAAAGAATAACACTACTGCCTAGCCAAGCACTATATGGATTCTTCCTCATTTAACTTTTTGTTTTTTTATATGGCTATTGCCTCATATTTTATTTATTCAATTTTCTACTTACTTATCATGCTAACAGTCTTCTAAACATACCAACAGATATGTCAAACAGGTTAACCAGCAGTAATTCTTCCAAATGCTTAAATACATTGTTAAAAATCTATCAATTGTATGTCTTTTTTCCCCAGAGATTTCTTTCTTAGTTTCTATCTAGGGCTGGTGCACATCAGAAAATTCTATTTGCCATTCTCCAGTGTTGAAGTCTTTAATTTCTAAATCTTTTGACTTGCATTTTCTTGACAGTTTTTCTTTTGCTGAGGTACATCCTTTAGTAGCTTCTAGAGAAATTTGCCTAAGAAGATTTTTTTGAGGATTTCCAAGTATGAAAAATTTTCCATTTTCCCTCTAACCTGAATGATAATGGAGTTTGATATAAAATTCTACCTTTAAAAAGTTATCTTCGAATGTTTAAGGCCATGCTTCACTGAAAATCCATGCAGGGGCTGAGAATTTCAATGCCTCTTATATTAGTTCCTTATCTATGATCTGCAATGTATTTCTGAAAGTTTTTGTATTTTCTTTTTATCTCTGGTGTCTTGAAATTTTATGATAATTTGCATTTTGTGAGTCTGTTCTAATTATGGTACTAGGCCTGCATGGGACCTTTTAATATCAAGATTTGTATCCTTTATTTTTTTGATTATTTCTTCCCTTCCTTTCTCTTGGTTCTATTTTTCTTTAACTATTATTATTGGGATGTTGCTTTCCCTGATTCATCCTCTTGCCCATCTTTATGTCTTTTTGTTTTGCTTTCTATGAGACTTTCTTTACCTCAATACTTCTAATAAAATTTTACTTAAACTAACATATTTTAAATACTTGAGTGTTTTCTCTTTTTCTCTATTTCCTTTTTGTAGCACCCCTGCAATATCACCTCTTAACATGCTAAAGATATTAAAAGTAAGATTCTGTAAAAAAGAAAGAAAAAAAAAACCTTTCTTAAGTTCACTCTATTCATCTCTTTTTCCAGATTTCTTTTTGAAAAAAATGTTTAACTAATGGAAAAACATTCCATGCTTATGGATAGGAAGAATCAATATCATGAAAATGGCCATACTACCCACAGTAATTTATATATTCAGTGCTATCCCCATCAAGCTATCATTGAGTTTCTTCACAGAATTAGAAAAAAACTAATTTAAATTTCCTATGGAACCAAAAAAAGAGCCCATATAGCCAAGACAATCCTAAGCAAGAAAGAACAAAGCTGGAGGCATCACACTGCCCAACTTCAAACGATACTACAAGGTTACAGTAACAAAAGCAGCATGATACTGGTACCAAAACAGATACACAGACCAATGGAACAGTACAGAGGTCTCAGAAATAATGCCACACATATAGAACCATCTGATCTTTGACAAGCCTGACAAAAACAAGCAATGGGGAAAGGATTCCCTGTTTAATAAATGGGAAAACTGGCTAGCCATATGCAGAAAACTGAAACTGGACCTCTTCTTTTCACCTTATACCAAAATTAACTCAGATTGATTAAAGATTTAAATGTTAAAACCTAAAACCATAAAAACCCTAGAAGAAAACCTAGGCAATATTATTCAGGACATAGGTATGGGCCAAACTTCATGACTAAAACACCAAAAGCAATGACAACGAAAGCCAAAATTGACAAATGGGATCTAATTAAACTAAAGAGCTTCTGCACAGTACAAGAAACTCAAATATCAGCGTGAATAGGCAACCTACAGAATGGAAGAAAATCCTTGCATCTATCTATCTGACAAAGTGCTAATATCCAGAATCCACAAGGAACTTAAACAAATTTGCAAGAAAAAAAAACCCCATCAAAAAGTGGACAAAGGTTATGATACAAACAGACACTTCTCAAAAGAAGACATTTATATGCACAACAAACACGAAAAAAAGCTTCTCACATCTGGTCATTAGAGAAATACAAATCAAAACCACAGTGAGATACCATCTTACACCAGTTAGAATGGTGATCAATAAAAAGTCAGGAGACAACAGCTGCTGGAGAGGATAGGGAGAAATAGGAACACTTTTACACTGTTGGTGGGAATGTGAATTAGTTTAACCACTGTAAAATACAGTGTGACAATTTCTCAAGGATATAGAACCAGAAATACCATTTGACCCAGCAATCCCATGACTGGGTATATACCCAAAGGATTCTACATCATTCTGCTATAAAGACACATGCACATGTATGTTTATTACAGCACTATTCACAATAGTAAAGACTTGGAACCAATTCAAATGCCCATCAATGATAGACTGGACAAGGAAAATGTGGCACACATACACCATGGAATACTGCACAGCCATAAAAAGGATGAGTTCATGCCCTTTGCAGGGACATAGATGAAGCTGGAAACCATCATTCTCAGCAAACTAACACAAGAACAGAAACCCAAACACTGCATGTTCTCACTCACAAGTGGGAGTTAAACAATGAGAGCACATGGACACAGGGAGGAGAACATCACACATCAAGGCCTGTTAGGTGGTGGAGGGGAAGGGGAGGGAGATTATTAGGAGAAATACCTAATGTAGATGATGGGTTGATGGGTGCAGCAAACCACCACGGCAGGTGTGTACCTATGTAACAACCTGCACATTCTGTACATGTATCCCAGAACTTAAAGTATACTTAAAAATGAAAATGTTTGTTTCAACTCATTTGTTTAAAAAACATAATGTTGATGGAATTTCTTGGATGCCTAATGATTGCTTTTGTTTAAAATGAAGCCATTATTTGGTCGAGGTGTGTGTGTGTGTGTGTGTGTGTGTGTGTGTGTGTGTGTGTATTGGGTGACTGCTTCTGAACCTGCGGGCTTCAGTTTGGGGAGATCAAGGACCAGGACAGCTTGACCATTGGTGAAATCATGGAATTTGTGTGCGTGGTCTCCAGAACTACCTCATTTTTCCAGAGATAGATCTTCAAAACTTCTACTTGAAACTTTTTGGATTACTGACCAGCGGTGGTAATCTGAAGTGGGTTGAAGGGGTTGCGGCTCAGGAGGTCAACTTACTCTTAAAGGGCTTGTCTCAGTCGGCCACCTCAGCCTTGCTCTCCACTGCACCTGGTGCCTCTGAGTCTGGGGTCACTCTGAAATAAGCCTCTTTCTGACCACTGGGGAGGATAAAAAGGGATAATTATCTGACTGCTTATACCGAAGGAGGGCTTGGGGTGTCCCATTCCTCATCATATAGACTTTTAGCCAATTCCTCTTTCATCTCTATGTTTCACTCCTCTCTCCAGGTACTAAGCTTCCCCCAACTCCTTTCTCCTAAGTGTTCTGCAGAGGAACTTCCCACTAACTTCTGATTTTTTTCATCCGTCCGTCGGCACTGCATTTGTAATTTCCTCTGCTCAGCTAAGTTCTAAAATCTGTTGAATTCTCATGTTCTGAAAATGCTTTTCTCTTCTCTTTGCCCTTGGTTGGATGTCTTTTATCCATTTTTTTACTGCCATTCTAGTGAGGCTATGGGAAAGGGAAAAGTTGAATAAATTTAACACGTATCTCTGGGAACCCAATATGATCTTCCTAATAAATATATCACTATTTCTAAAATTTTAATCAATTTTATTGAGGTATAATCTACATATCATATGCCCATTTTAAGTGTATAGTGTGGCGAATTTTGACAAATGAATATAGCCATGCAGCCACCATGATTGAGATACGGAGCACTTTAATCACTGGAAAAGTTTCTTCTTCCCCCATTCAGTCATTTCCCCTACTCTTGGACCCAGGCAACCATTGATCTGCTTTCTGTCATTAGAGATTATAAACATATTATTTTTGCTTGAGAAATGATAAGAGGGGTTATGTGGTTTGTGGACTTACAAAGAAAATTTTTTTTTAATATTAAAAAATACATTTTAGGAAAAACATAAAATGCAAATCTGATCAAAGAGTGCTTTGTAAACCATAATATGCTTGCCAAATATTGCTTAACAATTTTTTAATATCAATTCACACATTACCAAACATTGACTGGAAGATGAGTATTTTTCTCCGAGAAGATGAGTAGAGGTTGGGCGAGGGAGAGAGTATAGGAGTGACAACAGGACAAGCTGGAGATCCCCACGTAAAAATCTACCACGTGTGTTTCCCTTTGGAGAAACTGGCTACTAGAGAACAATGATTAATTCGGAGGAGAGCAGCCAGTTAAATGTTTGTTAACCCTTTCACATTTGGAGCAGAGAAGGATTGAGTGCTCAAGAAATATGTAAAGAAGAATTGACAAGGTAACACATTCAGATGGTATTTTCCCCACCTGTTAGCAGCACAAATCCAGATAATCTAATTATTCAACAGCAGTAAACATAAGTAACAGTTTACAGATCTGAATTAGCAAAGCTTAAATTAATGGCCACTGTTTCTCATGGACATAAACAGAATGGAGGGTTGAAATGTTCCTAGGGCCAGGAGGGACAAGTCCTTGAACTTCAACGTTTTAAAAGATCAGAAAAGTAAACTTCTTCAGGATGAAGGTGATTAATAGCTGTTTGGAATTATAGGACATATAAATTATTTTTATTTTAAATTCCAATAAAAATGCTTGCATTTTAAAAAAATGAAAGAGGGTTTAAAAAAAGCTTGAACTTCGATAGCACAAATGTTCTTTATAGTTAACACGTATTTTTTTTTTTTTTTTTTTTTGAGACTGAGTTTTGCTCTTGTTACCCAGGCTGGAGTGCAATGGCCCGATCTCAGCTCACCGCAACCTCCGCCTCCTGGGTTCAGGCAATTCTCCTGCCTCAGCCTCCTGAGTAGCTGGGATTACAGGCATGAGCCACCATGCCCAGCTAATTTTTTGTATTTTTAGTAGAGATGGGGTTTCACCATGTTAACCAGGATGGTCTCGATCTCTTGACCTCGTGATCCACCCGCCTCGGCCTCCCAAAGTGCTGGGATTACAGGCTTGAGCCACCGCGCCCGGCCCGTTAACATGTATTCTTAATGGACAATAGAAATGAAGAAACAAAGTAGGAAGGGGAGAGGGGAAACAATTTTCATCTCTCCGAACACTTAAATCCAGTTTAAGAAAAATTAAAATCAATAACCGTATTCAGGTTATTGTGGAAAAATGGAACAATTAAAATTCACTTTACACCTGAGGCCACATCCTAAGAACATAAAAAAAAAAATTTTTTTTTATACTGAAAGGGAAATGTAATTGGGAATTTAACATTTTAATTTATTGAAAGCATTTCATAGCTAGGATTTCTGATAAATCTGAACATTACTAAAAAGACAAATCAGTTTTATCAGCAAGAAAGTTGCTGAAAACAATACTATAAGGCATGAAGCAGAATAATATGTCAGTTTAGAATTATTCGATTGGAGTTGGCGATCTAGATTTTGCTGTAATCCTGTTCTACAAACCTTAGTGTTTTCCTTACTTTTCTCTCGTTCCTAACCCTTGACTAAGGGAAGCAGACACTGAGTGAATAGTCAAACAGCTATGATAAATGACACCCATAATAGTCTTATTTGCCTTTGCAAGGCAAGTGTTAGCATGGAGTAAATAGTTTCTTCAGTTGCCGAACAACTATCCATCTGACAGTGGGAAGGAGGAAAGAAGAGGAGGAAGAGGAGGCCAATCCAGCTCCAGCCCTGAGACTGCAAATATTTTTAGATACTTTCTTGAATTCCCTATTTTAGAAATACATTACTCTAAAGGGACCCAAAGATGAAAAACGCAGTCGGGAGATCAGCGGCTTTATGACTTGAGTTTTTACCCAGTCCCGTTTACTTCAGCAAAAATAAAAACAAAGCCTAAGTGTGTTTAGTAATGGGCTTGGGATATTTTTATAGTTAAGAGTATAGGGTTCAGGGCTCTGAGTTAAAGGTACTTCGGGCCACGCCTCAAGGCATGGAAGGTTTGCTATCATTACAACTATCATCACCACCCCCACCAATTACATGTTTTTGTTGTAAGTTTCTGGTTGTATTCAGAGAGTCTGGGGAAAAGAGTTTATGATGAGATTGGTTCATTTTGCTTAAGATTCTTGATATTTAACTATGTTTACAAATAACTCTGTAACTGTAAGCGCTATTTTGGTTTATAGCACAGATACGAATAGCACTAGACTGGGCTTCAGGAACCTGGGAGCTCTAGGGTAGGCTGCGCCAGTAGCATGCTCTCTGTGTGATCTTGAGCAAGTCTTCTCATCTTGGTTTTAGTTGTTTTTCTGTTTGTTTTTGGTGGTAAAATGTACATAACATAAAACTTACCATTTCAGCCCTTTTAAAGTGTGCAGTTTAGCGGCGCTAAGTACATTTACATTGTTAGGCATTCATCACTATTATCCATCTCCAGAGCTCTTCTAACAACTCAAGCTGAAACTCTCTTCCCATTAAACAACAATTTTCCATTGTCCTCTTCCACTAGGCACCGGCAACCTTCACTCTACCCAGGCGTCCCCCAACTTTTTACACAGGGGGCCAGTTCACGGTCCCTCAGACCGTTGGAGGGCCGCCACATACTGTGCTCCTCTCACTGACCACCAATGAAAGAGGTGCCCCTTCCTGAAGTGCGGCGGGGGGCCGGATAAATGGCCTGGGGGGGCCGGATAAATGGCCTCAGGGGGCCGCATGCGGCCCCGCAGGCCGTAGTTTGGGGACGCCTGCAAGTCTACTCTCTTTCTCTATGAATTTGATTATTCTAGGTACTTCATGTAAGTGGAATCATACTGTTTGTCCTTTGGTGTTTTGCTTATTTCACATAGTAAAACATTTTTGAAGTTCATCGATGTCATAGCATACGTCAGAATTTCAATCCGTTTTAAGGCTGAATAATGTTCTGTTGCATGTGTACTACATTTTGTTTGTTTATCTGTCAGTGGATATTTAGGTTGTTTTTGGCTTTTGCTCATTGTGAATAACACTGCTGTACACACGAATGTGCAAATATTAATAGCAGCTTGAATTCCTGCTTTCAATTATTTTGGGTATATATCTGGAAGTGGAATTTGTGGCTCATATGGTAATTCTATATTTAATTTTTGAATAGCTGCCATATTGTTTTCCACAGTGGTGGCACCATTTTACATTCTCACCAGCAATGCACACTGGTTTAAATTTCTTCACATCTTCACTAATACTTGCATTTTCTGGATTTTTTTTTCTTTTGGAGGTGGGTTGTTTTTGTTCTGTTTTGATATTAGCCATTCTGATGGGTGTAAAAATGTATCTCATTTTGGTTTCGGTTTGCATTTCCTGAGTGACTCATGGTATTGAGCATTTTTCATGTGCTTATTGACCATCTGTATATCTTCTTGGGAGAAATGTTGATTCAGGCCCTTTGCCTATTTTAAAATTGGGTTGTTTGTTTTTTGTTGTTGTTGAGTTGTAAGAGTTCTTCATGTATTGTGAATGTCAGTTCCTTATGATTCGCAAATATTTCCTTCTTTTCCATGACTTGCCTTTTCACTCTCTTGCTAGTATCCTTTGAGGCACAAAAGTTTTTTATTTTGATGAAGTTTAACTTATCTATTTTTCTTTTATTGCCTGTACTTTGGGTATCAGTTTATTCCTGAATATTTTATCCTTTTTGATTCTATTGTAAACCAAATTTCCTTAATTTCCTTTTCACATTGTTCATTGTTAGTGTGTAGGAATGCACTGGATTTTCATGTTTTCATCTTTGATTTATGGGCATAATAACAACCTGACTTGCATGGATTTGTGATGATGAAATTTATGTCTAAGACAGGACTTACTGAATTAAAGGTGCTCAATAAATGGTAACTATTATTAATAATATTATTACTGATTGATTTGTTATTGGCATGCTGGGCTAGATTCCCATAGAAAAAGTGTAGCTCAACTCTAAACTTTCAGGTCATGGAGAGGTATCAGGCATTAAAAAAACAGCTTGATCAGGGGTTAATCCAGACTCTGACATTTTTTATCCTCATGAACTTGAACACATTAATTTACAACTCTAAACTGGAGTGTGCCCATTTGAAAATTGGGAATGTTAATATCTGACTCATAGTATTTCTGTAAAGATAAAGAAAATAATGTGTGTGTTGTATGCTTGATCTGATATCTAACACAGTACAGTAATTATTACTATAGCTAGGAACTCTGCAGCAAGACTAGTTGGGCTTAAAGCTTGACTCTTACTAGCTGGTGGATTTGAGCAAGTTATTTCTCTCCTGTGCCTCAGTTTCCTTATCTATAAAAGGGAGATGATAGTGGCACCTACCTTGTAGTGTTGTTTGGAATTAACTGAGTTACGATAGGTAAAGTGCCCTGTGCCTGGCATACACAAGCAGTGTGTGATGGCTAGTAGTATTATCATCATTGTAGCTACTAGAGTCACCTTGCTGCCCTCTGTCAGAAAGTCTATAGATTGACTTATAAGATTATTTATAATCTTTTTCTCCCCACATTAAGTGAATGAGATCTTTTAAAAAAAGAAAAAGGAGAAGGAGTCTGTACCCACAGCCCAGAACTCCCCCACCGGGAGTGCTTCCTCTGTCTCCTGCTTGCAGTGACACCACCTGGAGGGAACCCACCCACCCCTCCCAGCAGCTCCAGCAACAGGCCTGCCAGAGATCTGAGCAGATGTTTCTGCTTTTCAGACCCAGGCATTTCCTCTCTTCTAGGAGCACATGCCAGCACAGTCAATATCTGGAAACCCGCTGCTTCACAGTAGGGCTGAGAACTAAACTGGTACTTTACTAGAAAATGGTAATAAAGCAATTTGAATTGCTTTTCATCCTCCTTGCTCTTAACAGCTTTTAGGTTCATATGAGACCAATCTATTAATCCTGCTTCAGAGCTACAGGAATGAGGTGTGTTTTCCAGCCTCTGAATAGGAAATGGGCCCATAACAGAGATTTTCCAGCCCTATTTCACAAGTTCCATTTAGCCTGGCCTCTGGGGCAATAGTGGGTGGAGGTGCCACTTGGTTGGCACCATATTCTTACAGCCTGGCCAGTTCCCCAGGTGCAAAAGAATGACTTCTACCCCAAAGGCACACCATAAACATGATTCTTCTTTGTATGATCTTTTCCTTACATTCTCACTTACTTCAATCCCAGGTTTCTGTATGAAAGAGTTAATAAGGTAGAAAGAATGATTCACTTGCATGGAAACTGATATGAGCATTAAAAAAGAAGCTGCCATTTCCTTCCTGATCAAGTATGATGTAGTTCCTTTGAGAGGTTTTTCTCTCACCTTGAGGAAGTTCTTATAGATCTCAGCATCCAAAGATCTGCGCCCAGCACACAGTAGCACTCAGAGAATAATGGATGAAGTGGATTAAAATAGAAATGAGATGAAAACTTAGAAAGAATGGAGATTAGGGAAGGATTTTTTTCCTTCTTTATGACTGAATATTGAATGCTACTAAGACTTAATGTATTTAAAAAAATCTTCATGGCAAATGGGGCCAGGCATGGTGACTTCATGCCTGTAATCCCAGCACTTCGGGAGACTGAGGAGGGTGGGTCACGTGAGGCCAGGAATTCGAGACCAGCCTGGCCAACATGGTGAAACTCTGTCTCTACTAAAATTAAGAAAATTAGCTGGGTGTGGTGGTAGGTGCCTGTAATTCCAGCTACTTGGGAAGCTAAGGCAAGAGAATTGCTTGAACCTGGGAGGTGGAGGTTGTATGGAGCCAAGATCTCACCACTGCACTTCAGCCTGGGTGACAGAGCAAGACTCTGTCTCAAAAAAAAAAAAAAAAAAAAAAGGATATGGTGGCTCACTTCTGAATCCTAGCATTTTGGGAGGCCTAGGCCAGGAGGATCACCTGAGGTCGGGAGTTCAAGGCCAGCCTGCCCAACATGGAGAAACCCCTGTCTCTACTAAAAATACAGAAAATTAGCCAGGCATGGTGATGCATGCCTGTAATTCCAGCTACTCGAGAGGCTGAGGCAGGAAAATCACTTGAACCTGGGAGGCGGAGAATGTGGTAAGCCTAGATTGTGCCATTGAACTCCAGATTGGGCAACAAGAGCAAGACTCCATCTAAAAAAAAAAAAAAGACAAATTGTTAGTTCATAAATGGAAGGTAACAGATTAAAAGTGGTCAATGCACGTGGACAAACACATTGACTCTGGCACACAAATTGGTGTTGGGGAAGATTTATGTTCTTCCCTCATTGTGAAGTTACTGTAGGGTATTTATCCACCTCAGCACAGATATTTGCCAGAATTTGTCTCAAGACCTCAAGCACAACTTGTTTAGACATTTTCCAGTTGTAATTTTTTTCTAGGCTGTTAAAAATATTGACTTTGACAGCTTTAAAATGATGCCCTCAAAATTGGAATAATTTACATTCTGGAATTAAGATAATTCAGGCATTTCTGCTGGCAAGGACAGCGGGTAGGAGCCAGTTATATAAACCCCAGATTTGAGGGAGACTGAACCATTAGCATAGATTGGTCGTCTGTGGATATTCAGAGCAGTCACCTTCCCATGTAAATGAATCTTTATGTCTCTTCCAGGCAGGCCCAGATTCTGAGCTATTTTTGGAACTTCTTTCAGATCAGGTGATCTGGAAGAGGGTGGGTGAAGGCGTCGGACTCAGGCCACAGTCCTGTCGCCAGTCTCTTGGTGTTCTTCAAGAGACACAGAGAGCCTGAGGAAAAATTCTAGCCACTGTCTGGCTGTCGTGTGTTTACCTTAGATGTTCTCTCCTTTAACTCCTGAGTCTCAGTCCCAGAGAGTCAACATAGAAGGCATTCAGACCAGCTCAGTGGTCCTGGACCTGACCCAGCTCTCGCTGCCAGATTCCAAACACACCTGCTAAAGAGATTCCTTTCTCCCAGCGCTCTGCTGACATTTCAGCTGGAATGAAAGTCACTCTCTGAGTCCACAGCATTCCTCTGACTGCTAACAGGACCATTTCTCCTCTCCAGTCCTCAGGAGTTACTCTTTGATTCTGACTGGAAACACCTAAGTCAAAAGAAAACTTGGTCCAAACCCTGAGGCTATGGCTGGGAAATAACTGAGTGGTAATCATATTCCATAGGAAACAATGAAAGCAATAGCTTTCCTCAAATGGATTCCTCTTCATCCTTGCTACCAGGTACGCTTGTGCTTGTCACATTTAGTCATCCTCGAATGGCTCTGAGGTGTCTTCCAGATTTCACATGTGAAAAAAAGATCAGAAAAACTAAAGAATTTCCCTAGAGGCACGTGACTGCTGACTGGGTCAGATGGACCCCAAGCCCATGGTTCGGATATTTCACCTGTCACCTCTAGCAAAGATGTAGATGACTGAGTCAATCATCCTTGCGGAATTCAACAGGTGGAAGAGACGCTGGAGATGACAAGGGCTTCTCCCAAATATGTATCATGTACATGAGTGAAAGTTGACATCAGTCACAGCATCACAATCATTTGGAATTCTGTGATTGGAAGATATATTAAAACCCTCCTAAGTCAAGTCTTTAATTAACATTCAAAGCCTGACACCCTTAAACATATGGCAGATTCTTAACTGGGGATGATTTTGATCCTACGGGAACATTTGGCAATGTCTGAAGGTATTTTCAGTTGTCACAACTTTGGTGGGATGTCTGTGGTTAGTAGAGACCAAGGTTGCTGCTAAAACATCCTGCAATGTTCAGGACAGCTGCCCGCCCCCCACCCCATTCCCTTCAGCACAAAACAGAATTATCTGGATCAGATCATGTCAGTAGTGCTGAAGTTGAGAAACCCTGAAAATGCAAAGACAAGATGGTTAGAAACATGGACACTGGAGATCCTCTGGACCAAGCCCCTCATTATTATAAAAAAGAGACCCAGAATGGTGAAGTCACGAACCCTTGGTGACACAGCAAGATTTTGGTAGAGCTGGATTTGAACTACACTGGACATGAGCATGTGAAATAGCTATACTGATATCTATAATAATATGATGAACAGCTGCAACTGCAATGCTTTCATAGAAAAATGTAAAAAGAAGAATCTTGACAGCTATTATCACCGGCCATAATCACATCCTGTCTGCATATGTAGGTACAACAAGTATGACAGGAAGATATTGCCCATATATAACTCCTGTTTTTAAAAAAAAAAAAATTTTTTTTTTAAACAACAAGAGAAATGAACCAGCTTAAAATCTCACAGCTCGTAAGAACCTGGAATTGAACTCTTTTCTCTTAAATCAAAGGCCTTTGGGATGATCAGCAGGGCCTTGGCTCTTTCCATGACTGAAAGGGCATTAAAAAGAGAAGGTTTATGCCCATATACGTGAAAACGGCAGGATGTTCAAACATATTTTATAGTAGTACAGTCATCAGCATTTGATATATCTTTTGAGTCTATTGCAATGAAGGATGTTGCATTTATTCCTGCAAGCTCTGCTATTGGGTGTATAAATCGCTCCAAAATTTCCGGAGGATAATTAAGCACTGTGTATGAAGAGCCACTCTGATACAGTGATTTTACTTGTTGGAAACTGTCCTACGAAAACAATCAGAGTTGCAGATAGATTTATGCACAAAGATATTATGATACTAATAATGGCTGGGATTTATCGAGCTCACACCATATGCCAGATTCTGTTTTAAGAGCTTTCCATGCATCATCTTATTTGCTCCTCATAACAACACTATGAGGTGAGTATTATTCTCATCCCCATTTATACATGGGAAGCTGAGGCTTAAAGAGTCTCAGTGATTTGGCCAAGATTACTTGGCTACTATATAATAAAGGGAATTCAAGGCCAGGAAAACTGATTCACAGTGTTTCTTCATTTTAATTGCTATGCAATACCAACTGATAGCAGTAAATTACAAATTAATCAGGAAAAATTGGAAGAAGTCTGGTGTCTAACGTGAGTGTACTTGGTTAGGGGAATTATGACCTGTTTCACCTTTTGGTATCTTGGCCTAAAGTAAACCTGGACTATGCCTTCCTTGGGTGAAGAAGGACAGCAGATCTGCTTAGAGGTTTTGCAGGTAGTTCACACTTGTGCCGTCTGTCCTTTAATAGAGCTTAACTCTGTTCACAGGAAGGAGAATGCCTCAGACTGGGACTCAGACAGACCTCAGTTTGAATCCCGGTTTGGTCACATCCTAGAAGTTCAGCTTTTGATGAAGCATATTTTCTTCACCAAACGTCGCTTTCCACATCGTTAAAATAGGGAAGTCACATCCACCTGGTGGGGTGGCTGCGTGGAACCCTTGACTTGCAGAAGTGCTCACTGACACACAGTAGGTGCTCACTAAGAGTTAGGTGATAGAAATAGAGATGGAGCCCTGCATAGATTACTTGAGCAGGAAGGCTTGCTGTTGTCTGAGGGAAGGGGATTCCCAGCTGTGCTCGGGGAAAAGGAAGTCAGAGAAAGCCACTTAAGAATGCTGCATTCTTGTGGACAAGTTCTGTGAACAGCTTTAGAACAATGTAAATAGGATAACTGACAAGTCATGTGAACAGTTTTAGAAAAATGTAGATTGGATAACAGGCTGTGAAAATGAGCACAAGCAGGAAACCCAGACTCAGAAATCCAGAGACCTGAATGCCTACCACAGAGGGCTCTTTCTTCTGCAGGAGCCCAGGCAGGTTTTATGGCCCCCAGTCTGGGTGAGCACTTGATGGGGAGAAGCTTGGAGACAATTGAGTAATCAAGGAGTTGCCCCAGCCTCAGATCAGACCTAATGGTCCCTAACTCTGGAGAATAAAACTTGGGATGTGACTGCAGTGACTGGATTCACATTTCTTGGTCAGGCCCCAGAATAATCCCTGCTTCAGAGGTGACTCAGCTTGGGAAAGGCCAGGGCTGGTGGCCCCTTATCACAAGTGTTTGACTCACAGAGTGTGAGTGCTGGAGGGGGCCTTGGAGATAAGTCATCCCAGCCAGCCACTCCATTTGCTAGACAAGAGAGGCTCAGAGAGGAGAAGGGACTGGTCTGATGTCCACACAATTACTAAGCAGCAGTGCTAGAACACCAGCCCATGCACTGCTGACTCAGAATCCAAAAGTGATTTTTTTCCACTAGCACCTTAATGCTGTTTATTTGTAGTCATTGATGATCTGTTTATTGAATTATGTGTCCTTGCTCATATGTTCAGAGAGCTTATGGACATTTCGTGCACCCAAAGCGTGTATGTGAAAACAAGGAAGTATATATCCATCCTGTCAACAAATGTGGTCAATTCTTATCCAAAAATGTCTGTTGAATCCATTTCCAACTCTCTAGTTCAGACTTATCACCTCTCTTCTGGATCCTTGTAAATGTCTAGCTGATTGTCTTATCTTCAGTAACTGCTTCTCTTCTCAGATATTTTTCAACCCGGCAGACAGAATCATTTTTCAAGAAAATATTTCCATAGTTCCATTGCTTACTGACCAAAAATAAACTTCTTAGGAGGGCACTCAAGGCCTTTTATGATCTGAGCCCATCCTCCCTTACTAGGCTTATCTCTAACGCTTTTGCCCACCCATACATGTCACCCATACCTACAGAAACACTTCAGGAATTCCGTGCCTTTTTTCACGGTTTTCCCTCCTTCTAGAAGGCGTGTTTCCCATACTCCAGCTCATCTTTTAAGCACAGCTCCACCACCACCTTCTCTGTGAAGCCCTCCACCACGCCTCTCCAGGCAGGCAAAACCCATCACCCTCTCTGCTCTGTTTCTCCAGTGCTCTGCACACGCTTGCATTACAGCTCTCCTACTGGATTGAGACGAGTTATTTATTAGCCTGCCTGCATCACCAAGGAGGCTGCAAGTGAGCATTTTCACAGCAGCCACTATGTCTATCACATTCACTCTCAAGTCCTAGCATAGGGCCTGACACAGAATAGGTTGTTCAATAATGTTTTATGAGTTAATGAATGCATAAATTATTGAATTAACACATGTAAAATTATTTATTGCTTGTAAGTTGCCCCATCAAGCAAATAGCTAGATAGATGTTTACCAAACCTGGAGGGTATATATGGCATGGTCTGAATTAAATTATTGCTTATGTAGGACAGAGAAATGTGCATGGATATAGAAAACATGAGTGATTTAAATATAGCCCCAAATAAAAATCCTAAGAGAAGACGTGTTGAATTGCAGGTGTGGAATAGAAGTGGGAGCTGCTCCTCGTGTGGGCAACTTTACGTTGTATACTCCAGGGTGAGTAGTGCCAGGTGTTTATTTGGATAATGAAGATGTGATAATTTCCAAATGCAGAACCAAGAGCTAGAATACAATAAAAATTTTAACTGAATCTGATGAACACTAAAGTGTTGATTATGGCATAATGTTTTCTAGGCAATCAGTATAAGAGAGCTGGCCCTTTATCAAGGACAGCTCCTTGTAAAAATGAAGTCCTGAGCTCAGCTCCCCTCCACCATTACCACCAAACATGGACCCACGTATCTAACCCTCATATTTAATCCCTTGTGGCTTTAGACATAATCTTCTGACTTACGTATGTGTTAGCTCTGACCTCCTGTGTTTTGAACTTTTGTGTGTAAGATAGTAATTCTTAGGGGGACTTGATGTTTTTGAGTCAGTCTATGTTCAGAGGAGAAATAAAAGCCAGGAAGTTTTCCCCAGCATTTTGATAGAGCTTAACTGTAACTCTCAGGTGATTTAATTGACAATGAAGTCTTTTAAGTCCATGTCTTGTCATTTGCTAATATATTATATTTGCCCAGAAGAGATATGGACATGGGTTTAGAAGACAGATGAGAAATGGTTCCATTGAATTTTTAAAAATTACATTGTTGTATTGTGGAAGGTTGAAATTTTTAGCTAAAAAGATTTGGATTAGTTATTTTTATCTATTCATCTACTCTTATTTTTTATTTACATGAATAGGTGAAAGCAGAGTGATTTAAGCAATATTTCTGTACAGTAACAGAGTACAGAATGCTTTTACATTTGACATCTCACAGAATCTTTCTAACAACCTGGGATATAGAACTTAACAGACCTATTACACAGATGACGAGTCTGAAGTACAGGGAGGTTAAGTTATTTTCTAAAATAAGTGAAGCGGGGCAATGAGACTTTTGTGACTTCCATTGCAATACTCTTGAATGGTTCAGAGCTCCTGAATTCCCATATTTTCTCCACCACCTCTGCTAAGTGATATGACTTGGACTAAGTTACTGTATTCCCTGCACTACATTTTCCTCATCTGTACAATGGGCATAAGGGTCTCCCTCTCTCAGGATGCTCTGAAATCGGTTGAGGAAACACACAAAGTAGGGAAAGAAATAAGACTGACAAATTCAACAAATGCAATTGAGTCCCTCTGTATGGCTAAAATGCAGGGAAGGAGGTGGGAATGGTGAGAGTTAATGACTTTAATGTAGACATTTGTCCAGTCATTCAAGATGATTAAAGATCACAGGATTTGCATTTTATCCCAAGGGTGATGGAGATCATTGAAAGTTTTAAGGTGATCATTTAAGAATGGGGAGGTTTGCATTTTCTGGCAGAGTTTCTCCAGCATGAGCTCTTGCAAGAGTGTCCTAATTAGTCCCCAATCCTACATTCTCTCTTTCTGCAGTCCAGCCTCTGCAAGATTATCACAGGGACGCTTCTGCAACACATCCCATCATCTCCACCTCCAGCTTACAAACCTTCACCAACTCTGCATTTCTTATAGGATAAAAGTACAGACTAGCATTCAAGGCTCTTCACTGCATTGTCTCTGTCAATCCTGCTGGCTTCATGTTGCTCCCTCTTCCCCCAGATTCTGCAGATTCTCTGCAGGTGCTCATCCTGATTAAAACTCCATGACTGTTATAGCTGTTTCTTACCTTTGTACACACTGCACCCGGGGGTGGAAAGCTTTGGTCTGGTGTGCTCCAAAATACATAATCCTAATCATCAAGACCCAGCTCAGCTGGCACTGCTGCACCTTTCTGTAATGATGTGCCTGTCTCCTCCATCAACTGAGAACTCCTTAGGAATAGTGGCATGCCTTATTCATCTCTGAACCTTCTCATGTGGCACGATGCTCAGCACAGTGTGGATGCCACAAATGTGGCACAAATCCGTGTGGGCTCCAGAGTTTAGACTTCCTAGTTTTAACTTCAGCTTTGTCACTCACTAGTTATGTAGATTAATGTTAACTATCTGTATCTTGGCTTCTTTATTTGTAAAGTGTACCTATCTTCTGGGGTTAATTATATGTATTTATATATTTATATGTAATAGTAGTATACAGTGGTATCATACATTAGTATACATAGTGTATGTAAGTATATAGTGTACAGTATTTGTATATGTGTATTTTATATGTATACTCATTTATATATGTGTGTGTGTGGTATATGTGGTGGCAATAAAAGAGCCTGTTACACAGTAAGTCCTCAATCAATGTCAGACGTTAGTATCTTGTGGCAATTGGAAACATAAAATGTTTAATGACTTTCTCCTCCTTTGGATAGAGATACAATAAACTGTCAACAACAAAGATACAATAAGACTTGGCATACAGTAATCCATGAAGTCAGAAGTTAAGTTTACCTTAAATTTATACTTTTAGCAGAGCAAACATCTACATTTTCCCAGTTTTCAAAAAAAAAAAAGTTATCAAACCAATAAATAAAAACTGAAACAGTATCCTGGAATGGGAGATAGGCCTCATTTCCTCCAGATTACTATCGATGAACACATTCACACTGAACCACTCTAATGACACATGCCAGTAGCATCTAGAGAGAGACAGCTCCATATCTAACGGTGAAGGGGCTAAAGTCTGCCTTTGGCAAATCCTTTCTCTTGCTCTTTGTCTACTTGCACATCTCAGAGTTGTTCTAACTTCAGATGATGCTCAACCCTGCTTACTTTTCCTCTCATATCAAAGCTTTTTGTCTGTGTCCTTAGTCTCTCAAGATGCTTCTCTATTTCTGCAATGGTGTGATAGTTGGTGGGAAATGGCTTTTCAGAATGTGTTCCAATTGTCATGTCAGAATCATCCCAGATGAAAATCATACCCTAGCAAGTGCTTTGGTCTGAATGCTTGTGTCCCTCCAAAATTCAGTTGTTGATATCTAATCTCCAATGTGATAGTATTAAGAGGTAGGGCCTTCTGGGGGGTGATTAGGTCATAAAGGCAGAGCCTTCATGATTGGGATTTGTACTGTCATGAAAGAGGAACGAGGAAGCTTGTTCTCCCTCTCTACCATGTGAGAACAAAGCTACAAGGCACCATCTTTGAAGCAGAGAGAAAACTCTCACCAGGCCCTGAATTTGTGGGCACCTTGATCTTGGACTTCTCAGTTTTCAGAACTGTAAGCAGTAAATGTATGATGTTTATTAATTACCTGGTCCAAGGTTTTTTTTTTATAGCAGCCCAAGCATAGTAAGACAGCAAGTCATAGAAGACTGATTGGGATCATGAAGTATTTATATGCATAAGCCTCTTAACTGATAAATTTCTGGTGATTTCAGTATCCAGCTCTATGTTGATGTTTTCAAAGACATATTTTATATATATATATATATATATATATATATATACACACACACACATATATATGTACACATATATATGTATTATATATAGACATAGGGAGTAGTCCATTTGCAGCAATATATAATATATATAATGCATACTGTTTCCAATACATATAATATATATAATATATACTGTTTCCAATACATATAATATATATATAATATACATTATATGTTGCTGCAAATGGACTCATTGTAAACAATAATATATATTGCTATAAATTGATATATATATATAAATGGGTTAATATATAAAAATTCATTTGCAGCAATATATATATTGTTTCCAATGGTGTATATTATATATAATTATACAAATGGACTGATCCCTATTTAAATATATATACATTTATTCGAGTGTGTATATATATATTTTCTCACCCCAAGGCTAGACCCATTCCACTTTTTTGAAGTTCCAATTAATAGCTGAATATCTTGTAGGTGGATTCAAGAACGTTTGGGAAAAGGCTCATGTCTGCTGGTGATGGTGGGTAGCAATGGGGAAAACAAGAAAGAAGGAAACGTATCAGAATCTCTGGGAGAGATGCCTATACTCCATTTGGCCACCTTCCAACTCAGAAAGAGCTCTGGATGGGAAATAAGAGGAGTGAATGTATTATATTATGAAACTAATGGCCCAATCTTTAATAAATTGAATGATTGTATTATAAATAATATATAACACATAAAGCCAAAAATGCTTGTTCTGTAGACCTGTTTATTCAGCTGCTAAGATATATATCCTAGGCCACTTTCTCTTTTTTCCATTAAAAAATCTATTTCGTTGAAAAAATACAACATCCTTCTGACATAAATTCTGATGTAATTTCTTAGATATGTGAAACTTGATGAAAATATAGCACTTCCTGCAAAGGCCTGGCAAAGCAGCTGGTTAATATGTATCTGAAAGAACAAAAAAGGATATCATGTGAGGCTGTGTGTTTGGGGAGGGTTGACATAAGACACTGTGAATTCTAGTTCCCCACCTTGCACTAACTAGCTGTGTTACTTTGGGTAACTTAACTATTAAATCTTTCGAACATAGATTTAACCCATTAGAAGACAATCCTGAAATATGTTAAATGTACATTCTAATGGAATTACGTGTTCAAATGACTGGGGGATCACTGAATTCCTTTCTTTATCGCTGATGAAAACATACAGCAGTCCCTGAGAGCTGGAAAAGTCTTCAAAACTCATCTTTCTAGTCTCCTGCCCAAAATGAGCCTTGATGCACACTGCGCTTCTTAGAGCTTTTTCTGGTGCTTTTCTTAAAAGATATCACATGAAAAAGATTTCAACAGCTTGCCTCTGCAAGTCAGTCCACTGTTTAACAACACTGACCATCATCCTGTAGTTTTCGCTCTTATACTGAATATCATAGAATGCCTTAAAGAACACACACGCGCGCGCGCACACACACACACACCCCCTGGCTGCAGAGGACTATTCAGATGCAACAGGTGCAATGAGTTATAGATCTTACAAAGAGCACAAAGAGGCACCCAGTAAGCAGGAGCAGCAGTTGCCAAGAATTTAATTCATCAGGACAAATCCAAATTTACAAAGAACTAATCCCACATAATGGATAAAGGACAAAAAAGAAGGATTAATGGGGGAAAAGGGACTTTCTGAAAATTCACATCTCAAGACCACTAAACTCCTCATTTGGCCTGCTTCATTTTCCTTCTTTTTCCAGAAAATCTTTATTTTTCTTAAGAAAAACAAAGTTGCCTGCAATGAATAATTACAACCTAAGAACATGTATGTGTTCAACTGCTTTGTAGGTAGTTTGAGTGCTTCTGGGTGCAGAATAACATTTGTGTTATTCTATGGGAAGACTGCAGTTGAAAATAATGAATCCCTTCCTTATGACCTATATTGTCTTTGCAGAGTCATGGCAAAAATCTGTTTCTTCTCCAGTGAAAAGAAGCCTTCTTTCTCTCAGCCATGGAAAGAATATTCTCTTGGTGACAATCCAAAATGAAAGGCTCAGTCTACCACCCAACAACATTCTCTTCAAGACTTACTCTGAGCACTTCACTGGTAGGAATTCCTGCCCAGGTTGGAAATCAGCCCTGTTGTGTTGCTTTTTTCTCTAGTATTTGTACCTTGAGGATGTCCTACATGAAAAGGAATAAAAGGAGAATGACTTCTCAACAAACATAGCTACCTTGGCTTAAAGGACTTAGGTCTTTCCCTGCTTTCAAAATATTCTTTTTAGTTAACTTTGTTGGACTTCCTTACTCCCCATCTGTTCCTTATCTTCTAATACATGAACCCCCATTCTCTGCTATTCTCACTGTTTACTCTCCCATTTGTTGAATTCATTCACGTCTATAACTTTAAGCCATATACTGCTGTAGAGACCCCCAGATCTTCATCTCTTATTCTCATTTTTCTTCCAACCTTCCAACTCCGTGATGAAATTGGCCAATTATACATTGCTTTCTGGATGTTTTATAGCCATATCCAGTGGAACTTGTTCCAAACTGAATGAATCATATTTCTCCTCAAACAAAAATTACTCCTCTATCTAGTTGCCCTAGGGAGCAATTCAGTATATTTTTGAACATAGACTTAGGTCTATATTCACCTTTACTGGAAAGTCACTACCTTTCTTTTCTATTCGTAAGAATCTCAGTTTGACTTGTTGTTTTCATGCTTTATTACTGTCCTGAGGTCCTTATTAGGTTTTACATCTCTTCCTTTGTACTCACATACACATTGAGTGCATGTTTTTATGTTGATTTCACCTTAGTCTCTCTTTCTTTGTTTTGACATGAAATAGCCTTATTTATTCTTGAAGACAACCCTGAAATATGCTGTCATTCTACTGGAATTATGTGTTCAAATGCCTGTCTCCCCATTAGAGTGTAAGATTTCTCAAGGTCAGGTGTATCTTTCTTACCCCAAGCATCCTGTATAGCATTTAGTGTCAAGGCTCAAGATGGTGCCTGTGGGTTGACTCTAAACCTTGGATGCATTTACTTGGACCTGCATGTTTATTTTTGTTTTGTTTTGTTTTCTGTTTTTGAAATTATTTTTCAACTTAAAAAAACAAGATATTTTATACAATAATTTGTTTTTCAAGTTTCCCTTGAATAATCAGAATGGTTGATAATGCTGGACTCCATTCGTACTCAGCAACAATGATGGGGCAGATAAATGGGTATTCACTTTAGACAGAGCATGTTTGCTCTGGTGCGTCCCTCTCTCCACCATTTCCCAGTGATCCCCAATACTCATCCCTCTTCCTGATTTGAGTTACCTACCTCACATGTCACCTGTAAGCATTTGAGTTGTGCTTGCTTGCTTTCTCTCTCTCTCTCTCTCTCTCTCTCTCTCTCTCTTTCTTTATTTCTTCCTCCAACACTGGAGTGCAGTGGCATGATCTCAGCTCACTGCAACCTCCACCTCCTGGTTTCAAGCGATTCTCCTGCCTCAGTAGCTTGGATTACATGTGCTCACCACCAAGCTTGGACTAATTTTTATATTTTTAGTAGAGACAGGGTTTCATCATGTTGGCCAGGCTGGTCTTGAACTCCTGACCTTAAGTGATCCGCCCACCTTGGCTGCCCAGAGTGCTGGGATTATAGGTGTGAGCCACCACACCTGGCCAAGTTTGTGTTTCTGATTGGAGCCCAAAGTAGGTTCTCAGAGGATGTTTATATAATAAATGCTACCTTGCTATATATAATCCAGAATTTCTGAGTGATAATTTCAGAGTGACCCACATTCCTATTAGATGTTAAAGTCTTTACAGCAGGTTTGGGTATTATTTCAATTTCCTGACAGTTACTGAAATTGCATGCAAACTTAGTGAGAATCAGTTTCTTGCCTTCACAGGCAGCTCCTCCCTCATAGGCAGTCAGACAGCTCTAATTGTTGGAAAGGCCTTCCTTGTATTGGGTTAAAATCAATTAGAGAACCCTATGGAAGCATGTATCAAAGTGCTGAGTGGTATGGTGTGAATTTTCAGGTACAATCTGAGTGTTTGGAGAAGCTAGAGATCACACCAAATTTGGGAAGCCAGGAAAGATTATAGATAGTTCTTTGAAATAGGTGGTATTTAATATGGGCGTTGATGGAAGATTAGGATTTTCTCAGAGAAATAAAAAGAAGGCTAGTCCCAGGGATGAAAACACCAAGCAAGCAGGCGTTTGAAAAGATTAGCCTGGAGTGCATTGCTGACAGCTTTGGTGGTGCAGGTTGGCTGAAGCATGACACACGACTAGAGGAGGGAAGATGGAGGAGGGCTTTCAGGGAAAGGGTGGTGGAGTTCTAAGGAGGGGTTCAACACTGCCAGACCTTTTCTTCCCCCCAATTCCTACTTACTTGTTCATTCCCATTTCCAGCACTTCCGCCACTGCTCTTCTCCACTGATCCAGCTGCACATCTGAAGTATCAGTGCAGTTTCCTGGATCAACTCCCCACCTAGGTACTCCCTTGCTCCCTTGTAATGTACCTTGCCCACCAAGGCCAGTACAATTTTCCCAATATAATATTTTGATTAGGTATCAGGAAAATACCAAATGTACCTACTCTTTTGTTTTATCTACTTTTAAATTCCCTTCCCCTATTTTTAGTGACATAAACCCATGCTATCTACATAAGCATGCTTTAGACAAAATTTGTTTCTCAAGTTTCCTTTGAATAATCAGAATGATTGGTAATGCTGGACTCTATTCTTACTCAGCAGCAATGGATAGGGAAGATAAGTGGGTATTTATCCCCACACATCTCCCTATGGCTAACAGGGACTCCTTGTTGCTGTAAACACACACACATGCCATGAGGGATGTGTTCCTGCACCAGAAAATGTTGGCGTGAAATGTGGCTTCATGTTTTAGTAGTTGAGTGGCCTGGAGTAAGTTCCTCAGCTGAGTGCTGATTTCTATACATTTTAAAAAATGGGTTAATAGGGCCAATCTGGTGAAATTTTTGAGGAGACTGAGATCCAGTGGCTTCTATTTTTAAGCCTTTTCTAACCTCTCAAATGAATGAGCATTTCCCCCATTTGATATATGCCTTGCCCAGAACTTTAATATTCCTCTTACTAGCCTGTATTTTAATTATTTAATAATAAGAAGAACCAAGTTTTTGGAACACGAATTTTCATGTACAAGGCACTGAGATAAACACTTTACGTGTTTTTTCCCACATTTAATCCTATCCATGTAGCCCTAGAATGTTGGTGTGCCTATCATCCAATTTATAACTGTTTGAGGACAACACATCAGATTATTTTTCATATTATTTCTGTCAGTTATTTGCTTGGCAGATGATAGATGCTTGGGGCAGGCAGAATTCTAAGAAGATCCCCAAGAATCCTACCAGTAGTGTACATACTCTATCTAATCTCCTACCTTCGAGTGTGAGAAGGACCTGTTAATATGATGGATGCCAATCTTGGGAGTAGGTTACATTACTTAGTAGAGGTGAAGGGATTTTTGCAGATGTAGTTTAATTACCTAATTAGTTGGCTTTGAGAAACTTATCCAGGGTGGGTCTAACCCAGTCAGACTAAAGCCCTTAAAAGAGGGACTAGGTCCTCCTGAAGGGAAAGAGATATTCCTGATGGCGTTGAAAAAAGTCCTTCATGTTGTGAGAGGGCCTGTTGAAGGCAGTCATGTGGTGGAGATGTAAGAGTGGCCTCTAGGACCTAAAAGGGGTCCCAAGACAGCCGGAAAGAAAATGGTACTTCAGTCATACAGCTGTGAGTAATGAATTCTTCCAGTAACCTGAATGAGCTTGGAAGTGGATTCTCCCCCAATGGAGACTCCAGGTAGCAATGTAGCCCAGCAACATCCTAGTGAAGCCCCAAGCAGAGAAGCAAGCTAAGCCATGACTGGACTCCTAACTTATGGAAAGTGTAAGATTAGAAATATGTTTTTTTTTTTAAGCTACTATCTTTGTGGTAAATTAGTACACAACCATACAAAACGAATGCAGCACTTGAAAAATGGTTGAATAAATAAATGAACCAAAGTCTTCATGTATATGCTCTAGATGCCCTTGCTATACATTTCTACATGGTTGAATCACGCCTTTCCACATTCTGGATAGTCTTATCTTTTTAATATTTATCCATTCATATTCCACCCATTCTTAATGGTCCAAACCTCCTATGAGTCCTCCATGGCACTGACCTGCAGGGAGCTCACCATGACCTTGACCTCCAGGGAGCTCACCATCTAGGTGAAGTGGTAGCACTTGGGGCTTCTCCATGATGTGATGTTCTGCTTGGTGCTGTTCCTTGGTGGTCTCCTGATTCCCTAGCCTTCAAGTTAAATTTGTGAGATATTTGTCTGAAGCTGACAGTAGTAATAATGGAAAGGGCTGAGCTTGACAGGAGAAAGGATGTAAGAAGATAGGGGAATAGAGACAGAGCATTGTCCATCATCTTCTACACTAGAGGAATAGAGAAAGAATTCCTAAGCAAAAACAAATGTAGATACAAGATACTTTCACGATACATAGAACAAGAAAGTAACATTTTAGCAGTTAGAGTACCATCACTCAATGGGTCCTAAATTCATATTAATTTTATATTATCTTTCTTTCTCTATACTATCATGTCTAATAATTAAAATATTTTTGAAGACTGTATTATATTTTACAAAGTATTTTTATTTATGTAATCGTATCACAAGTCAGTGAGCTAGGTGTTATTATATCTTCATTTAACAAATGCGTATATCAAGTTATAGGGGCATGGAATAATTTGCCGACAACTCAGTCACCTAACCTGTGATGAAATCAGGATGATACCTAAGTTCCTTATTCTTGATGCCCTCTTTTACTAATATCCACAAAGAGAATAATGAAGTGTCTACATCTGTATAAATTTAATTCAACCATATTTTGAGCCACTGGCTGGCTCAGGCTGAGAGGAGGGCACGGAGGCTCTGATGAAGGGATTCAGAGAGGAAGAGATAGTTCTTCACCCCACAATAGCTGGGAATCCTTGTGCTCACAAGAAACATTTGAAATTGAAAATTATAACACCTAGCAGTAAAGAGAAATGTGTGTGTGTGTGTGTGTGTGCGTGTGTGTGCGTACAAATGAAAGAACATACGTCTCTAAGCTGCAACGGGATTTAGAAATTCCCTTCTTTACAATGATCAAGTAGGGTAGTAGTTGCCTAGAAAAAATACTGCACATAGCAATGAAGGTGGAATGAGGAGATTAAATGACCCAGGGCTGGTGAAAGAGAATGAGAGGAGAATAATCTAGAAAGTTTGAGTTCTTTAACTGACAAGTCATTGAACTTCTGCCCAGGAAGCTGGAGATGCTGTTCTTGCCTCTGGGGACTTCAGTATGACATGGAAGACATGGCAGAGTTAATATTTACTCATTTATTCTTGCAGAAAATTCAGTGAAAGCTTTTTCATCTCCAAATCAAGTATCAGTTATCAGTAAATTGCCTTTTCTGCTGTTGACAATTCTGTGTTCAACCCAAAAGACTTATTTCTCTTTAGGGACACAATAATAATAACAGTAATGATAACGATGATGATAATGATGCATAATCAATGCTTTTTCAGTGCCAGGCATTGTGCTGCATGGTTTACAAATCCAATTTCATTCTGCCATCAAAATAATCCTGAGATTTTAATTTTTATTTCCATTTTGCAGATGAGGAAACTGCAGCTTGGGAATGTTTAGTGGTGTGCTAAAAAAAAAACTGACATCTGGAAGAGGATAGAGTGAAGTTTTGAGCAAAGATCTGATTATATGCCCTCTGACTGTGAACCATTAAGCTGTATAACCATTGAAGTCATTGAGATACATGACTTCTGAGTTATATGACCAAGGAGCTATGTGACCACTGGCCTATATATAACAACTGAGATATCTGTTCATAGATCTCCATAGCTACAGAGCTATATGATCACTGAGCTCACTACTGAGTTACATGACAATGGAAACATATGACCACTGAGGTTTATGAGCACTGGGCTATATAACCACTGAGCTATGTGACCATAAAGCCATATGATCACTGAGCCATATGCCAAAGCACTGTTTCACACAGGTGGTTTTAGGCATAAAAATAAATATTTTATGGTATACAAATAAACATTCCCAGTCTAGCTGTCTTATTTGGCGTCTTCTTATTATTTATTTTTATGAGACAATCGTAACAGTAGGTAAATAAAACACAGCTAAGGCTTTAAAAGAACAAGTGATGTGAACATCTGACATCCTGTCTCCATGACTCACTAGTTGCGGGAATTTGATCAAATTCAATTCAACAAATGGTTATGGAGCGCATACTGCACCTCAGATGCTGTGTTGAGTCCTTGCTTCCATGAAACAGAGAGGAAGGCAGGCGTCAAGGAATCAGACACAAGTGAGTGTTATAGACACGGGGCTCTGGAAACAGCCGGGGTATCTACCCTAGTCATTTAATGGTTTTGACCAACCCTAGTTTATTTAGCCAAAAATGGAGATGATAGTAATACCCGCTCTACCTATTTCATGAAAATCAAACTATTATATGTGACTATGTTGTATAAACTGTAAACATTATGTTAATTATCCTATTATTTGTGATTGTTATTGTTAGTGTGATAAGATTTCTTATAAGTTATTAAGCTCCCCTTTACATGTTGCTTGTCTGTGGATATTATATCCCCAACTTGTAGTCTAAAAAATTAATTATTAGAAGGTATAAATTCAACACTACATACTAGCCAGAATGCAGAATTAACCATCTTAGGGACTTCGGAACTAATGGTGCATTAAATATTTGAGTAACAGAAATATATTAGCATTTAATACCCTGAGTCACATAAATCCTGAATAGTGAGTTGGGTGAGAAAGATGTGGATTTGCAGCCCAGATATATAGTCACCCAGAAGATTACAGAGTAGTAGCTGTGACTCTGTGTTGACAAATTTGGTGGGAAGTTTTACTTCTTTTTCTTTCCCTCTTCTGTTTTCTTCCAGTTGTTGCAAGTATTTGCCTCAAGAAAAGGAAATAGTTCTATTTACTTAAACACATATGCATTTCCCATAAACTCTACAGTCATGATCTTGAAGCGAGATCTCAAAACTAAATTTCTAAGAGAATCAGTCGGAAACTGATGCTTGATGTAGAGAAAGAAAAGCTTTTACTCAATTATCTACAATAACAGCAGGGAAATGCTGAAAATTACTGACATAGTAAATGGATTTTTTTTTTTGCATAAATGCTCTCTGTTTTCAAGTTTACTTCACTGTGAAAGACCTTTATTATAAAATGGTTCCTTTATCTCATTCCCTTGTTTCTCAAAAAATATACTTTTTTTTTTTTTTTTTGATGAGAGGCAATGGACCAATCACCATGGAATTTTGTTTAGTCTTAACCATCTGACGGCTCCCAAGACTTGATTTGTCACAGTTAGATGGACAGTGGTTGGTGTGACTGTGTAGAGTAATATGATCTTGGAAGTAGCAGATATATCTTCCTATTTTTTTCCATTTTTAAAAAATAGGTTTATTAAAATGTAATTTACATACCATAAAGTTAGTCATAGAAAATGTCCAGTTGAATGAATTCTAGTATAATATATTTACAGAGTTGTGCAACCGTCAGCATAATCTATATTTAGGACACTTTCATCACCGCGGAAAGAAACCCCATATCCATTAGCAGTCACTGCCATTTTCCTCCACTCTGCCAGCCCCAGCAACTGCTAAAACACTTTCTGTTTCTATGTATTTTCCTATACTGGATGTTACATATAAGTTGTATTATATGATACATGTTCTTTTGTGACTGATTTCTTCTAATTAGTTTTTGAGATTCAGCCACCTTGTAGCATATTTCAGGACTTATCCTTTCCCATTACTGAATAACATTCCATTGTATGAGTATGTCACATTTTGTTTATTCAATGTCCTGCTTTTTTCACCTCTCTGAAATGTTTGTCTTCATTGATAATTACTTAGAATTTCTTCTCCCTTAATTTTTTAAATTTTTAATTATTTTATTTTATTTTTTATTTTCCCTTAATTTTTTAAATACCACTTTTGGTTTTGCTCAAATTTTTCTGGCTAGGATGCTTCAAACTCTCGTGGGATTCTCTTTTTCCACTCACTGTTTAACTCTTGATGCTTCTCAGATGCATCCTTAGACTCAGAAATAGGAACTCCTGCCTGGAGCATCTTCTTGAAGGCCCTGCATGTCACAATCTCCCAGTACATTTATTAAAGGACCCGAGGGCACTGCTACAGTTGGGATTCAGCACTTACTACTGGGACAGTGTGTCTCATAACCTTAAACAACTGCTCTCGTGACTAACATTGTTCAGGCCTGGGGAAATTCTCTACATCTGTTGACCCACGTCTTCTAAACACAAGATGTCTAAGACCAAGTCCCATAAAGGAGTGCGGGCTATGTTGTTGCAGAAGTCAAAGACTGGACACCGCTTTGGAGTGCAGGGAAGATTGGAGAGACAGAAGCGCTTAGGTCAAATTAATGTGTCAAATCTTTCTTCTCAGATATCACGAATGCAATACATTCTTGCACCATAAAGTATCATTTCTCCAGAGCACCAATTGCTCATTTTCTTGCTTCTCTTTACTTTTTGATTCATAGTTTTTGAAATACTCATGAATTAATGTGGGATTTACAGTAGTGGTACATAGATGCAGGAAAACCTTTGCAATATAAAACAACTCATATTGCTCTTAAATTTGTATATACACAGGTTTAAATGTAATGAATATGAGTTATAACACTGAATCTCTCCATTACTCTATAGATTTAGATACTACTCTAAAAGATAACAAAGGAAAATATTTTGCAACATTTTCTCTACATTCTGTATATTACAAAGATTGAATACAATTGTAAAATTAATAGTTCGTTTCTGATTTCTAGTATTACTTTAACAATTTTGTTGACATCTCCAGTTGTTTCTGCCTCAGTTTTCTATTTTTTCACTACTGTGAAAAGAACATGCCTATATAAGAACCTTGATTACAACAACATAATTAGCGATTTTGTTGCAATGAAGACAAGAAAATAAATTTCATGGGATAAATTTATAATAACTCATGAGCTGTGCCCATCTTTTTTTATCCCTCATTTGCACATTGCTGGACCATCAACAGAGCATGCAGACATTAAAAATAATAATTGAACTCAGTCATCCTATTAATTTTTGCCAAATTTTAGACATATAAAAACCATCATTTTATATGTCTTAAAAATATATTATTATAAAGGTATTTTTTTTTTTTTTTTTTTTTTGAGACGGAGTTTCGCTCTTGTTACCCAGGCTGGAGTGCAATGGCGCGATCTCAGCTCACCGCAACCTCCGCCTCCTGGGTTCAGGCAATTCTCCTGCCTCAGCCTCCTGAGTAGCTGGGATTACAGGCACGCACCACCATGCCCAGCTAATTTTTTGTGTTTTGAGTAGAGACGGGTTTCACCATGTTGTCTCGATCTCTTGACCTCGTGATCCACCTGCCTCAGCCTCCCAAAGTGCTGGGATTACAGGCGTGAGCCACCGCGCCTGGCCCAAAGGTATTTTTTAAAAGCAGGAGGATTAAACATTTTATTTAACAGTCTTTTGGTTTGATGTATTGCTTTCCATTGGTACTCTTGCCCAAAGCACCACAGCTTCAGGGGGCTTATATAATTAAGACTTGGCAGAGACTCAACAAACAAAGAAAACTTCAGGCCAATATCCATGATTTACATGGATGTGAAAATCTTCAATAAAATACCGGCAAATTGATTGCAACAGCAGATCCAAAAGCTTACCCATCACCATCAAGTAGGCTTCATCCTGGGGATGCAAGGCTGGTTCCACATATTCAAGTCTATAAATGTAATCAACCACATAAACAGAACCAAAGACAAAAACCACATAATCATCTCAACAGATGCAGAGAAGGCATTAGACAAAATTCAACAGCACTTTGTGCTAAAAACTCTCAATAAACTAGGTTTAGTTGGAATGTATCTTACAATAATAAAAGCTGTTTATGACAAACCCACAGGCCATATCATACTGAATGGGCAAAAACTGGAAGCATTCCCTTTAAATCTACCACTAGACAAGGATGCCCTCTCTTACCACTCCTTTTCAACATAGTATTGGAAGTTCTAGCCAGAGCAATTAGATAGGAAAAAGAAATAAAGGGTATTCAATTAGGAAAGGAGGAAGTCAAATTATTTCTGTTTGCAGATGAAATGATTGTATATTTAGAAGACCCCATCTTCTCAGCCCCAAATCTCCTGAAACTGACAAGCAACTTCAGCAAAGTCTCAGGATACAAAATCAACATGCAGAAATCACAAGCATTCCTATACACCAATAACAGACTAAAAGAGAACAAAATCAAGAGCAAACTCCCATTCACAATTGCTACAAAGAGATTAAATTCCTAGGAATACAACTAGCAAATGATGTAAAGGACCTCTTCAAGGAGAACTATGAACCACTGCTCAAGGAAGTAAGAGAGGACACAAACAGATGGAAAAACATTCCATGCTATTATTATTATTATTATTTTAATTGCATTTTAGGTTTTGGGGTACATGTGAAGAACATGTAAGATTGTTGCATAGGTACACATGTGGCAGTGTGATTTGCTGCCTTCCTCTCCTTCACCTATATTTGGCATTTCTCCCCATGCTCTCTCTCCCCAACTTTGTGGACAGACCCTTTAACAATCCACAGGTCAGAAAACTAGACTCATTAGCATTTATTTCTAATTGTATTATCATTAAGTAGATGTTTCAAGGTTGCAAAAATAGATTTGGGGTATAGTTAATGCCTACCAATGGGTTGTCAAGTGAAATTAGATACTTAACATTTTTGCTCAATTCCCTCCTACCATCAAGTATTTCACAAAGACCACCTAAGAGCAAAGTTTCAGGCTAAGAAAGGAGGAGTATCCTGTGCTCAGTCCTGATTTTCTCCTGAATAGCCAAGATTGACTTTATGCTATAACTGCTTTTCTTTTCTAAATGAAAAACAGTTAAACCCCCTCCCCCCAAAAAACTTTCCATGCTCATGATTAGAAATAATCAATATTGTGAAAATGGCCATACTGTCCAAAGTAATTTATAGATACAACATTATCCCCATCAAGCTACCAATGACCTTCTTCATAGAACTGGAAAAAACCACCTTAAACTTCATATGGAACCAAAAGAGAGCCCATATAGCCAAGACAATCCTAAGCAAAAAAAACAAAGCTGGAGGCATCATGCTACCTGACTTCAAACTATACCACAATGCTACGGTAATCTAAATAGCAATACTGGTACCAAAACAGAGATATAGACCAATGGAACAGAACAGAGGCCTAAGAGCCAATGCACACATCTACAACCATCTGATCTTTCACAAACCTGACAAAAACAAGCAATGGGGAAAGGATTCCCTGTTGAATAAATGGTGTTGGGAAAACTGGCTAGCCATGTGCAGAAAACAGAAACTGGACAACTTCCTGACATCTTACACTAAAATTAACTCCAGATAGATTAAAGAGGTAAACATAAGACCTAACACTGTAAAAACCCTAGAAGAAAACCTAGGCAAAACCATTCAGGACATAGGCATAGGCAAGGACTTCATGAGTAAAACACCAAAAGCATTGGCAACAAAAGCCAACATAGATGAATGGGATCTAGTTAAACTCCAGAGCTTCTGCACAGCAAAAGAAATAACCATTAGAGTGAACTGGCAACCAACAGAATGGGAAAACATTTTTGCTATCTACTCATCTGACAAAGGGCTAATATCTAGAATCTACAAAGAACTAAAACAGATATACAAGAAATAAACAAACACATTCAAAAGTAGGTAAAGGACATGAACAGACACTTTTCAAAAGAAGACATAATATGAGGCCAAGAAACATATGAAAAAATGCTCATGGCCAGGTGTGGTGGCTCACGCCTGTAATCCCAGCACTTTGGGAGGCCAAGGCGGGTGGATCAGGAGGTCAAGAGATCAAGACCATCCTGGTCAACATGGTGAAACCCTGCCTCTACTAAAAACACACACAAAAAAATTAGCTGGGCATGGTGGCACATGCCTGTAATCCCAGCTACTCAGGAGGCTGAGGCAGGAGAATTGCCTGAACCCAGGAGGCAGAGGTTGCGGTGAGCTGAGACGGCACCATTGCACTCCAGCCTGGGTAACAAGAGCAAAACTTTGTCTCAAAAAAAAAAAAAAAAAAAAAAAAGAAAAAAAAAAGAAAAAGAAAAAAGAAAAAATCCTCATTATCACTGGTCATTAGAGAAATGCAAATCAAAACCACATTGAGATACTATTTCATGCCAGTTAGTATGGCGATCATTAAAAAATCTGGAGACAACAGATGCTGGAGAGGATGTGGAGAAATAGGAACACTTTTACATTGCTGGTGGGTGTGTAAATTAATTCAATCATTGTAGAAAGCAGTGTGCTGATTCCCCAAGGACCTAGTAATAGAAATTGCATTTGACCCAGCTATCCTATTACTGGGTATGTATCCAAAGGATTATAAATCATTCTATTATAAAGACACATGCTCACAAATGTTCATTGTGGCACTGTTTACAACAGCAAAGACTTGGAACCAACCCAAATGCCCATCGATGTTAGACTGGACAAGGAAAATGTGGCACATACACACCATGGAATACTATGCAGCCATAAAAAAACGATGAGTACATGTCCTTTGTAGGGACATGGATGAATCTGTTAAGCCATCATTCTCAGCAAACTGACACAAGAATAGAAAATCAAACACTGCATGTTCTAACTCACAGGCAGATATTGAACAATGAGAACACATTGACACAGGGAGGGGAGCATCACAAACTGGGTTCTGTTCAGGGAGACTGGGGAGGAACAGTGGGGGTTAGGGAGGTTTGGGAGGGATAACATGGGGAGAAATGCCAGATATAGGTGACAGGAGGATGGAGGCAGCAAACGGCATTGCCATGTATGTACCTATGCAATAATTCTGCATGATCTGCTCATGTACCCCAGAATCTAAAGTAATATATATATAAAATTCAGGGTCTTTCTATTTTTCATGTCTGCCACTGTTACCTTTGTTCTCAGCCTGGGATTCTCCCTTGGTTGCATAATGGCTGCTGCAGTTGCAGCTAACACAGCCAGAGAAGACAATGCCCAGCGAAAAAGAAGAGACAAGATTTTCTTATGTGTCTAGACAATGTCCAGTGAAAAAGAAGAGACAAGATTTTCTTATGCGTCTTTTATTTTTTTTTATTTTTATTTTTTTAAGAAATGCTTTCCTGCAGTTCTTTAGCTCACACCTGAATTACAACCATGCCACCATCCAAACCAATGTTTGTCAAGGGGAATGGGTTCATAACCCACTCCTGGGGCTGCAGCTAGTGGGGAGCATAGGCACCAACAGTATTTTTCTTCCCTAGGCTGCCTCTACATTAAACTCTGACTCAAAAGCTTTGTCCACTATCCCCGCAAAAAAATCCTTTTTCCTCTAAGCTCCTCCTACATAGGAGAAGCAATGAATTTCAAAATAATTTGTGAATGTTTGTGTATAGACTTCTTTATGTATTAGAAACATAGTCAGTGGGCCAACCTCCACGGACTGGGTCTAAGTTATGGAGCCTGGAGAGCAGTCCAGGGATGCTGGAGATTAATTGCACAATGCATAAGAGTGATTACGTTTAATCACTCTATTCCCCCCCCCCCCCTTATAAAAAGCCACCTAGGTGTGGTTTGCCAATAGTATCAATCTGTTTCAGCTTCTAGGCCAGTAGTATTTGCAGTTATGTGGCCCAGGAGTCACATTTTCTGTCACCATTAACTGAAGGAGCCACACGAGCCTAGTATAACAGAATATTCTAATACAGAAATGAAAGGTCTTGCAGCCTTGCAGGTTGCAAAAGAAGGACCCACATTCAGCCTATTATCTTTTGCCTGGCAGTGTGATTTCCTTAGACAAAGCTCCAAGCTTGGCTTTGTATCCACAGGGAAAGAAACTGGTCAAACTATTTTATTTGTAATCCTTTGTTTTCTCTCCACCAGTTTTTCACTTTGAAAATCTTTTTAGACCACCATACAGATAAAGTTCTGTCAAAGAAGAAAATCAATCAAGCTGAGTGTTTCATATGTGTTCAATTCCAAATACACTTTTTGCGAATCTACAATGAGAAAGGTATAGAAACAAATATTGTGGAGAATACATAACTTCATAAACATGACATTGTACACACACATTTTCTGAGAATATATTTTGGCTGAATACTTGGATAAGTTTGAGTATGAATAAGAGATTTCCCTGTTTTCAGAGTATATGTGTTTGGGGTGAGGGAAGGCAGTATAGACACATAAATAATCCATTGAATTTCATTATGATATATCAGATTAGTGCCAGTTGCTTTGGCATAAAAGAGATAAACAAGCCTAGGCCAGAAAGAAAGTAAGAGAAGCCATTGCCCTGGAAATAACTTTTGGCTGAGTATTGAGGAAAATCTTTGCCCTAGAAGTGATATTTAGGTGAATATTGAAGGGTAAATAAGGATGTTAAGGGGACCTTCAGTCTCAGTTTTCAAAGGTAGAAATAAGACATTTACGCCAAAAGCTATAAGGCAAGATAAAATGTGCAAAGTTCGCTAAGAGGGCATCATGGAATGTTTTAAGGAGAATCTTTTGTTCTGGGTTTTAGCTATTGAGAGGGGTGTTGATGTTAGAAACGGGCCAAGAGCATTCCACGCAGAGCGTACACTGTAAATGTGACAGGAATAAGGCAAACTGTAAGAATTTTTTTTTTTTTTTCAATTTTTTTGTCTTATCCTATCTCCTGGTCAGTAAGAATGTTTTTGTTTGTTGCGTTAGCTCCAGGGCTCTTATAAGAAAGTTCTAAAAGGCCAAGGAGGCTGAAACGATATAGATGTGAAGAGCTTAGGAAGGGAGACAGAAGCTGAATGTGGGCTTGAAGAATATCTTGGAATGGGAGCTTAGAGTTGGGCGGAGAGAGACCTTAGGTGAGCCTAGACATATCGGGGGAAAAGAAGGGAAGACATGGGAGAAGAGACGTTTTAGGAAGTTTTTCTGTGTTCTCTCTTTCAGTATGTTTATGAAAGACTACAGGAAAGGTTAAATTAATTGTACATTTATTTGGGTCAGAGTTGATGTACCTTGGACATACAGTGAATCAAGATGGTGTCGTATGGGACGTGGGCTTTATGTAAGCTACATCATCAGCTAAGGCATGAAGTTGGTAGAGCACAAGCAGAATTGGGAAGCAAGAAATCACACCACATAGTTAAAAACAAGGCTGTCTGAAGGGAAGCACTGGGGCAGAGGTTAGGTTTATTCAAAGCAGTGGAAGGCTTAAAAGTCAAGGTTAGGAAGGTGGTACGTGCTCATGGGCCGGGCAGAGCCTCTGAAATCCCTGAATAGGGTGGCTCAATATCAGAGTGTATTTTAAGACAATTACATTGATAGAAGCATCGGTGGGAAAGGCGATAACAGGGTAAGGGATGACAATTAAAGAGTTACTCCAAAACCTGATGCCAAATAACAGATCTGGAAGATTTTTCATGGATTTGATTTGTTTGTTTATGTGACTCAATCAAGGGTTTGATTTTATCTAGATTCAGCCTTAGCCAGAGCTACAAGATGACAATGTGTTCACCAACCTCATCACTGTTTTTTATTTCTATTATTTAGTAGTGACGGAGGACTTACAAAGTGCTCAGGGTAGATCTGGAGTACAATGCAATAGAGCTAGTTTTTATTGAGCCCCCACCAGGTGGCTGGCACAAGGGCCTTGAGCACTGGGCTTACCATATAATTAGAGTTACCAGATCAACACACAAGCCAGCCCCCAGTGCAGAAGGAGACAGAGGGCTGTAACTTAATGAGAGGCAGATGTCAACGGGGAGCAGATGTTTGCAGCTCTTCAGTTATATCAAATTAATCATCTCCTGACTTCAAGGTGCTTCTTGGAGTCCAGGAAATTTCCCTGTAATAAATTGCTCCTGGGATTGATTTTTAAAGTGAGAATGTGTTAGCCACTGTCTTGAATGCTTTAGAACAACTCTTTCTCGGAGCCGAAGAAGTTTTTTAATATGGAAAAATTTAGGTGAAGGTTAAAAACCACCAAATCTAAGTTCCCAGACTGGTTTATAAAATACAGAGGGGCTAACTTTTTACTAATAAAATTAGCTACTGGTTCTGTGCCACCAGTCTGCCCACTTTTTCATTTATTTAGCAAATAATTTGTGCAGACACAATAGGCACTGAAGCTATAACAGGAAAGGAAAACGTAGATGCCAACCCGTGGAGCTTGCAGCATTGTAGTAAATCATCACACAGATACATCTAAAACTACAAATGGGAAGAGTGCGGTAACAGTTATGTGGTTCTTGAAGATAGTTAATGTAGGGATTTGACTTAAGTCAGCAGAGAGATCTTTTCTAAGCAAGAGACATTAGCAGAGTTCTTCTTTCGTTTTGCTCCTTCCTTCTCCCTTCCTTCTTTCTCTCTCTCTCCCTTCCCATCTCCCCTTTCCTCCTTGTTTTTCTTTCCTCCTTCCAGTCTACTTGCTTTTCTCTTGCCTTTCTTTTGTTTTCTTTTCTCACTTCCCGCTTTCTTCCCTCCATCCTCTTTCATTTCTGTTGTTTGTTTCCCTCCTCACCCTCCCCTCCACCCCACCCTGTACTTTTCTTCTAGTCATTCCCAAACAGTAGTTGAAAACTTGTTAGAGACTCAAGCCCTGTACCATACCTGGAGGGGGCTAGAAGGGTTGATGTACATACAGAGACAAACAGGGAACCATTTGTCTTCAAAGTACCTACCGATGATGCGCGATTAGTTGAAATTCAGGATAGTAGGTGTTATACTGGAGATAGATACAGGTTTTTCTGGGAGGGGCACCAGACTTAGGTCAGAGTATTGGGTAGGAGCCAGGTCCAGGTGAGAAAATGGTTTTAGAAGTGGTGGACATTTGAGATCATTCTTAGCAGACAGCTAGGAGTTATTTAGAAAATAGAGTGGAGGACCTTGCAGGCAGGGGAACACTTACATGTTTAAAAACAAGAAAAGTGTGATGGGAGTGTTGCATCCTGGGGAAGACAAGATCTCTAGTGTAACCAGGATGAATGATGTGAGCTGGGAAGATCTAGAAGATGAGATGGTTGGAGAGATGGTAGGAGCCAGATGGAGAAGAACAGTGCAATACATTGTCCTGTGGGCAGTCATCGAAAGCTTCAAGAAGAGAGTCATATCATGGGCAGTCATTGAAAGCTTCAAGAAGAGAGTCGTATCACCCAATCTACTACTTAGAAAGATCTTTCTCAACAGTAGTGTGGTCCCACCCACTCCCAGCAGATAAAAAATCATGTATTTTTATATTTGGCTTTTCCAAAACATTCTTTCAGGCTGCGAGGTCTGGCGAGAGCTTTGGTGGCCTCAGAGCAGGAACAAAATGAAATCTCAAGGTATTTGACTCTGACAGTACTGAAGAAGCCCCTTCACCCCTTGCCCAAGCTCTCTGTTCTATAAGACTCCCCCACAAAATGAGTAAGTACCATTGGAGCATCTTCTTAATTGTTGGGACTTTTCAATTACTGTAGTGATGATAGGTAAACCAATTTCTTTGTTTTCAAGAAATAAAAGTAAAAGCATCATGAAAATGATGACAGTTCAGAAAACATTCATTATTCTCAACTAGGGTTTCTTAACCTCAGCACTGTTGGCATTTGGGCTGAATAATTTTGTGTGTGTGTGAGGGGCTGTCTTACAATAATTTAATACCTTTCCTGGCCTCTACTCACTAGATGCCAGTAGAAAATCTCTTCCAAGGGGAGGCAATGAAAATGTCCTCAGACATTGTCAAATATCCCCTGGGTGGGACAAACTGCCCCCTGTGGAGAACCACTGATTTAAACTGTATGGTTGGAAGTCTTGTTGACATGAAGAAACTCAGATAGGATTTAGCCAAGGTGTACTCAGCACATTGTTCTTGTGTTTAGAGTCAGATAGGGAGCAACTGATGGCATCTGATTATAAGTGAATTCCAGTGTTGACTCCAGAAGCATCCTCTCTTTGCACTCTCAAGCCCCGCTAATTATGAGACCACCCCTTCCTTCCTTTCATCTCCAAATGACTCTAATATGTTATCATGGCACAGAGCCTACTTTCTCTCCAATTACAAGATCAGATGGACCTTTTTCAATTTGGCTTTCAAAGCTGGTTGCTCCTCAGAGACAGCTTTGCTAAAAGCATTTAATGATCCTCAAGGTAGCCAAGGCTTAGAGGTGCCTATCTACAGCACTGGGCAGGATGGGGAAGCTATCTGGGGTTCTGTTCACCTTCCAGAGCTGCTGTCTCTACCCTTTTTCTGTCCTCCCTGAGTGAAGCCTGCTGGCTTTATTTAGGTTTTTCACTTCATATTCCTGTTTCATAGAGTGCCAGCAGCAATATTTCAGACATTTCTAGGCATTGCATGAGGCTGCTTTTCCCCAGTTAGGTCTTGAGTGCTGTAGCATAGCTTCACATATTAAAATTAGGGTATCTTGGAGTCATCATTAGGCTGGTAACTAGACTTCAAACCCCTTGAGAACAAGGACTCAGTCCTATTTCTTTGATTTCTCAGTGCTTATACTTTTCTCACATGGTAAGGATGTAAGAGCTACCCTGCTGGTTGCTGAAAATGCATATCTTCCAGGACACACAGGAGCCTTGGCCTTGCCACATTTGGCAGCAATGTGAGGTGTCTTATCATCTGGAGCCTGCATTATGAGAGTGAACCCACGTTTTACCTGGAAACTTCAGCTGGGAGAATGTATGCTATTTTTAACAATGTCCTTTTTTTCCCCTAACATGGTTCTTTAACAAGGTCATATCATTATCAGTTATTTAATATTTCTAAAATTAGAAGTTGTCTCACTGCTGTGGGAGCTCAAGCTTCAGGCCAGACTCTGAGCCTTCTCACACTGGGGCTACTGATACAGCCTCGTGGTGAGTCTTCCCATCCTTCTTTTTATAGTATATGGTTAGATGCAAAATTCAGCCAGGCTAAATTTTTTGCTCTCTTTAGGTCAGGATTTATACTTATTTAAGGCACTGCAGTAGCCACTTTTAAGCCAAAGAACTGGGATATGGAGGATCCAAGATGGCCGAATAGGAACAGCTCCGGAGTGCAGTTTCCAGTGAGAACAGCACAGAGGGTGAGTGTTCACCGCATTTCCCAACAAGTTTTCACTGCTGACAGACGAGATTCCTGGGTTGAAAAGTGCCATGAGTTTTCAGTGTGGTGGTTTCATCTGGTGCCAAGTCAGCACACAGAAACTCACACAAGTCTGGGCAGCTGTTTGGAGGGGCACCTGGAATGCCTGGGAGACAGAGCCACCCATTCAAACTGAAAGGGAGGGGGCTGAGACAGGGAGCCACGTGATCTGGCTCGGTTAGTACCACCCTCACAAAACCATCAATCTGAAATGCTCTGGATTGAGAGTTTTGCAGCAAGTGCAGCCCAGGACAGTCCAGCTCAGTGGGGGGAAGGACATCTCCCACTACTGAGGCAGTCCACCACTATCAAGGCAGTTCTCACAGCAGCTGGGCAGAGCTTGCAGCAGCTCAGCAGCACCTTTGCTGGCAGACTGTGACTAGACTATTCCGTGCAGGGCAGGGCATCTGTGAAAAAAGGCAGTAGCACAACAGAAACTTATAAATAAAGCCAATCTTTCTAGATCAGAGCATCTGGGAAAAGAGGCAGTTATGAGATCAGCTGCAGCAGACTTAAGGGTATCTGCTCAGCAGCTCTGCATGAACAACGGAGCTCCCAGCACAGCACTTGAGCTCCTATAAGGGACAGACTCTCTCCACAAGCAACTCCCCAATCCCCATATACCAAAAAAGACACCTCATAAAAGAGCTCAGGCTGACATCTGGTGGATACCCTTCTGGGACGAGGATAGCAGAGGATGAAATTGGCAGTAACCCTTGCTGTTCTGCAGCCCCCACAGGTGATCTCCAGGTGAGCGGGGTCCAGGGTGGACCTCCAGCAGTCCTGCTGCAGAGGAGCCTGAGTGTTAGAAGGAAAACTAAGAAGCAGAAAGAAATAGCTTCAACATCAATAAAAAGGACATCCACTCAGAGACCCATCCAAAAGTCACCAACTACAAAGACCACAGGTAGATAAAGCCTCTAAGATGGGAAGAAACCAGCACAAAAATGATGAAACACCAAAAACCAGAATGCCTCACCTCATCCAAGGGATCACGCCTCCTCACCAGCTAGGGATCAAAGATGTATGGAGAATGAATCTGATGAATTGACAGAAACAGGCTTCAGAAAGTGGGTCGTAACAAACTTCTCAGAGCTAAAAGAACATGTGCTAACCCAATGCAAAGAAACTAAGAACCTAGATAAAAGGTTAGATGAGATGCTAACTAGAATAAACAGCTTAGAGAAGAATAAAAAATGACTTGATGCTGCTGAAAAACACAGCACAAGAACTTTGTGAAACATACACAAGTTTCAATAGCCAAATTGACCACACAGAAGAAAGGATATCAGAGACTGAACATCAACTCAATGAAATACAATGAGAAGGCAAGAATAGAGAAAAAAGAAAAAAGGGTGAAAAGAAATGAACAAAACTTCCAAGAAAAATGGGATTATGTGAAAAGACCTAATCTATGTTTGATCGGTGTACCTGAATATGATGGAGAGAATGAATCCAAGCTGGAAAATACTCTTCAGGATATTATCCAGGAGAACTTCCCCAGCCTAGTAAGGTAGGCCAATATTCAAGTCCAGGAAATACAGAGAACGCCACAAAGATATTCCTCAAGAAGAACAACCCCAAGGCAGATAATCGTCAGATTCACCAGGATTGAAATGAAGGAAAAAATGCTAAGAGCAGACAGAGTGAAAGGTTGGGTTACCAACAAAGGGACACCCATCAGACTCACAGCAGATCTCTCTGCAGAAACCCTAGAACCCAGAAGAGTAGGGGCCAATTTTCAATGTCCTAAAAGAAAATAACTTTCAACCCAGAATTTCATATCTAGCCAAACTAAGCTTCATTAGCAAAGGAAAAAGAAAATTCTTTATGGACAAGCAATTGCTGAGAGATTTCATCACCACCAGGCCTGCCTTACAAGAGCTCCTGAAAGAAGCAGTAAACGTAGAAAGAAACAAACAGCACCAGCTACTCCAAAAATGCATCAAATGGTAAAGACCATCGACACAATGAAGAAAATGTGTCAAATAATGGGCAAAACAACCAGCTAGCATCAAAAAGGCAGGATCAAATTCACACATAACAATATTAACCTTAAATGTAAATGGACTAGATGCCCCAATCAAAAGACACAGACTGGCAAATTGGATCAAGACCCATCAGTATGCTGTATCCAGGAAACCCATCTCATGTTCAAGGACACACATAGGCCAAAAATAAAAGGATGGAGGAAGATATATCAAGCAAATGGAAAACCAAAAAAAAGCAGGAGTTGCAATGCTAGTCTCCGATAAAATGGACTTTAAACCAACAAAGATCAAAAGAGACAAAGAAGGGTATTACATAACGGTAAAAGGATCAATGCATCAGGAAGAACTAACGATCCCAAATACATACACATCCCGTACAGGAGCACCCAGGTACATAAAGCAAGTTCTTAATGACCTACAAAGAGACTTAGACTCCGACACAATAAAAGTGGGAGACTTTAACACTCCACTGTCATTATTAGAGAGATCAATCAGATAGAAAATTAACAAAGATATCCAGGACTGGAACTCAGATCTGGACCAAGCAGACCTAATAGACATCTACAGAAATTTGCACCTCAAATCCTCAGAATATACATTCTTCTCAGCACAGCATGGCACCTACTCTAAAATTGACCACATAATTGGAAGTACATTGCTCCTCAGCAAATGCAAAAGAATGGAAATCATAACAAACAGTCTCTCAGATCACAGTGTAATCAAATTAGAACTCAGGATTAAGAAACTAACCCAGAACTGCACAACTTCATGAAACTGAACAACTGACTCCTGAATGTCAACTGGATAAACAATGAAATGAAGGCAGAAATAAAGATCTTCTTTGAAACCAACAAGAACAAAGACACAATGTACCAGAATCTCTGGGACACATTTAAAGCAGTGTCTAGAGAAAAATTTATAGCAATAAATGCCCATACGAGAAGCAAGGAAAGATCTAAAATCAACACCTTATCACCAAAATTGAAAGAGCTAGAGGAGCAAGATCAAAAAAGCTTAAAAGCTAGCAGAGGACAAGAAATAACTAAGATCAGAGCAGAACTGAAGGAGATAGAGACACAAAAACACCTAAAAAAATCAATAAATACAGGAGCTGGTTTTTTGAAAAGATCAACAAAACAGACAGGCCACTTGCCAGATTAATAAAAAAGAAAAGAGAGAAGAATCAAGTAGATGCAATAAAAACGAAAAAGGGTATATCACCACCGACTCCACAGAAATACAAACTACAATCAGAGATTATTACAAATAACTCTATGCACATAAACCAGTAAACCTGGAAGAAATGGATACATTCCTGGAAACCTGCACCCTCCCAACCCTAAACCAGGAAGAAGTGGAAACCCTGAATAGACCAATAACAAGGGCTGAAGTTGAGGCAGCAATTAATAGCCTACCAACCAAAAAAAGCCCAGGTCCAGACAGGTTCACAGCTGAATTCTACCAGACATATGAAGAAGAGATGGTACCATAACTTCTGAAACTATTCCAAACAATATAAAAAGAGGAAACCCTTCCCAAGTCATTTTATGAGACCAACATCATTCTGATACCAAAACCCGGCAGAGACTCAACAAAAAAAAGAAAACTTCAGGCCAATATCCATGTTGAACACAGATGCAAAAATCTTCAATAAAATACTGGCAAGCTGATTACAAAAGCACATCAAAAAGCTTATCCATCAAGATCAAGTAGGCTTCATTCCAGGGATGCAAGGCTGGTTCAACATACGCAAATCTATAAACATAATCCGCCATATAAAAAGAACCAAAGATAAAAGCCACATGATTATCTCAATAGATGCAGAGAAGGTCTTTGACAAAATTCAACAGCCTTTATGCTAAAAACTCTCAATAAACTAGGTATCCAAGGAATGTATCTCAAAATAATGAAAGGTATTTATGACAAACCTACAGCCAATATCATACTGAATGGGCAACAACTGGAAGCATTCCCTTTGAAATCCGAAACTAGACAAGGATGCCCTCTCTCACCACTCCTATTGAATATAGTATTGGAAGTTCTAGCCAGAGCAATTCGACAAGAACAAATAAATAAATAAATAAATAAATAAACAGTATTCAGTCAGGAAAAGAGGAAGTCAAATTGTCTCCATTTACAGATAACTGGATTGTGTATTTAGAAGACCCTATCATCTCAGCCCATAATCTCCTTAAACTGATAAGCAACTTCAGCAAAGTCTAAGGATACAAAATCAATGTGTGGAAATCACAATAATTTCTATACACCAATAACAGACTAATAGAGAGCCAAATCATGAGCAAAGTCCCATTCACAATTGCCACAAAGAGAATAAAATACCTAGGAATACAACTAACAAAGGATGTAAAGGACCTCTTCAAGGAGAACTACAAACCACTGCTCAAGGAAATAAGAGAAGACACAAACATGTGGAGAAACATTCCATGCTGATGATTAGGAAGAATTGTCATACTGTCCAAAGTAATTTATAGATCCAACGCTATCCCCATCAAGCTGCCAATGACCTTCTTCACAGAACTGGAAAAAACCACCTTAAATTTTATATGGAACCAAAAGAGAGCCCATGTAGCCAAGACAATCCTAAGCAAAAAGAACAAAGCTGGAGGCATCACACTACCTGACTTCAAACTATACTACAAAGCTACGGTCATCAAAACAACATGGTACTGGTACAAAAACAGAGATATAGACCAATGGAACAGAAAAGAGGCCTTAGAGCCAATGCCACATATCTACAACCATCTGATCTTTGACAAACCTCACAAATACAAGCAATGGGGAAATGATTCCCTGTTTAATAAATGGTGTTGGGAAAACTAGCTAGCCATCTGCAGAAAGCAGAAACTGGACCCCTTCCTGACCACTACACTAAAATTAACTCCAGATAGATCAAAGATTTAAACATAAGACCTAACACCATAAAAACGCTAGAAGAAAACCTAGGTGAAACCACTTAGGACATAGGAATAGGCAAGGACTTCATGACTAAAACACCAAAAGCATTGGCAACAAAAGCCAAAATAGACAAATGGGATCTGAATAAACTCCAGAGCTTCTGCACAGCAAAAAATACAATCATTAGAGTGAACCAGCAGCCAAAAGAATGGGAAAAAAATTTTGCAGTCTACCCATCTGACAAAGGACTAACATCCAGAATCTACAAAGAACTAAAACAGATTTACGAGAAAAAAACAAACCAACCCACCTGAAAGTGGGAGAAGGATATGAACAGACTTTTTAAAAGAAGACATATATGAGGCCAACAAAGATATGAAAAAATGCTCATCACTGGTCTTTAGAGAAATGCAAATTGAAACCACATTGAGATACCACCTCACGCCAGTTACAATGGGGATCATTAAAACATCTGGAGACAACAGATGCTGTTGAGGATGTGGAGAAATAGGAACACTTTTACACTGTTGGTGGGAGTGTAAACTAGTTCAACCAGTGGAAGACAGTGTGGCGCTTCCTCAAGGACCTAGAAATAGAAATTCCATTTGACCCAGCAATCCCATTACTGCGTATATACCCAAAGGATTATAAATCATTCTATTGTAAAGACACATGCACATGTATGTTCATAGAGGCACTGTTTACAATAGCAAAGACATGGAACCAACCCAAATGCCCACTGATGATAGATTAGATAAGGAAAATGTGACACATATACACCATGGAATACTATGCAGCCATAAAAAACGATGAGTTCATGTCCTTTGTAGGGACATGGATGAATCTGGAAACCACCATTCTCAGCAAACTGACAGAATAACAGAAAATCAAAACACTGCATGTTCTCACTTATATGTGGGTGTTGAACAATGAGAACACATGGACACAGGGAGGGGAGCATCACACACTGGAGTCTGTTGGGATAGGTCAAGGGAGGGAGAGCAGGGGTGTGGAGAAGTCAGGGAGGGATAACAGGGGAGAAATGCCAGATGTAGGTGACGGGGGATGGAGGCAGCAAACCACATTGCCATGTGTGTACCTATGCAACAATCCTGCATGATCTACATATGTACCCTAGACCCTAAAGTACAATAAAAGAAAGAAAGAAAGAACTGGGATATAGCTGCCTTGTTGATAGTCAACATTCTTACCCAGTTGTCTTATACCTAATTATCTCAAATAGCTCTCTCACCTGCCTAGGCAAAACGCCATACAGGGAAAAGGGAGTGGAGTAGCGATCCTCTCCAATGTGGCCCTCCCTGCTGCTCCCTCATAAATTCAACATGGGTTTGGGAATAATTAAGAGGGGTCAAAGTGTAAACCAAGTAGAAGGAAGAAAAGGGAAGGGAAGATGCTTGCAATAGTTCACAAGGACCTTTCATCACCTGCAGTGTGCCAGTCCCTGTGCTAAGGCCTAGAGACAGTGTTATATATGGCATGGTCATGCCCTCACCAAAGTCATAGTTCATATGAAAAGGAGAGAATGGGAGCAAATGCATGATTAAGACTATATGAAAGCACCTCCTGCAATAGAAAGAACTTTGACTATTTCACCTAATCTCTACATTGTATGGGTAGTATTAGTAAACTCACTTTACAGAGGTGAAAACTAATGCTTGGAAAGACTAAGTAACGTGTCCAAGGTTACTTTTCTGATAAAGATAGGGCCAGCTCTGGAATCCAGATCTTCTGACAGCAAGTCCAGTGATCTCAGCAGTCAAAAGAAGAAATTTCACCTTCCCGCCCGTGTCCAGCCTCCCTCCTCCACCAACAAGCCCTCTGTGATCTCTCAGCATTGATGTCTTGGCAGTGTCTTTTGGTCCTTGTGCCATGTCTAAAGACAGCATTTACTCCTCCTCCCACAGGGCTCCTTGCCAGCAAAAGGATTGCTCATCCTACATGCTGGAAAAAGATCCACAGCACACCTTCAAGGACAGCCTTAAAGCAGGAGCCTCAGGATGGTTATTGATTACCCTGTTTCCATTTCTCATTGTGGAGCATCACTCCCAAACACCTGCAAAGGGCTCTGTGGCCATAAATCAGCTCCTTATAATAGTAATTAATAGGATGACCTGCAGAGTGTGAATTCTCCTTTTCCAAAGAACCTAAATAAGTGGGTCATAGAGGTGAATGTAACTGAAAAGTGAGGGGGAAACCCCTTAAATGGAAATACATCATTTTTTTCTCCTGAGGAGAAATGAGGAAGGTTTACTGGCCTAAAAATGATCTTATCACATGAGGAAATAAATGCAAAATGAAGTGTATGACATCTTCAATTTGAATGAATTATTTAACCTAAGTCATAGAGGAAAAATTATTTGAACATTTTAGCATTTTGTATAAAACATGATAGGCATTCAGTAAATATTTGTTTTATAGTGAATGAATTCATGGCCAAGTAATCCACTTAAGGTGGAAAAATCTTACTGGCTCAACTGGGCATTTTAACTACATTGCCAAAAAAACAACAATAACTGTGATGGTTATTACTGAGTGTCAACTTGACCGGATTGAAGGATACAAAGTATTGATCCTGTGCATGACTGTGAGGGTTTTACCAAAGGAGATTAACATTTGAGTTAGTGGGCTGGGAAAGGCAGACTCATTCTTAATCTGGGTGGGCACCATCTGATCAGCTGCCAGCACAGCTAGAATATAAGCAGGCAGAAAAATGGAAATGAGACTGGCCTAGCCTCCCAGCCCACATCTTTCTCCTGTGCTGAATGCTTCCTGCCCTCGAACATCCATGTTCTTCAATTTTGGAACTCAGACTGGCTCTCCTTGCTTCTAATCCTGCAGATGGCCTTTTGTGGGACCTTGTGATCATGTGAGTTAATACTTAATAAACTCCCCTTTATATCTATCTATCTATCTATCTATCTATCTATCTATCTATCTATCATCTATCTTCTATTTATCTATAGAGAAATATAGATATGTATTTTCCATTAGTTCTGCTCCTCTAGATAACCCTGACTAATACAACAACAAAAAGTCCACCAGACTCACTGATTTTTTCCCTCCAACAGAACTAGCTCAGTGGTGAGTGTGTGTTTGGAACAATTAGAAATCAAATGGGATTTTCAACTCGGTGCATATACCAATTGATATACCTGTCCTATAATTACACTGTGGTACAGTGAGAAAAAAAAAAGCAAGGGATTCAGAGTTAGAAGAGTTGGGTTAAATGCCCAGTTTTGCCTCTTAGCAACTGTGAAGCTTTGGGACAATAATTTAACCTCTCTGAGACTGGATATTCTCTTCTGCAGATGGAGATAACATAAATAGAATTGAGTTGGCAAATGGGGCTGACGATGTCTGTGGAAGTGAGCTGTCCACCATAAACTGGTAACCAAATGTAAATTGAGATTTGTGTTATGAATCATCAGTCTTATTAATATAATATTAATGGAACAAATGAGCCCTTTTTAATTATAGTGTTAATAACTATGTATATTAATTAATTTGAAGTGGCTCCAGTCATTGCTTAGATAAGTCACCTACTGAAGCTAGAGGAACACTTTCGTAAATGTCATTAAAAATCAAGGAACGTGTGGTTTCCATTCACCCTCTGGGGCCATCATGGTTATTCTGGGATCAGTCTTGGCTGACAACATCTGAGTGAAAAGCACAGAAGGTTTCCCTACAATGTGTTGCAATCAGAGGATATGGGACAACTGACTTCAGTTGGAAACAAACCAGAGCTGTGTGCTGGAGCTGCATTTGCCTGTGCGTGCAGATTCTTTCCTACATCCAACTCCAAATAGGAGATAGAATGCATGCTTCTGACCCTAACAGAACCCTATTTGCTGAAGGGCAGCCAGAAAGTGAGGAGAAGCTCTCAGCCTTCCTTAGTTTGTTCTAACATGCTTTTCTCTCAGAGGATGTATGGATTAAGAAGTCTAGGTGAAACACTAACAGGGCCAGGCTAGACAGGAAGTGGAGACCAAGGGTTTTACCAAATCCTCCCCATTTCTGATATTCAGGAATTGGGCATTGGAATGAAGTAAGAACATAAACAGATATATTTCAAGCTGTAAGCCTCCTCCTTCATTCTCTTAAAAAAGCTAGTTGTTAATCTCCTTTGCATCTTAAATTTTATTTTACATAGAAGCTTTATCTTTGCCTCTATTTCAATAATTTGTATCCCTGATAGCTCTGCTCTACTTGATCAAACTCACCTGGAAAATTTGTGAGCTATTAAGAGAATATACCATTTCCTTAGGGAGCCATTTATTCCCATCCTCACTGATAATAGAAAGTCCTTTTTTGGGTTTGATGCTAATGCTGTCTCAAGCCATACTGGGTGCATTTTCTTCCACTGCAGGTTGCTCTCAAGCTATCACTTGCAGTGTTGTACGAGCAGGGGTGGGATGTGCTTCATGGACCTATTTTGGGCCCTGTTTTTATTATTGTCAGCTATGTGGATAAGGCAATGGAAGTAAATGGTGTTGGATAATCCGTTTAATTGCTGACTAGACAAAGAAAACAGAAAATGCATCTATTTTCCTTCTTGCTTAGAATTCAGAATGGGTTTATAAACAAACAATAGAAGTTATCCCCAGACTTTATTACTTCACAATTCAAGTCTAAGTTTAAAAAGGGAGATTTCTCCTAGGCATGTAGAGAAATATTTCCTAATTCTCTACGTGTTTAAAATTAAAGTTGGTAACATCCCTCACTTAGTGGTTGTCCCTCAGTGAATCCACATTGTTTCTGTTATCCCATTTAAAACTCCAGAGTCTTCTGTAACTCCTTCTGTCTCATTCCACATATATGGTGTTTGATTGGTCCACTTCTGTTCTTGTGGTTATTAATTGTTTTGCCTTCCAGTCTTTATCCACCTAGTTGATGCCATTATTACCTGCACCGAGTCAACTGAAAGAGCCTCTTCACTGTTCACTATGACGCTAAGCTTTCTTACTCCAACCAGTCCTTCACCTTGTCTTGAGATCAGTTTTCCTCCTGAAAGCAACACTCTGCTCATGCTCTTCCCTGCTCTAAATATCACTAACTTCTCGTTTCTAGTAAAAACAAAACAAAAAAAAGGCCAGATTTGTCAGTGCGAGATTTAAAGTCATTCATATCTCATCGCAGCCTGCTTACACTTTTCAAAGACTTTCCCCCTCCATTCCTCTAACACCCAAACACAGTGATTCAGTCAGCCCTTAAAATAGCCTGGTACTTTTTTGCCTCCACATTTTTGCTCATGATTTTCTCTCTTCCTGGAATTCTATGCCCTTACATTCTAAGGTGTATTTTAAAATGCCTCTTCTATAATTAATTGCCAGTGCAGTGATGTATTGTAGTCATATGCATATCTGTTATATCTCCTCGTTAGGGCAATTCGATGTCAAAAGTCAGATATACCTTTACACTTTCTACAGTGTTTAATATAATGCCTTGCATTGATTACACTTTCAATCAGTATGTTTACTGATTGAATGAGTGTGTAAATAGAGAGAGAATCAACATATTGTTTAAACTTTGAATTACATCATACTCTGGAGTATAATGAATGGAAACTTTTAAAAAGCTAACTGGTGCTTTCGGTGTAGAATGGAATTGAGAGTTCTAAAATCTCATCAGGGCCGGAGTTCCCTACTGTTCTCTTCCTTTATTCTCTCGTCATTTTACTTCCTCAGACCCCTACCCCTTCATTGTCTCATAAATATAGCATGCTATATAGAAAAAACATTAAAAGATGTTAGTATTTAAAGCTACGTGGCAGTTAAATCTCTTATCCATAACTCTGCCAAGCTGTCTCCACTTTTCAAACACAGCACATAAATAAAGACAACTCTCTGTGATCAGATCATGGGCAAAACTATGCAGTAGGGCACTCTAGCCAAAGCCATCACTGGAACAGCTTACCAGCTCCTGGAAACCTCATTATTGTAGCTTGTTTTAGATGGACATCCTCACATTCTAGAAAATTGGCCTTCTATTGATGTTTTGGAAGTGTAGATCATCCTATGATGAGGTTTAAAGTTACTGGAACATGTATAGGCCTATGTACAGGTGTATATTGTGTGTGAAAGGATATTTGTATATTTGCATGTATGGCTTGGTTTTACCCAAAAGTTTGAAACTCCGGAGACAGAAAGAAAGTGCAAGTCTTTATTTCAGCTTAAAAGAAGGGCCCAAGTCCAAGAACTTAGAGGTTTGGTTTGGACAGGCATCCAGAAGTTAGGATGACTATCTCAAGCTCGTACATCTGCATATGTGGACTGGATCAGTTGAGGACAGGCATTGTTAGAACATTTTGCTGTAGTCTTTACTGCTGGTAACACTAGGAAAGAGTGTCTCCTTCACCGTAATACGTTAAGATTTGGGAAACCGAAAAAACAAACAGGAAAAACAGAGAGGGAAAAATTGGTTTGATTACTTTAAGAACTGCTATTCTTTCATTTCCTCCAAAGTTATGATTACATCTCTATACTGCTAATGGCTGGATCAGGCTATCATGTGAATGTTATTAGTTAATAATGAACAACTTTAAAATAGATCCATGGATCCAGAGAACTTGAAAGTTAATGGGAACTTGATAACCTTCTGTTCAAATCATATTTTTATACAGATTAAAAAACTGAGGTGTGAAGAGAAGAAACGGTTTGCCATGGACTCAGAGAGTAGAACTAAGATTAATTCCAGATATCTGACCTTTAATCAACATGGCTATTCTAAATCATCACACAGTTAGCCCTATTTTAGTGCATCTAGATGGATTGAATGGGCTGAGATTAGACAACCTGAATTTTACTGTAATTCTCGTTTTTAGGTAAAGTGACTTGGTTTTTGCCAATTCATTTGTAGAATAAATGCTTAAAATGTTGGGTGGACTAATAAGTATGAGAGCCATCAACAGGGACAGTAGGACAGCCATTGACATTCATTTTCTGGGAGGGAGCATTATTGATTGTTCTGAGCCAGGAGAGGAAATGTTTTTCTTCCTGGTGGAAGATCACTACCAAAGTTTGGAGGAGAAAAGTTAATTTGACCAGAATCCAATTTAGGGAAGTTTGCATCATGAGCCAGAAAATAATCAACTAGGAAATCAAGGAAATAGGCCAGGGTGACAAGAACGTTTAACCAAGCAAGGACAGGAAGAATAGGGAGTCTTGAAATCAATCCCAAAACAGGAAGAGAATTGTAGTCAAGAGACATGCCCAAAGGGTCCCAAAGGGCAAGTTGTTTCTGCACATAAACTTGTGGTTGCAGTCATATTTTGAAGCTCCTTCTTGTTCTGCATTTTTTATTTTCAACAGTTTTAGAAACCTCCTGATGAAAGCAATTTTGTGTGTTTGTGAATCCAGTTTTCTAATTTGTTGATGCAGCATATCTTTCAAATCTTACTATCCTGAAAAATCACATTTACACATGTGAATATTGGTGAGGTTTAAGTCTATCATGGTGGGATTACAGAGTAGGGAGGAGCAAATTTAAAATAGTCCCAAATGAGTGTTTTAAACCCCACCCCAATGAAGCCTCCTGAGCTATATAGACCTTGTACAAAAATAAAATCAAGATTATTTCCTTCAGTCCTTTGATACATGAAGCATTTTTATTTCCCCTCCCCATATTTTTTTCCAATTTGGTAGTGATAACAAATATATAAGATGATTGAATTAATATATAATAAATCTCCAATCTAAAATCACAGATAGAGAAATTAATTCACTCAAAAACATGAAGAAGTAATATTCTTTGATCAATAATGAAGCTTTAATAAACTATAACTGAAAAGACAAATGATGAATTAATTCATTTACGATGTGATTAGGCAGTATATACATATTTACAGAAAAGAGGGCAAATTCTATTAATTATAGGCTTAAACATTTGTTCCTAGGCAAAAATCTCAAAAATATCCTTAAAGAAATAGATTATGAAACTTAGGGGTTTAAATGGGTCTACCGAGAACTCGTCATGCCAGAGCAACTTCTTTTTCAGTAAGGTTGTGAAACCAGTCAACAAGAAATACGTTAAAGACATAGTATATCCAAATTTCAGTGTTTCAAATGTGTCTGTACTTGACTAAAGACCGTAGGGTTCCACAAATAGAAGAACGTATGATACAATTTTATTCCAGATCTTTAAGATCTTATGAATGTGATAGCAACTGATGCTACAAGTAAATAGATAATAACTAATGAATTACCATCTTAGAAACAACTGATCAATGGATGAATGGAAACCAAGAATTCTTTCTATATGATAGTCTTCTTGGTAGTTTCCAGTTTAATGTTTTGTATTACAAGACTCATTGAGCCATATGTATACATATTTCCATAAATGGAAAGTCCACAATGCTACCCAATATGATAAGGGAACTAGTATCTGAGATCCCCAAAATGAATCTCGGGGGAAAATATTTGAAGAAATCTAATAGGGATATATGTAAGATGCAAATGCATGTTAACAGTAGATACATGTAACAATACACGAATATACTTTAAAAGTAATAGATGGGTAAAAACACATAAGGTAGAAAGTGGGAAAGATGGCTGACACAGCACACAGCATCCTGTGATGGTTAATTTTGTCAACTTGAGTGGGGCATGGAGTGCCCACATACTTGGTTCAATATTTCCGGGTTTTTCTAGATGAGATTAACATTTGAATTGGTGAACTGCGTACAGCAGATTTTTTGCTCTTCTCAATGTTGGGGGACCTTCTCGGGTTTGTTGAAAGCCTGACTAAAATAAAAGGCCAAGTTAAAAAAAAAATCTCTCTGCCTGACTGTCTTTATGCTGGGGCATCATTTGTCTCCTGCCTTCAGACTCAGACTTACACTGGAACTTACAACAATGGCTCTCCTAGTTTTCTGACTGAGACTTGGATGGGACTTGCACCCAGTTTTCTTGCTTTTCAAGCCTTCAGACTCAGATTGAAACCATACAATCAGCAATTCTCAGTACAGACTTCTCAGCGCCTCCATAATTGTGTAAGTTACTATGTCTCTCAATCTTTCTTTCTGTACTCACACACCCTCCCCCGACTGATTCTATTTCTCTGGAGAACCCTGACTAATTCATACCCTTTACCCCTACAAAAAAGAGGGGGTGGTGCTGATAACCTTGGTGTAAGTCAAGAGAGTCATATGACTACCAAAACATCAGGATAAATCTTGGGTCCAGAACAAGCATGGCTCTAATCAGAATATACTTAGCATTTCATGTTCAGTTCTGGTAAACCCAATATAGGAGGAAAAAGGTCAAACAGGAGGTAGTCCAGAAGGAAAAGATCAAGGTAGATGATGCATCTAAAGTCATGCCAATGAAAAATAGCCAAAAAAATATGAGGTTGTTACACTTGGAGAAGATTTCAGGGAAGGGTACAACAGCTGTCTTCAAATTCTTGAACTGTTATCAAAATGAAGAGGAATGATTCATTCAGTGGAACTCCACAAAGCAGTGACAGAGAGTGGACATTTTAAGAGTTCAGCCTAATCTAAGGAAGCACTTTCTAAAGATGGACTGGACTGAAATGGAAGTATAACTTTTCTTCACTAAATCCATATGACACTAAGTTCTGGGTGGTGTGAGGGTTTCCTAAGTAAGAGGGAGATTAGTATCAATTATCCTAAAGATGCCTTTTTACTTTATGAAATTGCTTTCTGTAGGGGAAATGATAGTTCTGTAGCCAGCAAATAGTGTGATGAGATGGAATATTTATCCTACTTAATAGAAGACAGTTTTCAAAAAATGTGTTCATTTATAAACAAACCGTTAACTTATCCATTTTTTGAAGTGTGCCCCTTATGAAACTTTTATCATTAATACTTTTCAGTTGCTTTAGTTTAAATATCTTTATCTTTTTGAAAGTAACATAATGGATTAAAAAAAGATTTTATAATCTACATTTTTTATTAATTCAATCAGATTTTTCTTTAATCATTCTGAATGAATCATACTTCTCTGAACATCTGAATGATATATACTAAAGAAATAATAATAATAAATTACTTTGGTTAAAAGCACTATGTGCTGGACATGGTTTTAAGCATGGATTCACTCATTTATATAGTTTTACTCCCTCTGTTTTCACAACAACTATATGAAGTAATTACAATTTTGATAATATTTTACTGATGAAGAAGCTAAACCACGGAGAGGCTAAGTGATTCGTCCTAGGACATATTGTTAGTAAGAAGCAAAGCAGAATTCTGGCTCCAGAATCTGCATTCTTTTTACCATATTATTTCTGTTTAACAACTTTCTGATTTTATAGCATTCCAGATAGAAGAAGAAGTAAACTTTGAAATCCCTGCACATGGTTCTGAACATCCTGCTCTAGGGTGGCTTCATAAAATGCATCTAACTATGCTATGCTGTGCTGTGGGAGAAAAGCACTTTCATTACCTAGGTTCACACTTCCACAGAGACAGGTAGGCAGATTGAACACCTTTTTGTGTGTGAAGATTAAAAGAGATATTATATATAATATCTCCTTTAAAGACCTGACAGGTAAAATAAATATCCCAGAAGTGGGAGATTTTTTCCCCCTCTCATTTGACAAATGCCATATGGTCTACTTAGAATTTTTTGATACTGTTCGTTGAGGGAAAAGTTACTCCTTGTAATCTGAGTTTCTGTTTGAAGATAAAGAATAATCACATTGAGAATGGCTTCCAAGTAGTTTCTCAAGTTTTAAGTAGTCTCCTTGTGCCTGCAGTGGGGAGTTACATTCCGATGCAATGTGTAACTGGGTATTTTTCATGTTATGCAGAAGCATTCCATTGTATCTCTAATTTCTACATTATTGATATTAATGATCTGAGTATGTTTTGGACATGGCCACCAAGTCAAATGCACTGTCCGCGAAGTGTCCGGTATTTCCACAAAAAGAGTAAGCATTTATAATGTTCTTGCCTCAGAATAACAAGACACAGGACTTATTGTCTAGGGAGAAAGCTCTGAAGCACAACAGAAACACAGAGAATAAATAAAGGCAGGGGAAGAGAAGTCCTTCTACCTGTCCACAGATTCAAGCATTCAAGAAAAGATCTGCACAATGAACAGTTTTGTCAGTTATGAATGAATCTTACCATATAACTTCTTGCTTCTTCAGTCTACCACAACAGATTTTTTTTTTCCTCCTCTGGGCAGCTGGGCTTGGTTCTTTTTAGATAGACAGAGTATTTTGATCTGGTGGTCTACTGACATTTCTTTTCCCTGTAGTTAGAAAAACAAATTTATATTGTCTTAATACATGATGTTGCAAATTAGAAAAATGCAAGGAAAAAGGTAAAAATTATGTTACCTATTTTGCAGAGATTATTTCTGTTAACAATTGAAAAGATTCGGCTAGCCTTTTTCATATATATAGTACATAATAAAGTTAATAGGGTTATAGTATACACTAGGTTTTTTTATACTGCTTTAAAAATAAGTTAATAATATTTGCACATTTTCATGTGTTGTTAAAAAAGTGAAAATGAGTACAACCACTTTGGAAAAAGATATGGCAGGTATTTATTAAACCACACATGTGCATACCTTATGACTCAACAATTCCATCCTATGTACAAAGTCCAAGAGGAAATAAAATATTTGGTCACAAAGATACTTGCACAAGAATGTTATGTCAGCTTTATTTATTATAGTAAAAAATTGGAAGTAGCTCAACTATCTATCAACAGGTGAATGGATGAACAAATTGGTATATTCATACAATGGAATACTACTCAGCCACAACTACTCATGTCATTGCATGTATTAGGCTTGGTGCAAAAGTAATTGCAGTTTTTGCTGTTACTTTTAATATCCCAAACCATTGACAGATACAACAGCATGAGTAAATCTCCAAGGCATGATGCTGGGTGAAAGAAACCAGAATTTTAAAAAGTACATATTGTATGATTCCATTTATATGAAGTTCTAAACCAGAACAATGGTTTTCTCTTAAGGTTCAGGTAGGGTAAAGGCAACGTTGATTAGAAAAGCATGCAAAAGAATTTTTCAGAGTGATACAATATTCTATATTTTAATACAAACTTGTGTGACACAGGTGTGTACATTTGTCAGAATTCATGAAATGGTACATGTAAGATTTATGAATTTACTGTATAAAAATTTTTACCTGAAAAACAGGAAACACAAATTTTAAGCCTCTGTTTCCATATAAGTGAGACAAAGAAAAAGTGTCAAATTTGTAAAGCATAATGCCTGTATATGCTATACGTTCCACTTATGTTCCATAAGTGACAATAGTCTTTCAAAACCTGAACATTTTTTCAAAACAAAGGATTAGTATACCTAGCATATAAAAAGCTCACTGAAAGAAACCACTCAACTTCAACAGAGAAATGAGAAAAATAAATAAATTCAAAATTCTAAGAAGAAATGTATATAGCCAGTAACCATGAATTCATGTTCAAACTCATTAATAAAAAATAATCTCACTTTATTGAGAATCTACTAGGTATATATGCATTATTTTAATTAATGCATTTGATTAATAAACTTATAAACTATATTCAACCTCACTGGTGATCCAAAAATGAAAATTAAATGGAAAACTTACATTTTTTCCTAAAAAAATAAAGGTTTTTAAAGTATAGTAATGCTGGAGAAAGTGTCATTGGCTAAGCATTCCCAAATATACTCCCTGGAATATAATTTGTCACTACTTTTTGGGAAGTGTTTTCGCCATATGGATTAAGAGTTTAAAAAGGAATATACCCTTTGAATTTGTAATTCCATTCTGGGATCTCTTCTAGGAAATGGTCAAAAGGTGTACAAAAATGCAAGTATAAAGATGTCCAATCTAGCATCATTTATAATTGCAGAAAACTAAAAACAACCTGAAAATTCAAAGTAAAGGGCTGAGAAAATAATTTACACGATTTATTAGGAGTGCCTCCGCCTGTTGGAGCAGTGAGGTCTTGTCCATTTTCTTTCCTAGGATCCCTGATTTTCATCATATTACCTCTCAGGATAACTGAGGATGCAAAGAGGGGAGAACGTTTCTTTTTCTTATGCTGCCATGGAGAACAGGGAAACAATGAGGACCAGCGTCACTCATTTTCTTCTAAGTGTGTGTGCATTTCTGAGGGATGGGAATGCCTCACAAAGAAGACTGTGGGTGGGCAAGCACGTTTTTATGTGCCTCCTTTCTCAAGAGTTTTCTCCCTCTTTTCCTGGATCTTTCTTATTGTCTCTCCCTCTCCCCTCTTTCTCCTTTATTGAGATCTTTGGGCACTGAACGAATCCTGGGACCTAGGAGAAGAGTCTGGGCTGTGTCCACATGAGGATAGTAGATGGGTTATTGCAAACACTTCATGACCCCTTCTCTGTGTGCCTGAACCTCCTTGCACACCTGTCCTATCATCCCGCTTACCACTCTGTATTCTTCTACCTGCTTATTTGTCTGCTTTTTTTCATTAAGTCCTTGAGGACAAGAATGATGGCTTATTCATCCTGGTGACCCCAGAGTCAGTGTCCAATATATGAAACAGAGAGACTGTATAAAATAATTGGTCAAGCATTCTGCATTCAGAGAGCCTGGGCTTTAATCCTAGCTTTGCCATTTCATAGCTCTCTGACCTTGCGCATCACATTTCTCTGTACTTCAGTTTTCTTATTTTTAAAGTGGGATTAATGAAAGTCATCAAATGTATGTAGTTATATTGAGTATAAAATGAGTTACATGTAAAACTCTTAGAACAATGCCTAGAAGTAGTAAGTCCTCAATAAATGCTGGCTACTAATATTCACATATTCATAGGAATTTTTAATAGAAAATTACTCTGAGATAAAATTAACTATACCTGATAATGAGTTCTAATCATTAGGTATCAATGAGCTTGCCTTGGGGACACAGAAACCCATATTTATCTTTTCAGGTTTACTCCAATTGCTTGCTATAATGTCTGGTCAATAGTAGGTGCTCATTGAATGTTGAATGAATAGATACATGTATGGCTAGATAGCAGATAGAAAAAAAAAGAAAATCCGTAACTGCCACAGCAAAAACAAATCCTCCATTTTTGGTGTTTTAATGACTATGAAAGGTCTCTCATGTGAAATTGGAGGAGTACACATCTTTTAGATGGAGGCCATGTGGCTTAATAACATGACATATGCACACAGTTTAACGAGAAGAGCCGAGGGAATGGAGTCTACTCTGGGCCTTACCATTTAGTAGATCTGTGACCTGATGTAAATTCCCTAACTTCCCTCCTCTTCAGTTATAGGTAAGGTTAAAAATTCCTGCCTCCTGAAACATTTATGAACGTTAAATATAATAAAGTATGTAGAGCAAATTCTTTAGTGTTGTAGTTATTAGTTTTATTTCAGTTTATGTTGGTGTTGAGACTCCTGGGATTCATTTTTTTCTGTCCAGTAAACAGTAATGGAAGCTAGTAGACATGAAGCTCTCACACAGAAGCAACGTGTAATTGACAACAGGGAGGTCATTCAAATCAGGTCAGTTACTGAATATCAACACGGAAAGAAAATTTGTTACATATGCACTTGATGGAAACTACACCTTAATTTTATGTCACGTTGATCCAAGAAGCCTCTTCTGGGGTGGCCTGAGATCCTCTGCATGATGTTTTCTACAGGAACTTGTATTTTTATTGTATTTCATAAATTCAATCAAAAAGGTTCCCTTGAGTTGACTTATAGTAGGCTGTGACATCAAATTCTGAAGTTAACACACAGGATACAAATGGAAATTTCATCTTTTGGCTGAGAGTCCAAGGCTACAATTCACTGAGAATACCAATAACTGGGTTGTTGCCTGGAATTGACTGGGTATTTGGAGTGTCCAAGGTTGCAGAGAAGGGATCTCAGAATCTGATGTGCAGTTTGGGCATTCATCAAACATTTCTGTAAGTACTGTGTCCCAAGCACCATGTGAGTTGCAAAAGATAGTGCTGAAAATGAACAAAATACAGACAGATCTGGCCTGAAGGAATTCACTGTGGTGAGGAAGACAGATATAACTTTTACCTGTAGTTTTATACATATATACATACATCTCTGTTCTAGCAGAGATATGTGGAAAGTTCTGTGAGGACACGGAAATGCAAACAATTAATTCATCCTGGGAGCATTACAGAGGAGGTGAGATTTTTAGTGGCTTTCAAGGACAAGTAGGAGTTCACCAGAGAAATCAGAGAAGGATGGTCATTCCTGAATGAGAAAAGAGGACTGATCAAAGTAGCACAGAGGAGATACCTGTCACGTGGGTGGTTTGAAGTTCGAGTGCGTGGAGGAGCAGTGAGAGGTAGATGAGGGCACATTGTTGAAGACTGGGACTGGTGACTTTTTTTGAAAAATTAAAAAAAGAGGACTCCAACATGACGTAAGTAATAAAGGTAATGCTTATTGCAAAACCTGAAAAACAATACTAAATTACCTAAAAAGTTCAAGGTCTAGCTCTCCTTTTCCCAGCCTTCCAAATGCCACTGCCAGGGAGAACCATGACTCATGATTTTTTTGGTGGATGCTTCCATATATTTTCTCTGCATATGTAATACGTATGAATGCATATATATGTGCATTCATGCACACATTTTTAAAATAAAAATGTAATTATATTATCAGTATTGTTTACAACTTTTTTTACTGTGTAAAATTATATTTCAGACCTCATTTCATATATTTCTATCTTATTCTGAATGCTGTATGGTATTCCATTATACAGATAAACCATAATTTAACTAAATGATGTTTAAAATTCTTCTCAACTTATTACGCTGAAAATTTTCACTGACTTTCTTAGCTCTTCGGTAAAGATGATAGTATGATCATGTTGATTACCATTTAAAAGACGCTTTTGGATTAAAAAATTATTTTAGGAGTGGAGGGAACCCATTCTTCCTCTGTAGAAATATCATGCTATTTTACATAACTGGGAATTATCGGAACTTTTCTGTTAGTGGGGCTGTGTAGAGGAGGTAGCATTTTGAGCCAGGTCTTGAAGCATCAGCAGAGGTTCATCAGGCAGGAAAGCCTAACTCTATTCTGAAGAGAATGCTGCTGAACCAGATTCAGGTGGGACAGTGGCCATATTCTCATTTTTAATCGGTCGGTCAACAAACAAGTTTTGAATACCTGCAGAGTGTACAGTAGGAAGCCGCACTGGGAACATGATTCTGAGCTTCGAGTACCTTATAATCTGATGGAGAAACAAGGTTCATGAAGCAGTTAGTGAGATCTGTTAAGCAGTATCTAAATATTGCTGAATTATATCCTACATAAAAGTACCGCAGGAGCTTCTCAGAAAAATGAGGTGAGCCTGGGCTGGGACACTCCGGATGGTGTCTCTGGGTAGCGTGAGATGTGAGATGGACCTCGGAGAATGAGTAGGACTCCCGTAAACATGGTAGTTGTGGAGGACTTTCCAGTCAAAACCAGTGTACAAGCAACCACAAGGTCCACTGATAGGAATATTCAACCTAATTGTTTTGTTAAATAACCAGAAAGATCTAAATTTTCTGTCTGTGTTTTCAGACAAAAAAACATCCTACGGTTCTCTTTTGCTCATGAGTCACAGATTCCTCCTGGCAAATAAAGAAAATAATGATTACTTACCACTAATATCATGAAAATAAGCTGCAGGGCTCTGCTATTGTTGATTTTTACGCCTCATCCTTCTTATTTTCAAGCATATCATCACCCTTATTTTGGGGGTTGCTGGAGGGCTTTGATTCATGACTGCTTCCCAAACCAGAGTAAGACATTATGTTGACCTTCAGATGTTTTGACCATAATCAGAAACCAGCCCAAGACTAATTAAAGAAGAACTGGCCAAACTGGATGTGATGCTGACATGAACTCTTGTTCCGTGAAAAACTGGTGTTGGTGACTTGCCATATCATTTTTAGCTTAACTTTACTCCAAGTGCTTTTTCAGTGTTGCACTTCCAGGAGATAACCTCAATCCTCCATGGGATTTGCCTAAGTCTGTTATAGAGATTCTCCTTTCCTCCAGGATTCTGGGAAACTGAGCAGGTTTTAAAATCTAAGTGAACAAAGGATGTGGGAGAAGGAAAGTTGTCCTGGGAATTAGAAGACCTGATTTTTATCCTGGATCTGCCATTTAATTTGCTTTATAATTTTGGATGAGCTACTTCACTCATGTGAAGGGACTAATTTTGCAAAAGTAAGAAATATTGTTCAATTAAGCAGAATAATGTATCTGGCTCTAAGTTTTTCTCAGGAAAACAAGGTTAAACTAATTCAGATGTTCTTATCCTAGGGAATTATGGATGAACATGAGGGAATTCGTAAACTTCTTTTTTTTAAAAATTTTTATTTAATTGCATTTTAGGTTTTGAGGTACATGTGAAGAACATGCAAGATTGTTGCATAGGTACACACGTGGCAGTGTGATTTGCTGCCTTCCTCCCCACCACCTATATCGGGCATTTCTCCCCAAGCTATCTCTCCCCAACACCCCACCCCCCGCTGTCCCTCCCCTATTTCCCCCCGACAGACCCCAGTGTGTAGTGCTCCCCTCCCTGTGTCCATGTGTTCTCATTATTCAACACCCGCCTATGAGTGAGAACATGCAGTGTTTGATTTTCTGCTCTTGTGTCAGTTTGCTGAGAATGTTGGTTTCCAGGTTCATCCATGTCCCTACAAAGGACATGAACTCACCGTTTTTGAGGGCTGCATAATATTCCATGGTGTATATGTGCCACATTTTTCCTGTCCAGTCTATTATCAATGGGCATTTGGGTTGGTTCCAGGTCTTTGCTATTGTAAACATTGCTGCAATGAACATTCGTGCACATGTGTCCTTATAGTAGAACGATTTATACTCCTTTGGATATATACCCAGTAATGGGATTGCTGGGTCAAATGGAATTTCTATTTCTAGGTCTTTGAGGAAAGACCTATCTTTCACAATGGGTGAACTAATTTACACTCCCACCAACAGTGTAAAAGTGTTCCCATTTCTCCACATCCTCTCCAACATCTGTTGTCTCCCGATTTTTTAATGATCACCATTCTAACTGGCGTGTGATGGTATCTCAGTGTAGTTTTGATTTGCATTTCTCTGATGACCAGTGATGATGAGCATTTTTTCATATGTTTGTTAGCCTCATGTATGTCTTCTTTTGTAAAGTGTCTGTTCATATCCTTCACCCACTTTTGAATGAGCTTGTTTGTTTTTTTTCTTGTAAATCTGTTTTAGTTCTTTGTAAATTCTGGATATCAGCCCTTTGATTTTGGTACATGTATGTATATTTTGGGGGTAAGACTCCACAGTTTTTGCCAGATTTCAATCCACAAAGTGTTCATGGCTTACTGAAAGTTAATTGCCTCTGGATTACAGAAACCCTACAACTCCTCAAGTTGAAAATGTTATCATTCATTGATTTTCTATCTTTGTAGTAAATCTTATAGAGGAAATATTACAGAGAGAAGAATTGGCACAAATTCCTTTAAAGCATACTTTCTTCACTTTAATCTGAGGCTAACTGTACAGTATGGAGAAACACTTTGTACTACAGTAGAGAATTCTTAGAGGCCCAAAGTCCTGTAACTTTTATACTATTAAACTTGGAGTTGTTTTTATGCTTACAGTATTTTTTATTGCATTAACATAATTCACTCTAAATAATTTTGAAGAGAAAACATTGTGACTTTGACCCAAGAGTGTTCCTCAGGGATCTCTAAGCTCTAACCCTGGATTAAGAGGTTAGGTACTCCAAGAGAAAAAAATTTGCTTACTACTTCACCTTACTTCCCTGTAAAAATGTCTTTTCTGAGTTGTTATTTATGCTACTTCCTTAGCATTTACCCTTTTTAGTGGGCCACTATAAAGCTTGTACATTTGAACAAAGTTTCTGTGTCTTTCATGGGAGTGAAGTGAAGACATTGTCCAATATGTTACCTGAGGTCCCTTACAGTCAATAAAATTCACTTTTAATTTAACATCAGGGAAAAAGTGTTTTTGAAAGAAAATTTTTTCTATTAAAAATAATATACACTTTATTTCTCTTTTGTTTCCTCTGCCAGGACTTTCAGAGCTGAAGTCCATGCTCAAACGTAATTTGCAAGAGCTTATTCACTACAGATATTTGGGCACATCTATATTTTCCTATATTTACTACAATATATCAGCAGGAATAATAAATACTAGGTTACCTTCCCGTCTTCCTGTGTTTCTTTTATGCATAGATATACTTTTCATAACGTTGGAATCAAATTGTTCATACCTTTATACAAACCCCTCTTTCATTTAATAACATCATGGGAATCTTACATTTATACTAATTTTTCTGGGCATGTATTTTGATGATGGTTTGGTATTCTACCATAAAGATGTACCATTATTTTAAATAATGCTGAGGCTGACAGCCTTATACCTGAATGTTTGTGTTCACTCTTGACTATTGTCTTAGTATAAATATCTAGAAGAGAAATTCCTAATTTTTTAAAAAAAACTTTATGTACTGAGAATTTGCTTTCCATAAAGTTGCAACAATCTGTACTTCACACTAACAGTGTTTAAGAGGGGCTGTTCCTCATACCATTGTCAAAACTGAGCAGCATCTTTTCCTCTAATCTAATTTGCCTAGTAGAAAACAAGTACATATCATCGTTTGCATTTATGTTTCTTTAATTTCAATGTGATGTAATAATTTAAAAGTTATTAACTGTTTTCGCACTTTCTCTGTACGAATTGCCTATTCTTTTGCCCATGTTTCTTCTGAGGCATCTGACTTTTTTTCATATTGTTTTGCAAAAGTTCTTTATATATAAAGAATATTACTTCTTTGCCTACCAACTGGCATATATTTCTCCCATTTTTGGTTGCCTTTCCATTGCTATAAGTGGAGTACAGTAATCACAAATAAAGACACTAGAGACTCTGGGATCATAGAACAATAGCTGTGTATCCTTAGGAAGATTACTTACTATCTTTGTTCATGTCTTTCCTTATCTATAGTTTTATCTTTTCAATATGTAGTATACTTGGAATAATGCCTGGCATATCATGTGCACTCAATTAATATTAACCAGTTTTATTAATTAGAATTTTGTCTTCAAATATCTTGTGTTATATTGTGCCAAGATTTTAATGGGTGTTCTATTTTTAGGGAATGTTGGGGGTGGGAGAATTGAAAGAACTTAAAGAGTACCTGTGTCAGTATCATTAATACTTCATGATAGCTTTGTAAGGAACAAAGAATACTTCTATTCCAGGTTTGATTTACGCCCCAAATAAATGTGGGTGCATAGAAAGCAAGGTAACAATATACTTGGAATGTGCCGGTCATCAAACATATAGGTTGTTGCACTTATTTAATTGTTTTGTTTTAAATGACAGATAATGTTCCAATGACCTTTTTCTATGAGGATCTCAGGATGTCCCACAGGTCTTTAATTTAAGCCTCATCTTTTTCATCCAGGAACTAATCCAACTTGGACTCTCACTTAAAGGGGAAGAAAATGAGGAGCTGCCAGTCAGCCATCAACCGTGAAACGGCTCGGGATAATTTCACTTGATATCAGAGACCCCACCAGCTGAAAATAAAACAAATTATGTTCCAAATCTGGTTTTGAAATGAAGAGTGAAGAGCCTCCAATTTGAAAATAATCACATCCACTGTATCTTCATCCTCCAGATGAGGATTCTCTTACATTTTAGTTAGTCAGTGTGTAATGTTTCTTTTATTTCTGTTCTCAAAGTCTTGACATCACTAAAAATAAATGACTCAATTACACTTGTGCATAAGCAGCTGGAAAACTACCAACATATTCCCAATGTCTAAACTGTAAAGAGAGATACCAGAGGCGAGGGGTGGAGGAGGGAAAAACAAGGAAAAGAAAGTAAAGAAAGCAAAATAATCTTGAAAATAAAACTATGCAAAAGCAGCTTCTGGGGAAGAGAGTATGATGTTTATCCCTTCTTTTTGTTCCCGATGACACACGGCAGTCCATACACCACTGGGTCCCAGAAGCAAACCAGGTGGAAAAAAGGATCAAGAAACTTTATAAACACCTGGCAAATCAATGTGCTCAGCCAATACACATTCCATTGCTCATCATGGGAAAATGCTGGCAGCTGTCTCTGGTCAGATGCCCCAGGATCTTGGAGGCCTCAGTCTAGAACTTGAGGACTAATAGGGAAAATGGAAACAGAATCCTGGCTAGTCTGCAAGCCCCAAAATACAACCACAAACCCCCTCACTTTCCAAAGACCAATCTGTTGTGGTGGCTCTTAGCTCAGAACGAATAACTACAAAAATGAAACGTTTCAAATGTCCTGTACACCCACAACTTTCTTTTATTTACTGTCTTGGGTAGAATATACTTTATCTCCTCGTGTCCTTTTGCCAGGAAAGCGAAGCAGGTTTGGCCAGCAGAAAACTTGGTCATCTTTATTCCTTCCTTCATGTTACCAGGAGATGAAGGAAAAGGTCACAGCAGCTGTGCAGCTCAGCTGATTCATCCTGGGTTGGGCTACATGTTATCTACACTTTTCAAGGGGAGAACCTTGCTTGCGATAAAAGTAGGTCATCAGGCAGTGAAAAGAGAATGTGACTTAGCCAAAGAAATGAGAAGGGAGAGCTGGGTCTAGAGTCCTTGGTGCTTCTGAAACATTGAACAGAGAGGGCGAGACGAGCATTGCTTTGTGACTTCTCTCTCTCCATCTCTTGCTTTCCCAGTTTCCACTTTGCTCTCATTTTAATTAATACATGAAGTGTCTGGAGAAGCCAAGGAATCTATGAAGGGATCTTGCAAGGACAGTGGCTAAGAGCTTTTTTTTTTTTCCCATACAAAGTCCAAAGGGAGATTGTTTAAATTGCTTCCAGCAGGCCTTAGATTCAGCATGAAGAAAATCTTTGTGAGCGCGATGAGCCTCTGGAATGCATTACTAAGGGAGGTGATGGAATCCACTCTAGAGATCTCTGAGGACACCACGGAATGCTAATCTTTCCTTAATGGCTAATATTTTGTTGTAGAGGCAGAGACATGTATGAACTTTCAAGTTCCTTTCACTCCTGAGATTTGAACATACACTGGCAGTAGAATAAAATATAATTTGTCTTGTGACGTTTGTAGAATAAAATATAATTTGTCTTGTGACATCTGCAACATCCAAACCTTGCTTTTTTTAGGTCACCTGAGGCCTTTTGGGTACCTTCCCCACACCCACCCCTGTCACCCCCACCTCCACCCCTGACACTGGTGATTAGGTTTAGTTCCTGAGAGTATAGATCTGGTGGGATGTGTGGGTGGGCAGGTGGAGGTTCCTGGACAGAGAAGAAGTATATATATATATATATATATATATATGAACAAGAGTAACAAGTACCAGAAAGTGAGTTCAGGCCAAGATTTTTAGGAAGTGCTGAAATTTGAGTGGGGGAAACGCCAATATTCTATGAAATATTCCAAGAAGTAGGAACTATGCCAGAAGTGGAAAATAGAGCCAAGGCCCCCAAGCTGGGTAGGAGGAAAATAAAATCAGAGTATACAAGGGAGCAGGATTTTTTACTTATGGGACTCTCGAGACTCACAGTGTCAAGACAGGTAAGTCAAAAGAGTTGTGAAGGGAGGCCGGGCATGGTGGCTCATGCCTGCAGTCCTAGCACTTTGGGAGGTCAAGGCAGACCAATCATCTGAGGCCAGGAGTTTGAGACCAGCCTGGCTAATATGGTGAAACTCCATTTCTACTAAAAATACAAAAAATTAGCCGGGCAGGGTGGAGCGCCTGTAATCCCAGCTACTTGGGATGCTGAGGCAGGAGAATCGCTGGAACCTGGGAGGTAGGGGTTGCAGTAAGCTGAGATCGCACCATTCCACTCCAGCTTGGGCAAGTTTTTCGAAACTCTTCTCAAAAAAAGAAAAGAGTTGTGAAGGGAGTAAATGAATGAATGAATAAAAATGTCATAAGATTTGTTATTAATATAAGTTGAATTCTGGAATTTATAAATAAACATAAAATCAACTTCAAGAGTGTTCTTTTATGAATTTATATCACTCTTAGACCCATGTGCTTTCTCTGGTGAAAAAACTTACATTTGCTCTTGAGGATGTTTTATACAGGTGAATGGGTCACATGTTTGACAGTCATGGACTGATGCTCATCTGCAGATGAATATGACTCTGAAGAACATCCTCTGAAGAGTAGACAATTGGATAAATTTGCCAGGCCAGTTGAAGGTCCATACCTTAGTGTTACAGTATCCTCATTGGTGCATCTTCATTGTGACAGCATTTTCCTATGCAAAGGGTCAGCACTTGCTTCTTTCCTTTTTTTCTCCAGAGCAACTTTATCACATAAGCATGCTCCTTTCTATTGACTCATTTGGTAAAAACAACCCATGTATTTATATGCCAGGATATGGGCTAGAGATTTTACCTCCATGGAGACTCATCAACACAGTTCTTTCAGTTTGTGAGTTTTGAGCTAACAAGCAAAGAGGAGCTTTGCTTGGTGAAATTCCATTTCTACTAAAAATACAAAAAATTAGCAGGGCAGGGTGGCATGCCTGTAATCACAGCTACTCGGGATGCTGAGGCAGGAGAATCCCTGGAACCTTGGGGGTAGGGGTTGCAGTGAGCTGAGATCGCACCACTCCACTCCAAGCAAAGGTAACCCTTTTTTCATGCTTCACAGTGACATTCATTCAACACTGTCTTTTGTAGCATGAACTAGGCTGTGGAATATGGAGTCAAAGATGCATAAGACAAGCTTCTTGCACTCAAAGCAATCCATTCAGGAATAGCCATTAGTCTGCATCAGGCTTCTGTGTCATGGAACCCACACAGAGAGGAGGAAAGGGATGAAGCTACCAATAATGAGCACCATGACTCCTGGCATCACATTTTGTTTGACTAAGAACCTTGATTTAATGAGAGAACGTAATCAAGGATGGTTAACAGGAATTATAGTCCTTGGAGAAGATTGCTTAACATACAATCCATTTGCTCTACCCACAGGATAGAATGGTAAAGACAGCTGAGTTAGAAAATTTTAACAGGATTACCTGAAAACCCTTTATTCTCTAAGATGAAGAACAAGGAGAATTAAACTAGTCAGAAACCACAGCAACCAAGGTGCTGCAATCCTCTAGACAAATATTTAACACTTCAGTGTTCTTCCTTGATGCCTCTCATCAGAATGTTTTTAAAGCAAGAGGTCCTTAGATTTCTCTGTTCCCTGGGGGTGGGTGGAGTGACTTTTACTGTAGGGAAGATGCTAATCACCCAGGTCTGAGAGTTGTTGGACTGGTGGGAATTGTCTGAATGTTGCCACTGACTTTTCTAGGAAGGAATTTTGGCCTTGATGATTTTGGCTGCAGAAAGTTGGTAAGATAACCTTCCCCTCCCTCCTCCCATTTTCAGCTCCTCTGAGGCAGAGGAAAACCCCAGACACCCGTTTTCTGGTAACATAAGAAGCTTCCCATAACCATGGACTATAAATTATAAGTACGGCTCTTCTCTTTCTCTTCCCCTTTGTTTCGCTCCCCTAGCAATATTGTAAGAGTCTACACAATCTCAGAAGGGACTTGGCTCTCAATCAGTTGAAGATACTATTCCTTTGGCAGCAGTTCCAAGTGACTAGACTAATGTATTCCTTTTTGCTTAGTTTCTGTAAAATTCCATTATGGTTCTTTAAAGCTAGGGACTGGAAGTAGAAACCAAAGTCTAGAGAAAGCCGGGCACAAACTGACAAAGCCACTCAACCAAGCAGTGTGAATTCACCAGCTTTAAGTCACAGGGCTGTACATGTGTAGCAGAGTTTAGGGGTGTGGCTTCCTGAGGTCCAGGGTCTCTGGCTGACCAAGAAGCAGCTGGAGCTGTGATGAGTCTCTATGGAGGTAAAATATCTGGGCTGACTTCATTTTCTTTGTGTGGCATGTCCTCTTTTAACTTTGTCTTTGATCTTGCTGAATCTAGCTGTGTTTGAGACTGGATGATATGCTTTGCACAAATGTTTCTGGAAACAAAGACCACTGACTAGCTTGCCCAAGTAAACCAGAGAAACAATACTAACTGGGAAAAACTTTTCCTGCTTATCTTGAAGCCATGAGAAATGAACTTTCACAACTCCAACACTAGCTACCTGTGTGACCTAGGGCAAATTGTTAGCTTTTCTGCCTTATTCTCCCTATCCCTCATTTGTAAGGGAATTGGGGAGGCAAATACTCTCTGTACTATTTTGCTTGGAGCCTATGGAACAAAGCCTTAGTTTCTCTAAATTACATTATTGGTAGATGAAAACATTTTTGACCCTGTCTCTTGAAAAACAAATAAATACTATATGCAGTATTATCAAACCCTAATTGAGGTTTCTAATGACTATCTTAAATTTTGTTTCATCAAAAGTGAAAGAAATTCAAACCAAATACCTTAGCAGCATGAAATAAGTAAAATTTTAGCTTGACTGAGCTTAATAATTGCAATGAAATAGAACAGTCTGGATGAAATGGAGGCCATATCTACAGATGCTCGAAGAAAGTTCAGTCTCATAAAAAAAGCAAGTCCCAAAGAATATGCAGGTCCAGTCCTCATGTTTTTTTTTTTCTTTTTAAAAAACTTTGTAATTTTTATGAGTACATAGTAGTATATATATTTTTGGGGTACATGAGATGTTCTGATTCAAGTAAGGAATGTATAATAATCACGTCGTGGAAGATGGGGTATCTATTTCAGCAAACATTTATTCTTTGTGTTACAAACATCAGGCCTTCTTTAAAGCTTCCCTGCCTGTCCCATGTGCTAGATGGTTCACAAGGGAACATCTTTCACTTTGGTCTGCAGTTTTAGCTCCTACCACTTACTCTGAATTATTCATTGACATGTGCTCTGTTATGCTGTGGATCCATCCTGCTACTAACCTCAGTGTTTATTCACTTGTTTCTATATTTGCTCTGCCCTTCGGATTCGATAGTGGGTATCATGGTCCCAGCAGGACTTCCATAAGATTTCATTCCATGCAGATACACTGCTTTAGGTCTCCTTGTTTGAAGCTGGCCTTGGCCTCTATACATGTGAGCTCTGCTACTATAGCCTTGATGCTTAACCAGTTTTAGCTGTCTTCCTTGAGTTAGCTCTTGAACATGATAATCAATACTAGGTAAAATAGAAGCAGTTAGAATCAGAGGCCAAGAAGATTTTAACAGAGTTTCTGATGGATGAACAGGGAACACAGGCACAGGTGATATTCCAAAATCTAGGTGTGCAGTAGGAATGGCAAGTAACTACTGGCAAGAGTTCAAGGTTTGGCTCTTGTTCCCAATAGGGACGAGGGTTCTGTATTTGTTCTCACCCTGATAATAAAGACATACATGAGACTGGATAAAGGAAAGAGGTTTAACTGACTCATAGTTCAGCATGGCTGGGGAGGCCTCAGGAAACTTACAATCATGGTGGAAAGGGAAGCAAACACCTCCTTTTTCATGTGGTGGCAATAAGGAGAAGTGCCAACCAAAGAGGGAAATGCCACTTACAAAACCATCAAATCTCATGAGAACTCACTCACTATCAAGAGAACTCATGATTCAGTTACCTCCCACTGGGTTCCTCCCACAATACATGGAGATTATGGGAGTTACAATCCAAGATGAGATTTGGGTGGGGACACAGCCAAACCATATCAGGTTCTAACAAGATCAAGATTCTAATGTTTCCAGGGATCCTGCTAGCCTATAATAGTAACACCTATTAGAAAATATTAACATGTCAGCATCTGTACTTATAGGACCATAATAGTTGCATTTCAGATAATGAATCCCTGCCACTGTGAGGCATTCTTTGGGCAGTCTGTAATCTCTGAAGGAATGTAATCATGCTCCTCAGTCTGTGGCTTGGTGCCGACTGGGGCTGGATTCCTTCTACCTGGCCTTTCCCTGCAGGTGGCAAGTCCAACTTACTTGGCTCAAATAAATCATATTTCACCAGGTCTTGGACATTTCAATGTTTTCAAACTTTGTGGGCCAGGTCACCTACATGCAGTCAAGGTTTCTGTGTGAAGCAGCCAACGGAAAGTTTTGTTGAGAAGAGTGGAGTTGAGTAATAGGTGAGTGCATGAGGACAGCATGGGGGCATGGGAAAGTGAGCAGAAAGGAGTTCAGTGCAAGTCAGGAATGAGTTAGGGGAGATGGCACTTCCTGGAAACTCAGTAAGTACTTGGGGATTCGCGCATGAATAAACTACACTTTCCAAGTTTCCCCAAACTCAGGATGAAAGATTAAGGCTGACGATCAGTTATTCACACTGAAGTTCCAGGTTATGGTTGGACTATCAATGGAGATGGCTCAACGTTTAGTCCTAAGGTGAGAGGCAACTGTTGCTTTGTACCTCTAACCTCAGTTCAAGTTGGTTTTTGGGTGTTGAGTTGTGGGAAGAAAAAGATGTGAGTTGCGGGCTGGATAGGGCTTTTCAGGGCAATGTTTTTCAGCGTCAGCTAATGTCTGGCAAAACTGTTACTCTCTAGGCAAGTGTCTATTCACTGTGTTGATCCAACACAACATTAACTTCTGAAACAGTTGCATTTGTTTTGCCAGTTTTCCAAGTTTAAAACAGGAATGGAGTTAATAAAGTAACAGAGGCATTTTGGATGGTGAAACTCTAATTTTAAAATGCCCACATGTGTATAATTTTCCACTTTCTTTCTAAATTCCTAATGCTGAAAGGAATCTTAGAAACCTAAAACTCTTGTTTATAGATGAGAAAACTTAGGTCATGAGAAGTAGAGGATTTGCTCAAGGCCACACAACTAGCTAGAGAAAAGCCAGGGTCAGAATCCAAGACCTGAGGCTTCTGGAAAGTGCCTTTTCAAGCCTATCCCAATCTTCTAATTTATGAATGGAGACCATTGAGGGGACTTGAGATGCTGCTTCAGCATCAAGGGCAACTGTATCCACATAGAATCATGCTCATCTTTACAGGGAAGTTTCCAAAAGGTTTGACAAAGCAGTTGGGAAGATTTATCATTAGCTCATATTTTACTTTATATCAGCAGTTTTATGCTATGATATTATTGTAATCATAAGCTGGTTCATCCATGTCTTTGTTCTACAAAACTTATGAGAGTTTGCCATGGACTAACAACATGTTAGGGACGAGAGTATAGGTAATAGTGGTGAATGAGGCATCCTAAAACCTTGCCCTCATGGAACCCTCAGCTTAGTAAAGGATTTGGGAAGATGTTTTTTTAAGTCTCACTTCATTTTACCTATCCAAAGTCCTTGATTGGACTGTATCTTACCCAGCTTCCTGCCATGACACTCTATTTGATAAGGACAAATTTTAAAACAGCTAAACACATGCTGGTTCCAGATTTAACCCTTAGTCAAATATTTCACGGTGAAACTGCTGTACTATTTCTGAAAACAAAGCAAGAGGAGGTTGAAAAGCCTTAAATGTCAGGAAAGTACAGCAGCTACCCAAAGCAGGAGAGTGATTTATTCAAGGCCTCCTATGTTGGTAAAGTCAGGAAGAGAAGTGGGTTCCTAAACTCTTATTTTTTTTTTTTTACAAGAGTTTAAACTCTTGTAAACTCTGTTACAAGAATGCATTCCTCTAAAATTTAAAAAGTATTCTTAAAGTTCAATAACACTTCTAAAAACTTAGATGATTCCTAACACAGTAGGAAAGTCTACTGACAGGACCACCACATGACTTGCGCATTTGTTTACCGTTATCACCCAGGTCCCTGACAAACTGGCCTGTACAAATAGGCATTCAATATGCTAGTTTAATGAACCAACGGATGAATGTGATGAACATTGATATAAGGTATTAATTTACACTGTTCACTCACAGACATCGTGGAGTATAGTTTGGAAATTTCCTGCAGACTCATTATGCTCCTAGCAGAGCTTTGCGTACGGTTTTTGAAAATTCTGTTCAATTCCACAGGAAAGGGAAATAAAAGCTATTTCTATGTACTCCTCTCCTCTCAGGTGAAACTCAAAGTGGGTTTTTGATATAAAGTGCTAGGCTGGTGTCTAGAATATTATGACTCCCTTTAAACGGACTTTTACCTTCTGAAGGGAACTCGGGAAGTGGGAGATATAATATCTCTTGTTAAACTCTGATCAGTCTGGGAGAAACAGAAGCCTATTTGAAGAAAATGGAGAAATACTGAAAAAGGAACTACATCAGTGTATTACTATATACAAACCACCTTCCTGTCTGCGATCTCATTTAATACCTAAAACAATTCTGTAGGTGCTATTATTACTCTCACATTACAGATGAAGACAGTGAGGCATAACAGTACAAGCCTGAAAATGGCAGTGCCTGCACTCAAAGAGCATTCTTCTGACTTTATGACTGGTGCTTTTTCAAGTACCTCACCCTTTCTTTGTAAATATGGCAATATCACAACCACCTGCGTGCATACAGACTTTCATCTGTGAATCACGAAGCCGGAGGGTTTGTGGCGAACCTGTCTTGAAAATGATGGATGCTGTACATTGGGGTACGTTTCCTATTTTAGTTGACAGCATCACCTTGTGGATGAAAATACATCTGGTGTGTGTTTTTATTTGTAAATACATGTTTACTCTGTTGATTAGGGATAATGAGCTGAGCGATCGTGCTGTCAGTCAGAATTGTTTGGGGATTGAAACTTATTTTCCAGAGTTTATTTTTTTTAGTAATCAACTATTAAAGTGATCAAATAGTAACACTTAACTGTCAAACAAACAAAATGAAAGCTGGTTTGCTGCTGGCCGTATTGGTTAAACTTACTGCAATTTGCTTGCTTAATTAATATTTTTTGAATAGTGGAATTAGAATCTACAGCATTTGTGGCTTTTTGGCGAGAACTAAAAGAGCAAAGTGAATAGTAGCAGCTTAGCAGAATCTCATTGTCTAAAACAAAAGAGGGTAGGGCCTCAAGTCTGAAGATCCTGAGGTTCTGCCGTTTTAACTTTGAGTTAATTTTAAACTCTCTTAGCCTTAGTTTCTCCATCTCTAACATAGAGAGAGCAATGCCAAGCTGTGAGACAGTCATCAAATGCCTGGCAATCTGGGTACGTATAGTTAAGATTTTAAGGGAGAAGTCTCTGCATTTAATGACAAGGACTGAAAACCACAAGACGATCATCCATCCAAGTGCACGCAGATAGTCTGCACACTCACGCAAAAGATCTAGACACATTTTATCAGGAATCTTGGCTGATTCAGGTTCTTTTGCTGCTGTAGATTTTTGGTAGACACTTAGGTTTTTAAAAATATATTTTTTGTTATAGTGAAAAAACATTGAAAAAGAACAAATACCCTGATTTTTCCCCAATGATTTCTTAAACGACAACATAGAGCTGAAAACTAATTTAACAATAAGGTAAGGGCAATTTATCCTAATTGCTTTGGAGTTGATTATTTGATAGGAAATTTAGCAACCTGTATTATATTACACACGATGTCCTGATTAAATGTTTCCTTCAGAAGTTCTAGTGGAAAAAGTTTTGCATTTTTTAAAACTCCTTTTTTTTTTTTCTTGTAAGGGAAAGCCTTCTTGGGCAATCTATGAACAGTCAGAATGGATTTTAAGTAATGTCTCATGTTCATGGAGTCTGGAAAAAGCCGGCCTACTTAACTCTATCTCACCAGCTTTTTTTTTGCAGACTGCTCCCTGCCAACCTCCCTCACCGCACACCCTTCCCTCCTCCCCAGCCCAGCCCTCACAGCTGAAAGTCTTGAGGGCAAACTTTCATTTTAAATTTCCCAGCTTTTTGTCAGTTTATGTCAAAGCCCTAGCCACCTCTCCCACTGACTGCAGTGGCTTTGTTTTTTCTTCCCCTCCATTTGCTACTTGTTAGCCTCCGTGTACTGTGTCGGCACACTTACAGTAGGCAGAGCGCTGATGACAGATGGTGGGGGGGGTGGGGGGGGGCTGGGAACTGGGCTGCAGTGGCACGATGCCAAGGGATATGCCTCGCCGCGGGAATGAGCCGCCTAGAAGCTCTCCTTGAAGCCTTGTCCGCTTGGTTTGGTTCTGTGGGCGTGTTTGTATATGCCAGTGCACACGTGGCATGTTTTGTTGTTGTTGTTGTTGTTGCGGTTGTTTTTGTTGTTGTTTGGGCCAATGACAACAGAGGCCTCGCTGGCTGGCTGCAGCTTTCCACTCTTGGCAGTTTCCAGATTCCCAGACAGGAAATTCTCCCAACGATTGCAGCTGTGAATTGGCCCATTTTTCTGGAAAGAGGATAAAGAAAAGAGTTTTGTGGGATTCTTTGCTTTTCTCACACAAGCAGGGACGCGTTGAATACAAACAGGAAAATGTGAGGGATATCAAGGGGTGGGAGGGGAGAAGGAGGGCGGGAGTCCTCAGAAATCAGATGAAATTCTGTACCAGTTTCAGGCAAGTGTTTGAGACACGCAAATGCAATTGCCTGGGAGCCTATGCGGTGCTGTTCTCTGGAATCAGGTGTGGGGTTGCCCTAATGGTGAAACTGCCCTGGGCCCTTATGGGGTTTTAGCAATTTGAAGCCCTTTGACAACCAAGAGACACTCACTTTCATTCATTCCTTCAATAAATGTTTGAGAGGCGGCTCTGTGACTGGCAGTTTGCTGCGAGGCGAGGGTACACCAGGGGGAATGAGAAACAAGATCTATACCTTAGGGAACTAATAATCAGATAGACAAAAAGAAAGGAAGCAAACACACATCACAATCACACACTCTTGTTAGTGTTCTCCATGCAATTTAATAGGCTACTGTGGGAGAGAAGGAGGATGATGATATGATGATGATGATAATAATTACCACAACTTTTAATGAGCAGTTCTTACGTTTCAAGCACTGTTCTAAGGCATTTCTCATTTAAACCTCATAAGAACGATGCAGTAAATACTATGAAAACAAGCATTTGGGGCAGTCAGGAAGGACCTCACTAAGGAAGTGAAATCTGAGCTGAGGTATGAACAGTGCAAAGGAGTCAGCAGTTATTTGAAGATTCAGGGGAAGGGAACAGCAAGTACAAAAGCCCTGAGGCAGGGAAGAGCTTAAGGGTATTCACATCACTGAGAAAAGAGCTATGGGACAGGGGTGTAGAGAGGAAGATGGCGGGGAGAGGAAGTTGGGAAGATCAGAATGGTGTGGGATAAACGTTAAGAAGTAGACAGGATTCCAATCATGCAAACCCTTTGAGGAGCATGTTCTGGCCAGGGATATAGAATAGGAAGCCATTGGAGGACTTTGAGTTGGAAAGGCACATGAGTAAAACTATATTTTTTTAAAAAATTCTCTCTTTCTATTGGGGACAATGGAACGGATTTGACTGGACAAGTATGGAAGTTGGGGTATAGGAGGCTGACAGGTAATGATGATGGCATGAATTAGGATGATGGCTGTGGATATAGAGAAGTAGAGGGATTAGATATCTATGTTGGGGGTGGACAGAAAAGGAAGTGTCCATCAAGTGGGTGCAAGCAGTCTGGCTCTGGCCACTGGATGGCAAATGGTGCCATTCACTGAGAAGCGAAGTGTTGTTGACAGACCAGAGGTTCCTCTCTTAGCACACAGAGCAAGTGCATACTGCTCTGTAAACTAGAAAGGTCAGTGTCCAGAGAGGAAACCTAACGCCTGCAGACAAAGAGGAAATACCACCCACTGAGAAGAATAAAGATCATATCATATCAGGAAAGAAAACAATTTCCCAATGTTTGTGAAGTGATGTTTTACACTTTAGCTTCTCTCTTTTGTCTTACTTGATCTTTCCTATAGTATTGCGATGTAATTATGAGGATCTTAATTTTTTGGATGGAGGAAATAAGACCTACAGGAGTCAACTCCCTTCTTGTGGACACACAGCTAGTAATCCTAGTTATTGCTAATATTAATTGAAAGCTTACTTTGCACCAAATGCCGTTCTATGCACTTAACATACTGAGTCTTCATAATCATATAAGGTAGATTCAACTCTTATTCCATTTTGCAGGAAGAAAGTTGAGACATATACAGTTTAAATAACTTGTTCAAGGTTATAAGAACAGAACTGGGTTTTAAACCTGGGAGTTTAACTCCGTGATGTGAGCTCTTAATCGCCATACTATACTAAATATGCTTAAATGAGCACTCTGAATTTTACAACCTCTTCATACTCTAAAATATCACCTTAATGCTACTTTTGATTTTTACTTTTCCCCTTCTGTGGATTTGTGTATCTGGGGCATTTTCAGCATTGCCTTAGGCAGCTGGATACCCACTTCTCAAATATTTGCCTTTAAAGGCTACACTCCAAAGGGATGTAACTTTTAGGTAGCTCTGTGCAACAATGGTTAGTGAATTGGAGTTCTTGTGGTGAAGTGATGTAACTCTTAATCCCAATTTATAATAAGAAAAAAAATATAGAACCTATACAATAGTTTGGTCTATATATAGTTATTTATAGATTTTTTTTCTTTTCTTATTCGATACATATGTCATGGAATGTCATTTTTATTTTCTTGAAAGTCCTAGAGCCAAGTAGGTAGGCAGAGAGGCATTGTGTCAGTTATCTTATCATTATATCAGTTTCATTTTCATACCTCTTAAAAGATGATCTATGTATACAACACAGACAAAAGAATTTGGCGAAAAACAATCTGCAGGTGTACCCCAACAAGGTCCTATAGATGATCATCTGGGCAATATCTTGAATGCTCTTCATGTCACATTTATTCATTGAGTGCAAGATAAGAGAGAGAATATTTTAACTTTTATTTGTTCGTATGTATCTTATCAAGGTTTTTTTTTTTGGATCAAGTTACATCAGCAGTCAGAAAGCGAAGATGAACATGCATTCCAGCACTGCACCAACTTTCAGCGAGCTGCTCAGTTCCTGAGTAGGTTTGAAACAAGCACGGGCTTTCGTTTGTTTTGTTTTGTTTTAGCTGTTGGTTAGATAGTTAAATAGCTGTAGGGCTGGGTCTTCATTCTGAAATGCTTGGAATTGGTATCTCATACTCAGATTGTGGTGAACAGCTGCCTTACCAGGTTAGTTGTTCCGAAGATGAAGTGAGACCATTTCTCAATTTTGGCCACCATCCAATCAAGTAGCAAAGGTAAGACAGGCAAAATGGTTACCCCATATTTCCCAAAATACTGTGCAACATTGGTGTTACGCTGTGTCTAAAATGCACAGCTTGGTTAGGTTTGGGGAATGTTGCAGTCTGTTTCTGCCATGCATTGGCATATTAGAAGCTCTAATAAGCCCTATAATAAAGAAACCTGTTTAATATTGCCTAATGTAGTATTTTCCAAACTATTTATTTTCATCAATACTAATGGTCAGTAATGAGACTGATATTCCAACCAGATTATTCTTTGGCTCATGTAAGATATATTGAGACTAAATTCCTCTTAGATAAAACTCTGAGAGAAAAAAAAATCACATCTAAGGTACGGTGTGTCCAGTCAGATGACTAGGAGGTCACGCCCTGGCTTAGTCTACTGGCAATTCTGTAATTTGAGGCAACCATTGTTAAATTCTTTGAGTTTTTTCTTATGCAAATGAGAAATAAATCTTTCCTCCAAGGGTAGTTGTGACTTTTTTAATCCATTATTGAATTCATACATTTAACAATATTTATCAAATATTCTCCCAGTGCTGGTATTGTGCTGTTGACTGGGAATTCAGGAGTTAACCAGCTCACTTGGAACTGAATTCTTTACTCATGGGAAATCTCTGAACCACTCTTGCACCTATACCATCCTGAAACAGCAGTTACTTATCCTACTTTTTGCTATTACATAGGAAGAAAGATTTACCATCAAGCTGGGTCTGTGCCAGACCAGGCCAGATGTTTTTCAGAACCTCCAAGCAGAAAGGAATTCACTCACAGCTTGGATGGGAAACGTAAAATGTGCTAAGAAAAGACAAACTATTTGTCAAGGCTTCTCCTGCAAGAATTTTAAAAATGCTATTTTGACTTCTTCTACACTTTGTTCTGCTTTGAAAAAATTCCTGGCGTTTTCAACCTTTGTTCTTTCTATTTGAGAAATTTATTTTTAAGAGTCAACACATGGCCGAGTGTGTTGGCTCATGCCTGTAATCTCAATTCTTTGGAAAGCTGAGACGGGTGGATCACCTGAGGTCAGGAGTTCGAAACTGGCCTGGCCAACATGGCAAAACCCCGTCTCTACTAAAAATATAAAAATTAGCTGGACCTGGTGGCAGATGCCTGTAATCCCAGCTACTTGGGAGGCTGAGGCAGGAGAATCGCTTGAACCTGGGAGGCCAAGGTTGCAGTGAGCTGGGATTGCACCACTGCACTCCAGCCTGGACGACAAGAGCAAAACTCTGTCTAAAAAAAAAAAGTCTACACATAAAAGACTTTCTTCTGAAGATGAATATATAATAAGGGGAAAGGAGGAAGAAGAAGATGGTTCTCTTGTACCTTGTGTTGTTATTACTGGTTCCCAGGTGGAGAAAATGTTTTATCCCTTCACCTCCTCCTTTTCTGCTGCTTTTTTAGCCTTGAAAGGGAGTCCTACATTTTAAGTGAGGCCACCCTAAGGGAAACCACTGAATTAGCCATGCAGTTCATGCAAGGCTTGGCTAGCTAAACAAAGGATTCATGGACCATCTTGGTTTTGCCTATGGGACAGATTTCTTGCCTACATTTCCAAGAAGTTACCTCAATATATTTAGCAGCACTCATAACTCTGCCTTGGACAGAGCTTCTGGCTCACAGATCCAGGGCAACTTGTAATACTTGTTAGAATTGGGGTAGGTGCAAGAATTATAAACAAAAACATGTAAAACCACTTCACTTGTGTGAATACTCATAGGAGATCAAGAGGCTCAAAACAGGTGAAAGTACATGGAAATTAGTTGAGAATACAAAGCCTAGCCACTTTTTGGCCCTTTGCTGTTTACTGCTGCAAAACGGGCTTTCTGAAGCTCAGCATGATTGACATTTGGGGTAGGATAATTCAGTGTCTTGTGCATTGTCAAATGTTTAGCAGTATCCCTGGCCTCTACTCAGTATCTACATGCCAGTAGCAACCATTCCTAGACATTGTCAAAATCTCCAGGGGCTGGAAGCAAAACTGTTTCCAGTTCAGAACCACTGCTCAAAAGCAATCATTTTTTTTTTTTTTTTTTTTTTTTTTTTTACAAATTTTGGTGCAATGGGCTCCTTTGGCAATCTGGAGAGGATAGTTAACTCTTTCTCAAATTAATATTTTTAAATGAATAAAAATAAAATACATAGGATAACAAGGAAAAGCATTTATTTTAAAGTTATCAAAATTACATTTAAAAAACACAGTATTTTGCTATTGTCAATTATATAATTATTGGACTGAAATCAAAGTAGACATCCTAGCATAGCTTAGGGTATCTACAGACCTGCTGGGCTCTGGTGATGGTGGTGACTGTGGTAGCGTTGGGAATTGGCTCAGTCAGCAACTTGCTGCCCATCTGAGCAAGTGACCTGATTCCTCTGGATGTCACAGCCTTATCTATAAAGTGATGGGCTTGACTCTTATCAGCATTTATTAAATCCCTGCAGCTGGTTGATATGTTTTAAGCCACTGTAACCTATACAAACCTCATTTAGGCTAACAGAATCTCTTGAAGTATTATTATGGCCATTATAAAAGTAAAGGAATTGAGATAGAAAGAGAGGTTAAGTTGTTTAACTGGACAAGTGGTTAATGGTACAGTCAAGTAAGGTTGTTGGGACCGGGAAGTAGGCTTTTCTTTTTTCCCCAGGAGTCTTAGCAAATGTCAGGAATATAACAGGCACCCAGTTAATGTTGAATGCATGAAGAAGAAAATGAATGCATTCATAAATCACCAACTTCCATTTTCAGTGTTGAGTCAACTCATTTATCTCTTAACATCACACTTCTCAGGCAAAAGAGTTGTTGAGATATGGTTTAATTTGCTTACTTATTATGTAATGCCCATGTACTAATTCATAAATCTCTCTCTCTCTCTCTCTCTCTCTGTCTCTCTCTCTCACACACACACACACACACACACACACATGCATTTCTTTTCTTGTGGTTCTGTTGGCTCCATGGGATAGAGAAAAATTTCATCTAGGAGTATCTTGAAGTTCATTCGGAGCCTGAACCAATTTTTAAAAAAATTTTATGTTCTGGGGTTCATGTGCAGGATGTACAGGTTCATTATATAAGTAAACCTGTGCCATGGTGGTTTGCTGCACCTATCAACCTATCACCGAGGTATTAAGCCTAGCATGCATTAGCTATTTTTCCTGATGAGCTCCCTCTCTTCCACACTCCCCCACCCCAACAGGTCCTAGTTTATGTTGTTCTCCTCCCTGGGTCCATGTGTTCTCATTGTTCAGCTGCTACTTATAAGTGAGAACATGCAATGTTTGGTTTTCTGTTTCTGTGTTAGCTGCTGAGGATAGTGGCTTCCAACTCTATCCATGTCCCTGCAAAGGATATGAGCGCATTCCTTCTTATGGCTGCATAGTATTTCATGGTGTATATGTACCACATTTTTAAAATCCAGTCTATCATTGATGGGCATTTGGGCTGATTCAATGTCTTTGCTATTGTAAATAGTATGGCAATGAACATATGCATGCATATATCTTTGTAACAGAATGATTTGTATCCTTTGAGTATATACACAGTAATTCCATTGGTTAATGGTCAAATGGTATTTCTGTTGAACCAGTTTTAATACTGTCAGCAGGATAAGTTCTGCCAGACGCTTTTCCCTGTGGTGTTCCCATCCTGCTGAAGAGAAGTTTCTGATAAAGCGACTTGGCCTGTGAGCACACAATCATGGAAACTGTAGCGGAGGAACTGCCTAACGGACACTGGGGTGGGCAAGAGTGGCCAAGCCAACAAGGGAAATCAAGACAGGGTTTTATCTGAGGATTATTCTCATTTGAAATCTAGCTTTTTCTCAGTAAGAGGGACCCTAGATCAGCTACAGGACAAACAGAGCATCTTCTTTCTTGTTTTGTAGAAAATAAATGAGCTTGATTATGAGCTCAGAGCTTCACAGTTGTAGTGTATGAGGCTTTGGTTTTGGTGGGTGTTGGTTCTTGCTGGGTGATGGTGAACAAGACCCTACTTTCCAGGGATGCAGTGATTTCTTGTGCAAAGTATGGTGGCAAACCGACTGCAGGGTTGCAGTTCAAAGGCCTGCAGACAGGAAGTGTAAATGAGTGAAGCATAAGACAAAAGGGAGTAGTGGTGACTTACAGCCAGGTGGAGGGTACACATCCCATCTAAAGGAGGTTCCACCACTGAATTCTAGTCAATTATTGCCATGCTAGACAGCATGTGGGTCATATATTGCCAGATCTTCCAGACATAAAAACCCTGAAATTTGAGTTTTAAACATTGATCATTCAAAGCTTGAAAGACATGGTACAGGCCAGATTTGATCCCAGGATGGCCATGGATGATCCATAAAGTCTGGCAGAATTAACAACTGCATTAGTGAAAGTAGATACGTTAACTGTGAAAGTTTTTAAATTTTACATTTTATTTTGCTTTGCAGTTTGCAAGTCACTTCCATGATTTTATCAGAGTCTCATGAAAACCCTGTGAGGTGCTGTTATCCCTGTTTTTATAAAGGAGAAACTTTAAGTTCAAGAATGTTAAGTGACTTGTTCACAAGATACAGAACAAGAAAATGCAGAACCTAAATTCAACTTCCAGTTGTGGACTCCCCAGCATTCCTGCCAATGATATTGTCCTGTCCCCAAACACAGACCTTTGTTACCTATCTAGCATCTCTGGAGGTCAACTAAAGGAAACATGAGCACTTCAACCAATGGTCAATAAAAGTCTGTCCTTGCAAGAAAGGGTTTTGAGAGGATCCTCATAAGAGAGGAATACTGAATCTCTATTCTTGCACCAGTTCAATTTCAAACTGATGAACATTTAATATGTGTCTATTCTTTTGCTATTTCAAAATGTTTCAGTGTAATTTATCATTACAAAAAATTTATACTATTGCTTTATTATAGGTTTTGAACATTTGCTTTTAATGAAGTTGAACATCTTTTCAAAATCTTATAATCCATTTGTATATTCTAAGAAGCCTACATGTGATCTTTGTCCATTTCTCTATTGGATTGTTAATCTGCTTTTTCTTGTTGAATTATAAGAGCTTTTTATATATTAAGGATACCAGATCACTTGTAGGTCACATGTGTTATGATTTATTTTTGCAGCTTGTCATTTGTTAAATCTTCCACATTTTTTAAAGACCTATTTCTTGATGTTTTAAAAATCAAGATAGCTCATCAAGATTACCTGATTATGTGGCTGATGCTGCTGTAAGTTGAGTTTGTAAAACTTCACTAAAGAGCTTCTGCTTATCATCATAAGGGGATGGTGTAATGCTTCTCAACAGGACCTGGTCTGTATCATTGTGAGTCATTCAAGTTACTGGAAAAACTGACTGACCACTGGAAATTATTGGCTTATTTCCTATAACCCTCAAAGGAATTGGGGCATTGAAGAGGGAACGTTTCTCATTATCTCTATATTCAGACATTGTCCTGAGTGACTTCAAGGCTTTGACTATGAGAGAAAAATTAAAGACAATTCCAAAGACGTTTGCGTAAGTTATTTTAAGTTCACGAAAAATAAAGTTAAACAACTGCAAGTTGTGATCCTACTTATTCATTACAAGAATTCCTTCTCCTAAATGTAAGCCCATTTTGTCTGATATGTGCAAACATATCAGAGTTCATACGTTCAGCCATTATTATTTGGTTCACAAGCCAGTCAGTAATGCGCTTTTGGCATCCCAGCCAAAGAAGAGAGGACTGCCATTAATCAGACAGATACATTGACAAGAAAACTCAACTTTGGCCGGGATCAGTGGAGACAAAGCTCACATACAGTCACTGAAGTAAAAGAGGTGCCATGTTTTTGTTCTGATAAAGGTTGCATAAGACAAGACACAAAACAACCCTTTCACTATAGACACCGTTCATTCAAAAATCACTTTGCATCAAGTTGTCTGATCCACCATCTAAAATAGCATCAGACATATAGCTACAAAGGGTAGGCCACATTTCTTTCAAGGTCACTACAACTACCAAACCAGAGAGTCCTGGCAATGAAAGGCCAGGTTTAATTAAAGGAGAAGGTGGCAGTGCAGACACTGGTCCACCTGGGGCATTTGCCTCTAGTTTTCTTAATACCTCTAGTTGTCAGTATTTGTATAGAGTAAGAAATAGAATGTACTGAGTTGTAGTTTTTGGCTTTTCTAGCTTAACCAGACATCAAAACATGGCACCACTAACTAATGCAGAGTGACCAACTGTGTGTTTCCTCAGGACATGAAAAGTGCAGTGTCCTGGGAGACTCCTTGTTTCCAGGTAAACAAGGACATTTGGTCATTTTAGGTTTTGGTTTTATCTTGCTCATTTTTTCTCTAGTCCTGTTATTCTACAGAGGAATAAAATAAGACAAAATGAACTTACATTTAGGAGGAGTAATTCTTGTAATAAATAAGTAGGATCACAACTTTTGGAGTAAGAAATGCTAGAACAAGATGTGGAAGACCATAGTCTCAGAAAGAGAAAATAAAATCTTTGAGGCCATTCTAGCTCTATGATTCCTTGATTCTACATCACTACCTCTATCATCTTGAGATAGTTGTGCTGTAAGTAAAACCATCTTTATTGCCATTTTTCAAATAATTACTATGAACCAGGCACTGTGCGGACTCTAATTTTATTCTTATGACAGCCTTAGGAAATAGATGTTATTAGATATAATTTATAGGTGAGCAATCAGGCCCAGTTATTCAGGTAACAAATGGTGAAGACAGGATTTGAATTCAGGTCTGTGTAGTTAAAAGGCTTATGCGTACATACATTCTGCCCTTGCCTTCCATTACCCATGAATAGTTCTGAAGCATTACTTTGGCTGTTTTCCCTGATAGACTGTCCCTACTGCCTATGCCCTAAGTGATCCCTGGAGACCAGAGAAATAGTAACGCTAACAACACACACTTTAACATATTTTACATGGCAAATACTTTTACAGATGGTCTCTGACTTACGGTAGTTCCACTTATGATTTTTTTTGACTTTTTGATGAGTTTATTGGGGTATTAAGTACATTTTCCAAAGGATATTTTTGATTTATGATGATGGGTTTATTGGGATGTAATCCCATCACATGTCAAGAAGATCTGCACTTCTATTTTCTACTATTATCATCTAGAAGGCACTGGGAAGTAGTTGATATTGGTTTTATCTCTATTTGTAAGAGTTAAGAAAGAGTGGTGTGCATGAGCATGGCCAGCTGTTGATGGGTACACAAGGGATTCATGGTAAAATGGGAATCTTGTCTATGGTTCATGATCCTAACTCCTGAATAGCATGTCTAGTCGGTAAAGACTGAGAAATACTGTGATTTTCCTAGTTGTCATCAAAGATCCTCAAAGGGAATTTGTTTAATTTTGATACCTCCACTTTTCTGTCTTCCTCACTAGCCTGTAAGCTCTAGACAAGGCAGGTTCAAGTATCTGTCTACTGTTTCTTGATGTCCAGAGCCTGACACATAAATTCTTAATACATATTGGATAAATAAATGAGTACTCTCCACATACCCTTCTCTTAATTTGATAGTGGTTATTATTACCAATTCCAATGCCACTGTATCTTCTTTCAAACTGTTCTTCTTTTAAACTCCCCTCATTCTCACATCCTCAAATATCACCCTTACCAGGAAGCTCTCCCGGCCTTTCCAGCTGCTAGTGTTTTCTTGAATACACAGAAGTCTCATCTCCCTGCCAGTTTCCCTTCTTCTGTTGCACTTATCCTTGTCTCTCTTTTATTATAAAGCTTACATAAGCCAAAGGGAGTAGGAGGGCCTGTGGCCAACTCAAGGATAACTCTTCCATCTAAAAGTAGCATCGCTACTCAATTTTAACCCATTATTGTTATTAATAATGTGGGTCCAATGCTATAAGATTTTTCAGATTTTTATTTAATGGAATCTGAATTTGAGAATTCAGTGTTGAGACTCTTTCAAAGTTTTAAAGACAGACAATACATGCCAGATTTAACCCCAGGATGGCCAGAATTCCAGTTTCAACCATTCAGTGAATATAGTAGATATGTTTATTGTCTATGAAATTTTATTTTACTTAACATTTAATAGTACTTTATACATTGCACATCACTTTCATGATTTTATATGAGTTTTGTGAAAACTTTGGGTACTCTTATCCCTATTTTACAGAAGAGAAAACTAAAGTTCAGGAATGTTAAGCTACTTATCTTAGGTCACGTGGCAAGAAAGTGGTAAAATATGGACACATTTCCTAGTCTTGAAACTCCCACCTCTCCAACCATATTGTCTTAGTCTTCTCTTCCTGGACATTAAAGGGCAGACACCTAGCTGATCCTTTACTGTCTTTCTTACAGTAGTGTTTTATATAGATGCTCAATGTGTGTTTGTTTGTATGAAAGAAAGAAACTATATAGACACACTTAGAAGTAGAAAAACAGCCAGCAAAGATTATGTTCCTTTTTTTATCCCAATGAACCAGTTGTGCTATAATTTTTTATGAGTATCGTCTATGCTGTAGGAATCCACAATCAGAATTCAAACTATTTCATTTCTTGGTGCAGCTCTTACAAATTCTCATAACTTCCATGCACATTGTACATACTCAAAAGTGTTTCAGTAAATATGTATTGATTAGCTCTTCCTAGTTTTCTTTATGAAGTATTTGACAGAGAGAGAGAGAGAGAGAGAGAGAGAGAGAGAGAGAGAGCAAACTAGGTGAGTGTTACGGAATTAGGTAACCAAAAGAGAAAAGTAAGTGGTCTCTATTCTCTATAAGTTTACATACAATAGGAGTTTCTCATATGTAACCAAGGGGAAAATAGTGCCATTGCAAAGAAAAGAAAGACTGGGAGAAGAGTAGATCTTATTTATCGTTAGAAATTTATTTGATTTCAATTCAGCCCAGATATCATAGTCTCTGTCTTCAAATGATTTACAATCTAGGCAAAAGACAGATTGTAGACACACACACACACACACACACACACACACACACTCCTACTCACACTCACCGTTATACTCAGCCAGAACAATTTTTACTTATTTTTAGCTCTAAGGTGATTTAGGGCCATTTCATTACTCTTTGTTTTCTATCACTTTTTAGACACAATTAAATATTTCCCAAAAAGAAAGGTCATTTTTAAATCCCAAATAGTTCCTCTCTTTCTAGGCAACCACTCTGATGCAATTTATATTTTTTGTTGCTTAGCTACTCTAAAATAAAAAAAGGGCAACTTGCCCCATTTTCATGGAAGAAAGGCTCCTTGGTGCTTTCATTTGCATGATGCCAGGAGCTGTTACAATCTGAATCTGAATCAAAATCACTCTGCCCCTAGGAGATGCCCCTGGTCCCCAGGCATACTTGCTTACTTTTTTTCCTGTGGGCCAGGAGAGCTTCACTTTTTATATTTTCTAGAGCCTCCAAACCAGCCCCAGGTGAACTGGGCCTCTCTTCCTGTTGCATGAACCATTGAGTAAAACTTTGGATCATCAGTCCACCGTGGCTTGGATTCCAGGACCTCCACCAAGCCCAGGGACTCTGGGAAGAAACCAGAGACTCTGCATCTTAGGACTTCAGTCAACACCTCAGAAAGAGCCCCCAAAAAGCCTCTATAGGCTCTGTTAGCAATAAGGAGTGAGATGTCAATTGGTTGGTTCACATGTAACTCCTACGTTTGGACTAAGAAAAGATGGTTTGGAATTCATCAGAAGGGCTTGCTCCTTCTTTACAAGATAGGATTGCTGTACCCTGCCTATATCTCCCTGTGGGGTCAGCTCCATGGGGCCTCCTCTTGATGAGATCTTAAAGGGATTTTTGTAATGATTTTATCCTACTCAAGGGTTGATGGAAAAATACTAAAACCTATGGATCTAAGACAACATCAGGCCTTGGAGATTTGCCTCTACTATTGTTATTTTGAAATTTAAATACAAATCTGAAAAACCATTTTCTTCTACTCAAAAATACAGACATCAGGAGAATCACTGAATGATCTGAGGTTGTGTCATTCGGGCCAAGTGTCTGTCTTCAATACATATTGTTTGACCTCAGATTTTTGTTGTAAAATTTCCATTGTAAGTGCTGGGTGATAGTCAAGGCTCATTGAACCACAGCAAGATAATAGCATTGGCATGACACTCACTAGAGAAACCTGAAAAATTAAGTAATTTATATACTTAGGCAGAATAAAAATAATTTGCTACTTTAGTGCACTTTGTAATGGCAATGGTTTGGTGTGTTGGATTTTCTTATGGCAAGGAATAGTTATGTCATTTTGATAAAATACGTGGTAGATTTAGTTTTTGTGCCAAAAACAAAAACACAGAACAACCCCCACTTCCCCACAAAACCCTAATGATGATGCTTTTACAATATAAATGATTCTTCTCCAAATGTCTGCTTTTTCGTTTGTTGGTGAGGGGCATAAATGCCCCCTCACTTCCCTCCTCCATGTCCCCACCCCAATTTCACCATTATTGTAAAGGCAGAGGCAGAGAGGTGAGATGGAAAGAGTTCACACAGACTTGTCCTGCCTCTTCTTAGTGCTATGACATTCAGCAATTGCTTTGAGAATAATAATCCTTCCGGCACAGGTTGTGATAGTTGTGAGAAGGTAAAATTCCTGACCTCATGCCCAGTGTAGGGTGGACCCCGTAACCCAATTTCAGGTTCCCTTCACTTTCCCTGGTGGCCACCTGCATCATCTTTTCTGCATTTTTCCCACAAAGCTCCTGCAGGTTGTCTCAGGATGTACCTCTGAATTGCCTCTCTTGGCTGACAGTGACCATAATGACCACAGAGGTGGGAGGGAGGGAAATCCTCCTTTCCAGAAATTTTTAGGTGAGCTGTGTGGATGAACTTTTACTTGCAGAGTGTCTCTGCTTCTTGCTATTCTAGGCATAAAGTAGAATGCGGAAGGTGGAGTCCAGAACTCAGTAGAAAGCCCAGTGAAAGGAGGTGTGAGATATTGAGTGAGAACGCAGGCTCTGATCTGTTGCGAGGGTTTGCGTTCTGGCTCTGTTACTTAATATCTGTGATGTCTTGGGAAAGATCTTTCTCTTAGGGGTCTAAAACAGATAGTTTGCCTATCTGTAAAACAGGGACAGTAATATGCTTATCTCCTAAGATTATCATGAGGATTAAATTAATGGATTTGTGTGAGGCACTTTTACTGTGGCCTGGGACAGAGTGACTCCCTGATGTCACTGCTATTACTGTTACCTCAAGAGAGGATTCTTGCAACTTGCGCAAGAAAGAATTCATGGTGAATCCACAGTGCAAGGCAAAAGCAAGCTTATTAAGAAAGTAAAGGAAGAGAGAATGGCTACTCCATAGGCAGAGCAGCAGCCTGGGCTGCTGTTTGTCCATTTTTTGGTGGATTATTTCTGAGTTTCCCAGGAAAGGCATGGGCAGTTCCCAGGGTGGAGGGTTCCTCCCCTTTTTAGACCATATAGGGTAGCTTCCAGATATTGCCATGGCATTTGTAAACTGTCACGGTGCTGGTGGGAGTGTAGCAGTGAGGATGAACATACATTATTCCCAACACCATCCTGGTTTTGGTTGGCTTCTTTATTGTAAACTGCTTTATCAGCAAGATCTTTATGACCTGTATCTTGTGCCGACCTCCTATCTCATCCTGTGATTTAGAATGCTTGTCTGGGAATAAAGCCCAGTAGGTCTCAGTCTTATTTTACCCAGCCCCTATTCAAGATGGAGCACTCTGGTTCAAACACCGCTGACATGACTAATACCTTTGTTATTGTTGTTACGTTTGTTGCTACAATGGTTTAGCAACCAAAGTTGACAGTCCTTCAACAAGTATTTGTTAAGTGTCTACTACTTGGCTTGAGTTCTGCTAGACCCTGTGGATGCAGGAGGAATAAAACATAGTGTCAGGATGGGGGTCAACTTTGTTGTCTGCATTGGACATGCAAGGCTAATGTATAGTAAGTGTTTAATAAACACACTGAAACAAAAACAGGTGTACAATAAATAGGCAGTGAAGCCTTAGAAAACCCAGGCCAGGCCATTCAAAAGCCAGGCCATTCAAAAGACCATTCTGGTCTCCTTGACTTTGGTCTCTTATCCAGTGAAATTCTTCCACAGATGACTCTGAGATTCATCTTTATGAGGTGCTGCTCAGATTAGTTTGGGCCTCCCATATTTCCAGTGGCTCTCTGTTACCTAGTAAGAACGCCTCAAACAGCTTCATGTGACATTCAAGGCCCCTTGCCATCTGGTTTCAATCTGTCTGGCCTGCCTCGCTTCCCTCAGGGCTCTAACCAAACAATTCTAGTTGCAGTTCTTGCCTTTCCCTCCCTTGACCTTTGCCTGCACATTTTTATCTTAGAAAGGCTTCCTGCTCCTGTGTGCACACTTTTTTAAAGGTATAGCCCAATAGCATCCCTTTTTGAAGTCTCTCTAGATTTATCGTTGTCTAAGTGCTTATGGTTATTTGTTCCATAAAAGTGGTACTCAACACCTGCCGTCTTGTATGATGTTATGTATGTGCACCTTCATGCCCCTTTGAGACTGTGAGATGCCTTTGGCAAGAGGCATCATAAAGGTAGATTGTCAGAGGTTGGCTGGAAAGAGTAACCACCAGAGAAAATAAGAAATCACTGTCCCATGCAAGGGAAAAATGAGACAGCAATGTTATCTGGGAGGAAAGAAGAAAGCAAAGAGAAGAGGCTCACTAAGCTTATTAAATGTTGTTCTTCTCATAACCTTCACAGTTGATTCTAAGGAGCCAAGAGCCTAAAAAATCCAAGCAGCGCCCCTTGTATGGTGGGTAGACTTGTAGTAGATTGTAGAGGAGGGGATTGCAGCCTGAGAACCTATGAGATGTGCCAGCCATGGCAGAGAGTAGAAGTGGAAGGGGCTTCCTACCCAGCCCTACAATTAGTCACGCATGTAACTGTAGGAAAGCTGGCTCTAGAGGAAGCATGAGACAGAAATTGTATCATGCCTGGGAGATTCTGGTGTGTTGTTCCTATTGTTCCAGTGTAATTATTAATAGCATCTCCTCTACTCTCAAAAGTACCTTGGTTTGTATGTTTACCCTAGTCTGGAGGCAGTCCCTTGCACAGTTTTCAGGTAAGTGGAAAATTAGTGGTCTGAATCATGTGAGTGTTGTGTGTGCCGATGTATACATACACATACACATACACATACTCGTAGAGTCAATGGAGGTGGGCAGGGATGTGGAAGGAACAGAGGTAGTGGTTGTAGCTAAGGTAAATGGTATCCAAATACCATTTGGATATATCCTGGTATCCAAATACCAGGATAACTAACACATTCTCAATGGATGTTGCATACATAGACCATGGATGTTGATTTATATTCCATTGCATCTTCAGCAAATTAAATTTCTTATGATAATTGGATATAAGAGAGCTTACCTTGCATTTCAGATATCTCTAAGCTTTCTAGGAAAGGACAATTCATCATCCACAATATCCCCTGAACTTATGCTTGGGCAAGTGGTACAAAAGTCACACTGATAGGGTGCTACAATTATGAGAATTTGTGTAGTATTCTACTTTCCATACACCTTATGCCTCTTAATTCTCAGGAACCCTATCAAGATATACAGTCAGGTTTTGCTTAATGACAGATATGTTTTGAGAAATGTATCATGAAGCAATTTTGTCCTAAGTGCAAACATCATAGAGTATACTTAAGCAGACCCAGATGATATAGCCTGCTACACACCTAGGCTATATGATATAATCTAGTGCTCCTAGGCTATAAACTTGTACACTTTCTTACTTTATACTGTAAGAAACTATACATATTAGTAAGTAATTGTGTATCTAAACAAATCTAAACATAGGAAGGGCATGATAAAAATATGGTTTTATAATTTTATGGAACCACTATTGTATATGCAGTTTGTTCTTCACTGAAAAATTGTTATGTGGTGTATGACTACATTTTACAAATGAGGGGACTACATACTTAGAGAGGGTTAATGGCTTGGGAAGGGCACCCAGCTAGTAAGTGAAGGCAGGCATGGGCCCGGGAGCCTACTTTGCTGGTTCTCAGCTTCATATTCTTCGGTTATAATAAACGGAAGACAGGACCAAGTGAACACAGGGACACATAATTCCCTGGAGGTGGGGGTTAAGCTCCCATGTCTATCACTGAGTCTATCACTACCAGGCAGTTTCCTCACTGCTTTCCCTGCATCCACTTATCCAGCCAAAACCAGGTCAATAGAGTCACACTATGCTTGGTACAGAGATAGAGACCTTAATGTGGATTTGTAGGGCCTGACATGGTGTGACCCAGGCCATCCTACACTGCCCCCATGATCTTAGCATTCTGCCCCCTTTCAGTTCACATTCTGCCAACTGTCTTAGGACTTCTACAATTTGTGTCTACAGGGAAAGTTCTTACCTGGTTAACATACATCAGATCACAACCCAAATAGTCCTTCTTCAAGATAATTCCATGAGACACTCAGATCTAAGTCCAAATCTCAATAGACCCTATAAACTTCATTCATAACAATCACCATTATTGCAATTTTATTTTTATTGGTACAATTGTTTGATAGATATCTAGTTTCATGACACTATAAGCTCCATGAGGACAAGGAATTGTTTTAGTTTTCACCTCACTTGTCATCTAGTTCAGTGCTTGACATCATCTAGCTTGGTGCTCAATAAATAATTGTTGAATGAAATGTCTTTGCCATCTAATGGCCACAGGTGACTATTTCAATTAATATTAATTGAAATTAAATTAAAATTGAATTTCACACAAGCCAAATGCCATGTACTGGACAGGCACATGTGGCCACCTCTAGGTTGGACAGCGCAGTTCTAGAATACTTCCTTAGTCACAGAAAGCTCTGTTGGACAATGCTACTCAAGATGTTGGCATCTTGTTCATGTCCAATATGGTCAATGGTTAGATTTTTCTCTTAAAAAAAATCTCAGCCAGGCATGGTGGCTCATGCCTGTAATCCCAGCACTTTGGGAGCCTGACATGCATGAATCATCTGAGATCAGGGATATGAGACCAGCCTGGCCAACGTGATAAAACCCTGTCTCTACTAAAAATACCAAAAAAGTTAGACATGGTGGCGGCTGCCTGTAATTCCAGCTACTTGGGAGGTTGAGGCAGGAGAACTGCTTGAACCCAGGAGACAGAGTTTGCAGTGAGCTAAGACTGTGCCATTGCACTCCAGCCTGGGTGACAAGAGCGACACTCCATCAAAACAAAACAAAACAAAATCTCAAGAGATGCTGTCTGATTTGGCCTGAGGACTCTTGGGAGTCTGTTCTGTAAACAGAAGAAACCTGAGAATAAACTAGCAGAAGATGCTAGACAAATTTTTCACTCACCCATTTTCATTCAAGAGATGGTTAAGGAATATCTACCACATATAGCCCTGGCCACATGTAAGAAGCAGTCTTCCTGAATTTTTCGATTTTCTCTTTAGAGAGGCAGTATCATTTGAGGATAAATAATGTAGACTTTGAGAGCTTGTTTGGTGGTTCTAGCTGGGGAGCGCAGCTACTTTTGTGCCCTTCACTGAAGACTGTCCCTCCTCTATCGGGAATAGTTGTCCTCTTTGACTGAGTGTGCAGCTTTGGGAGGGACACACATGGAGCGGTCAGGGAGGAAGGGGACACCTGCCCAGCAGGCCAGATCAGCCAAATGAACCCTGGTGATCAATGTGTGGCAGATGTCACAGCCAGATCACCCTCACATCCAAGTACGTAGACTTTGAAATCGGGCAGACTGGTGTTCAAATGTTGACTATGCTGTTCACTAGTGTGTGTGTGATTCTGGGCAAGGTATTAAACTTCTCTGAGCTTTAATTTCTTCCTATTACAAACAAGAATAAAAAGATTATTGTGAGAAATAAATGAGATAAATATGAGATATTTTGATTCATAGCACCTTTATTATGATTCTTTATAATTGTTTGGAATTGGTGTTAGCATTCTACTTTGTTGTATCTTTTCAAATTCTCATCAACTCTCCCGACAGTTTCATTTCCAAAATTAAGCAGGTTCCCTGGCTCCTGTGTTGTCATTAAGTTTCACTGGATAACATCAAGATGGACTTTCTCACAGCTATGAGGATATTTTTAGCCACCAACTCCCTTGCCTCAATCTTCTCATCTGCAAAAATGAAAACAGAGCTATCGTGAATTTCCAGAAAGGTGTGGAAGGCTTGCTTGGCTTTTACCTGTAAGTGGTGGGCATCTAATTGTGTGCCCAGTTCAGGATGCTGGGAAAACCCAGGAGGACACAGGAAATCACTCTTCGCGATGTCCCTGAGGCCTTCTGCATAATATGTTGGGCTGTCTGAGAGCTGCGTTTAGACTGTCAGTCATATACTGAGATGGAAATTCTCATTCAGCCTTTGAGTTTTTATGAAGCACCATGTGGGAGGCCCTCTGCTAGAAATTGCCTTTCAGAAGTGAGGAAGACATAAGCCCTATCTTTAAGGAGGTCACAGTCTAATTAGGGAGGAGGGTGATGAGAGAATTCCTCCTGGAGGATGTTCTGCTAGCTAACTTATAGGTAAAAGGAAAGAAATAACCAGAGAAGAGAAGGAGTGCTGTTTCAGAAGCAAGACTTTCATACACCTATGCAGTGAGGTGAGGGAGAGAAAAGAGACTGGGGAGGTGGGTAGAGACCAGGGGAGAGCTAGAGGGTAGAAGTAGGCAGATAGCGGTAGAAAACAGGGCTATTTTTATAGGTAGGAAAGGGTTAAGGTATGGAAAACTTTTAAGCCAAGCAAAGGAGCCTGGACTGAGGGTCATGGAGAGCCTCTGAAAGATTTTAGTAGTGAGTGACACCGTCAAATAAGCATTTCAGAAAGATCACTCTTACTTGCACAGACTCTATTGAAATTAGACAGGAAGAGAGGTGGGGAGAAATGATGGTAGGCTGATGCAGTGATCCAGGTAAGAAATGATGTTGGCTTGAGCCTTGAGCTACAGTGACAACAGGAAAAGGGCATAGAATTCAGGGATATTAACAGGTAGAAGCGACAAGTTTTATTAATCAATTGCACAATATTTGTGAGGGAGCTGGATCAATAGTTATCCCTAGGTTTCTGGCTTGGGTGAAATGTGCTGATAGCTTTATGTCAATTAGAAATTCAGAAGAAGGAGGAGGAAAGAGAATGAGTTAAGGTTTAAATTTAAGTGTGAGGAAGGTAGAGATTAGGGCTATGTATGGTGAGCAGAAGTGTCCACGAGGCAGCCAGGTGGAAATGTGTGTGCAGTAGACAGTAGTGCTCACTTGTGGATGAGAAGCGGGAGCAGGCTGCCATCAGCATCAGGTGGTGGCTGAAGCCACATGCATATTGGAATGAATTCATTTGTGAAAATGAAGTTTAAACCAATTGAATGACTAAATAAAGGACAGAAGGAAGTCACCCAGGGAGCAAGCAGAGGCAAGAAGGAACAGGGCTTAGGCTGGGAATTGTTATCTGTCTAGCAATCATAGACATCAACTTGTGAAGACTATTCAGTTTGGTTGTATCAGGCTGAAGATGGAAAAACACTTGGTAAGCTACAGACATTATGCAATTCAAGTCTCTAAAGACTGGCAGATTTTTAAAAATGCTATGTTTTGCTATCTTTGCAGCCAAGTTGAGTTGTAGCATGTTGAGTCTCAGCGATTGTATAATCTGATGGTCAAACAACCAAAACTGGTAAAACAAAACAAAACAGAACAGGCGGGTTTCCTGCCTCAGTCACGACATGGATACAAACATGGCCACAAAAAGTGAAAGCAACTGCCTCAGAAGTGCTGACCTACTCCATGGGTGGGCCTATTTTACTCAGATTTGGAGACCCTTAATCCTAAAATATTTGCCATCTTTTGAATAACTCTTGGCAAGATGCTCCGAAGCAGTGCAAAATTTCAGTGTAAAATGTGATCCACTTCCCAGTTTCATATTTGAGCAGCAACACTTGCATATATGATCTATGTGTCTCTGCTCACCCTACATGGTCCTAATCTTTATCTTCTTTCCACATCCCAAATGCCAGGCTGGTGTCAGAATGGATAGAGGATTAGCAGGAAAATTGTCTCTCATCAGCCCTGTTCCAACAACACCACAGAACCTATTGCATATTTTACCTTTGCTGCAAGCTGAGTGAGCTACTTTTCTGTGAATAGGACTTAAGTGCATGATGGGAGTCTAAATTATTCAATGGGAACCATCACTGTGTCTCAGAGAGAAGAATTCAGCCTTAAATGATGGGGCCAGAGTCACACTTGGAGTTTCCATTTGTGACTTTCTTTCAGCCCCCCCAAAAGCTTGCAGCTTTTATAAGGAGCTCTCTCCAAAAGCAAACTATACTAGTATTTGTTTTTTCACTTTAAACAAAAATCTTGTTTGGTTACTCAAAAGCACATGAAAAACAAGAGGGAAAAAATGGATCGGTGCTTCAGTGGGTTTTCCATGATTGTTTTCTGACACTGTGAATTTAATGCATGTCCAGGTGCGTCTGCACAAATCAGAGTATTTAGATAGTCTGAGCTCTGGGGTTTTTTGTTGTTGTTTGTTTTTTGTTTTTCAGTTTTAAGGCACTCCAAAAAAGAAACTCAGTTGTGTTATCTCCTATAAATTCAGGCATTGCTGAATTCTATCTCGAAGAAGAATGAGGAGGAGGAGGAGAAGGAGGAGGAGAAGAAGAGAGAAGAGAGAAGAAGAAGGTAATCAAGATGCACATCTTGGTCCAGAAGTAACAATAGTGAAGAAAAACTATTGTGTCTTTTGCTATGATAGGTCCTGTACTGGTGTTTTATAAGCTATGATGCAGTTATTATTATTCTCCTTATTTTCAGAAGAGGGAGATGAAGCACAGAGAGATTAATGTTTCTTGCTCGGGTTCACTCAATCAGTGGAAAAGGGGCTTGAACCGAGGCCCATCTGACTCCAAGCCTGAGCTCCTATCCACCAAGTTACTTAAGAGAAGAGTTATGTGAAATACAGCATGATTCCACACTTTTTAAATGTTTTGAACTCCTAAATTCGTGGAAGTGTTCTAGGGTGCCAGTTTTAGGGTGGTCTGAATGAACTGAAGACAAGGTCATATAAATAGATTCTACTCCATTAGGGCTGGCAAGGGAACTGATCACAAGACTGCTCTGTGGTCTAAACATTGAGTGTAATACACACAAGGAGAAAAATTCTGTTCTCCAAATACACATCCCTATCCTTGCTGTAGTATGGTGATTATAAGGAACAGGGCAACGACTAGAACTCTGTCAACACTGGAATATCATATGGCATAGCAGGAACTGCAGGAGCAAAAAGCCCAGCCCCACATTCAGTGTGACTCTAGAGGGTCACCACAAGGGAGCCAGGAGTTGAGTCATGATTGTTCCTGAATCAGTGCAGAAATCCTGAAATAAACAGGACCTAATGACTTCAATGGGGTAAGGGCACCTGTGGTTTTCTTATGGAGATGTTCCCATTTCTTGCTATGGACTGTCCAGATTGCCTTTGATATTCCTTGAACATACCAGTCCATTCCTGCCTCATGACCTTGTTGCAACTCTTCCCAGAACTTCACCTGGAAGGATCTTTTGCGGCCTCTAGGTTATAGTTTTGATGTCATCCCTTTAGAGAGGCACTGTCTAATAAAATTAACAGCTTTTTTTCAATGCTCATGCCCTAGTTGCTCTGGTCACATAACCCTGCTTTATGTTTACACAGCATTTAAATGATCTTATTCCATTTATTTGTTTCCATATGCTTAAGTACCTCTCCCCTTCCACTGGCACATAGGCCCCATTGTTTCAGACACCTCATTTGTTTTGCTCAGCGCTATACCCCAGTGCTCATAACAGTCCCTCCTTTAGTAAATGCTCAATAAGCACTTATCGAATGAACAGATGGAATAAATGAATCAATGAATGGAATAGGACCGTGTTGTTATTATTATGACCATATTGTGCTGCTAAGCCCTCAATGACTGGAGGAAATGTGTTGTCCTAGACGTCTAAGACCCAGACAATTTATTCAGTAACTGATTGAGGGAAAAAAATAATCAGGGAGAGAGAGCACCTCTGGTAGGCTGAGGTCATTGCACATGCTAAATCATGTAACTACTGCAGATGAGGAAATGTAGGCATGGCTACATAGCTGAGAAGTGTGGAGAGCAAAGATGTGCACTGGAGTCTCTGACTATAACCCTTTTTCATTGCAAATGGAAGGCTGAGGATGAGGGCCAAATGTAGTGTTAACTATTTCAATATTGTCCCTATTGGTACAAATTGGGTGTAGAAATTTTGGTAACTTGTGTAAAGTTACTTAGCTAAGGAGTAACAGGCAAACTTCAAAATCCATACTTTGAATCACTAGGACATAGAACCATCTTCCAGAAAAGATGTCAAGGAAAGTTTTCAGAGGAGGGAGCAGATAATCTGGGACCATCAGGATGGGGATTTTGGAAAGGAAACTCCAATATTCCAAGCTAAGAATACTACCTGAGCTGAAGCCTGCAGTTTTTCTCTTCCTGCTGCTTGACATTCTTACTGATCTTTCTGAAATCCATATATTCTTGGAAATGTTGCTGCCTCTGATTTCTGGGTAAGTGACACGGCGGAGACTGGAGTAAACAGGATCCATTGCTTCTCCTTGAGCCATTTTATCTGTGCTGTCTGTGAACCAGACTCATAGAGTCCTAAGCGCATGGCCAGGTGGTTCAGCCTGGAGGTTCTGCCCTGTGAGGGGTGCAGGTAGTGTCTTCTGAGTGGGAAGTGGTTATAAGCACCCATTTGCATTTCATCTGTAACAATTAAATAGCCTCACAGCAGCCTTTGAGCTGCTGATGGGCTCACACCCCATTGCCATGTAATCACATCTAATCCCATTGAGCTCTGCTCAAAATAGCCATAATTGGTGGTTTTATCCAAATCAATAAAGACAGTTTCTACATATTGATTATCATCCAGGGTATAAAATCATCATCAGTTACCTGGAAAAGAGAAGTAGGCTGCCAAGGGAAAGGTCAGATATTCCATCTGAACAGGGGAGGGAAGGGGGAGGCGGAACCAGTGAGTTTTAAGGTAATAGTATCAAATTACCTGAAAATGCACACAGTATATTCTTGTAATTTGCAACAACAGAGAGCCTAGAAATAGGTCAATCATTTAAGTGAGTCTTCAAGTTTTCTCTCAGTGATGTGCTGAGCTAGCTTGCCTGAGCAGTCTTAAAGGGGCTGGAGCTAAGCTAGAGAGAGCAAGAAGGCCACAGGGCTCACAACAATGGTACAGTTTAAGTCAAAGAGATGGCTCAACTCTATTTCTTTCATCCAATTAATGCTCAACAGAGATTCTCAGTCACTGTCATGAGGAAAAGACAGAGGAGGGGGTGAATAGACCTGTCCATTTGAGCACCCAGGACATGGAGAGTGGGAGGAACTCATCTCCAAAATGATTGGGAGGCATTTTCCACAATAGCAATGGAATATGGAGCCTGCCCAGTTCTAAAGTTTATACTTCTAATTGCAGAATTAAAAATGAACATGCTGTTTACTTGTTGTAAAATGGAACTCATTATCCTAGCCTTCTTTCTAGCAAACGTTAAAACAAAAATTGTATAAAATCATCCAACATCATTAACGTAAAACACAGTGAAAAGAAGACAATCCACTCACAGTATTGCTACTTCAACATATAAAAATTGGTCTTGGGCAATTCCTGAGTCCAGTTTCTTCTTCTATTAAATGGAAATAGCAGGGATGACCACAAGATTATTAGAATTTGACTTTAAACTTTCATTTATGAATGTCCTCTTAAAGTCCTTGCCTATATGACTTAATCATTTTCTCATAGCTATGATTATTATAGAATTTTAAGTTACTACCACCATTATCTTTTTCCCTCTTAGTTCTTTCTTCATAAATATGCCATTTTAAGAGCTGCATACAATTCTGTTAAGTGAATATTTACTCAGTTAATCTCCTGTTGTGATGTATCATCTTTCTTCGATAGCTAATATCTCAAAGAATGTCTATGGCACAAAAATTACTCTTTCTTTTGGATTATTTTCTCAACATAATGTGGAAAAGTGTTTTTTTTTTTTTTTAATGTCAAAGGTATTGTGATACCACAACCAAGGAAGTAGAAAGGCTTAACCTGCCAGATAAAAATCCTACCAATGATTTTACTAGAGGGGAAACAGTCAAAGCTAAAGATAGTTTATAATGTAGGAGTATTAGGTAGAAAAATCGGTACAATTTCTATTTTACAGATGATAATTTCTCTAATGACCAGTGATGATAAGCATTTTCTCATCTGTTTATTGCCCTCATATATGTCTTCTTTTGAAAAATGTCTGTTCATATCCTTTGCCCACTTTTGAATGGGTTTGTTTGTTTTATCTGGTAAATCTGTTTTAGTTCTTTGTAGATTCTGGATATTAGCCCTTTCTCAGATGGGTAGATTGCAAAATTTTTTCCCATTCTGTTGGTTGCCAGTTCACTATAATATTGTTTCTTTTGCTGTGCAGAAGCTCTGGAGTTTAATTAGATTCTATTTGTCTATTTTGGTTTTTGTTGCCAATGCCTTTGGTGTTTTATTCATGAAGTCCTTGCCTATGCCTATGTCCTGAATGGTTTTGCCTAGGTTTTCTTCTAGTGCGTTTTTGGTGCTACGTCTTATGTTTTAAGTCTTTAATCCATCTGGAGTTAATTTTAGTGTAAGGTGTCAGGAAGGGGTCAGGTTTCTGCTTTCTGCATGCACATGGCTAGCCAGTTATCCCAACACCATTTATTAAACAGGGAATCCTTTCCCCTCTGCTTGTTTTTGTCAGGTTTGTCAAAGATCAGATGATTGTAGATGTGTGGCATTGCCTCCGAGGCCTCTGTTCTGTTCCATTGGTCTATATCTCTGTTTTGGTACCAGTACCATACTGTTTTGATTACTATAGTCTTTTAGTATAGCTTGAAGTCAGGTAGCATGATGCCTCCAACTTTGTTCTTTTTGCTTAGGATTGTCTTGGCTATGTGGTCTCTGTTTTGGTTCCATATGAAGTTTAAGGTGTTTTTTTTCCAGTTCTGTGAATAGGGTCATAGGTAGCTTGATGGGGATAGCATTGAATCTATAAATTACTTTGGGCAGTATGGCCATTTTCACAATATTGATTCTTCCTAACCATGAGCATGGAATGTTTTTCCATCTGTCTGTGTCCTATCTTATTTCCTTGAGAAGTGGTTTGTAGTTCTCCTTGAAGAAGTCCTTTATATCCTTTGTTAGTTGTATTCCTAGGTATTTTATTCTCTTTGTAGCAATTGTGAATGGAAGTTCGTTCTTGATTTGGTTCTCTTTATATCTGTTAGTGGCGTATAGGAATGCTTGTGATTTTTGCACATTGATTTTGTATCCTGAGACTTTGCTGAAGTTTCTTATCAGTGTAAGGAGATTTTGGGCTGAGACAATGGGGTCTTCTAAATATACAATCCTTCCTCTGCATTTTATACCCTACTCCATCCCACCTCTAAATGCATTCCAAATGGCTTCTCTTCTGTCTTTGAAGTTGCTAGGAATGCCTCTATCACCCAACCAATCACCCAGCCAAACATGAGATTTATCTTTTCCTCTTTAACTTCTGTCTCTTGTTTAATCAGTCATCAAATTTATTTGCTTTTATTTTCTAAGCTTATTGTAATTCACCCCCTCCTCTCAATCTCTGTGATATCAGTGCTGGTTTATTTCCTTATTATCTCAGGTCTGGGGCAGGACAGCAACTTCTTCAATGGCCCCCTTTTCCAGTCTTGACTGTCTTCAATCTGTCTTTACTTTGCTACCAAGACGAATAATATTCTAACAAGCAAACATGGCCATGTCATTTCCTTTCTTATAACCTTTCAAAGAGTTACCATGATGTGCTAGGAAGTGTGTGTGTGTGTGTGTGTGTGTGTGTGTGTGTGTGTGTGTGTAAAATGAATGACTATAACATTCTAAGATACTGACCACATCCCTTGGCTCACAAGACTTTTTATAATATGTCTCTGTCTACATTTCTAGTCATATTTTCCATAATTTCTAAGTCACTAATTTATATATGAATAGTTCCATAAATACATCATGTTGTATCACTTCTCTGGACAGGCCTGGAAAGCTATTCCTTGTTTTCTTCATTTGGATAACTTTTAAGCTTTTTGGGAGCTCATTTTCTGTGTCTCCTCACTTCTAATTTATTTATTCTCACACATTTAATTGTCCATAGTATGCCAGAAACTGTCTTAGGCACTAGGAGCAAAGTGGCAAATTAGGGAATCTCTGCCCTAAAGGATAGGTAGAGAGATAGATATGGAAACCAATAGATATTATTCATTGAAAGAAAAGTTATAATAGAGGAGGAATACAAAAAATGATGAACAGGATGAAGAGAAAATAGAAGGTTTTAATTATTCAAATTGACCTGTGATGCTTAGAAGCTGGGAGGAAAAGAATCTCAAGCAAATGAACCAATGTGTATAAAAACATGGAGGTATGAAAGGGACTGGATGGGTAATGTTATGACTTAAGCCGTGTCCCTCCCATATCCATATGTTGAACTCCTAATCCCTGGTACCACAGAATGTGACCTTATTTGAATATAGGGCCCTAACAGAGGCAATCAATTTAAAATGAAGTTATTAGGGAAGATTCTCATCCAATGTGATTAGAATTGTTCTCAGAGATACCAGTTCTTTTTGTTGAAGACTAATAGAAGACAAGTAAAGACAATGCAGCAATTGAGAGTTGAGTTTTAGCAAACTCATTCTGGTGGTTGGATAGAGGATAGATCAGAAGTAGGGAAGGGGAGAGGCTGGTTGAACACCATGAGGCTGTGGCAATCCTTCAGATGAGACGAGAGGTGGAAAGCTTGGCCCAACGCCACGCAAGGGTGTTTAGAGATGAAGTAAACATGGAAAATATTTATGAAGGAAAATTGGCAGTGCTTGGTGACATGACTGGACGTACAAGTAAATAGCACCACGAAATTGCTTCCATTGCATTTATCCTTATATTATGAGCAACTAAGGGAGCCTATCCCTGAAGGTGCAAAGAGAGAAGACATAAGTCAAAGAAAAAACCAAGGTAGACAATGACAGATTTCCTCCCAATGTCTCTCGAGCCTTCATTCAGACCTTGTGGCACAGTCCAGACAATTATAAGTCCTAATTCTAATGGCTCAATATGAAAATTGGGGACTTATTAAAATTGGTTATGTATAAAACCCACAAACAAATAAAAGGAAACTGTTAAAAGAAGTCACCAAGAGAATACTAATTGAAAAAACAAAACATCAGTGGGCTTCCTTTCTTCTGGAGACTGCACAGAAACTGTGATGGTTAATGTATATCTCAACTTGACTGGACCATAGGATGCACAGATGTCTGCCCGAGCAATATTTTTAAATGTATCTATCTGTGAGGGAGTTTCTACTAGACTGTAGCATATGATTTGGTGGACTGAGTGAAATGGATTGCCCTCTCCAGTGTCTCTGGGCATTATCTAATTCATTGAGGATCTGAATAGAACAAAAATGTAAAGGAAGGGAGGATTCACCCTCTCTGCCTGTCTGCTTGAACTGGAGCATTGATCTTCTTCTCGCCTTGATGATCCTGACTCAGGCCTTCAATTCCAGACAGGAATTTATACCATCATCTCTCCATCTCCTAAGCCTTCAAACCACACCATCAACTTTTCAGGTTTTCTAGTTCACAGTGGGCAGATCATAGGACTACTTGGCCTACATCATCAATGGATGTTTGTCAATACTTTGTAATCTCTCTCTCTCTCTCTCCACACACACACACACACACACACACACACACACACACACAGAGAGAGAGAGAGAGAGAGAGAGAGAGAGGGAGAGAGAGAGAGGGAGGGAGAGAGAGAGGAAGAGAGAGAAAGAGAGAGAGATTCTCTTGGTTCTGTTTCTCTGGAGAACTCTGACTAATACAATTACTCTTTCTTCGTTCCTGCCTTCCTTCTTTCATTGCTCATTTTCCTCTTTTCTCCCTTCAGCAAATAGTTACTGGGCTCGAACTTCATGCTAGGTGCTACATTAAATGCTGGAGATATGTAGATGTAAAATAAAGAGATAAAAAAGCAAAAACTGTTGTAAGGACCTTATGATTTAGTGAACAAAGGATATGTAAACAAAGAATCATAATCTTACGTAGTAAGAGTTGACGCCACTCAGAGCTGATTGGCAATGCCTTGCTCTGCTTGAGGGAACTAGGAAAGATTGCTCAGAAGCTGTGATTCTTGAGCTGGGTCTTGGAAAATGTAAGGAAAGGCTCAAAGGCTTGGGAGGACGTGATATCTTCAGGGAAATGCAAACAGTTGTCTGACTTCTGAGTTAGGCCATCTCAGGGCAGACAGAAACCAAGTGAGGAGGTTGGAAAGGTGGTCTAGAGGTCTGATCTTTCAAGCCTGACATCTTTTCATTGAAATATTACCAGTTTGGTCCATGAAACAAGAAAACTTTTGATTTCAGAGAGCAGAAAGTATTTTCCAGACTCTTTTCTCAAACATGCTGTATTCAAAACATCAAAAAAATAAGTTAAAGAAATGAATCTAAACTCAGAGAGCTTCATAAGGGCACTAAACACTTCACTTGGGTCCTACTGTGGTAAACTAAACAAATTTCTTCAAGGCTCTGGGCTTCAGCTCCTTTGTAAGACAGTGTTACATGGTGGAAAGGCTGCAGAATTTGAATACAAGTTAGCACTCAGTGACTTACTGGCCAAAGCACTCAGGATTAGTTGCTTTGTTTCCTTGAGTCTCCTTTTGCTTCCTGGACAGTACTTACACTCCAGCTCTCAGTTTAACCTCCTTCAGGAAAACTGAAGCCACCACTGCTCCTGCTGGATCTGGAGGTTAGCAGGAAAAGGCAGATGTATAATAAGTGAGAGAGGGAAAGTGACTCTAGTCTTTTTGGGTTGGGCATGACAGTCACAAGCTAGAGCTAGGGAATCAGAACATGGTTACATCACCATTTTGAGTGAAGTAAATAATTCAGCTAAATGAAAGTACTCCAATTGGTGGTTTCTGGCTATAGCAGAGCCATCTAGTCAAAAAGCATAATCCCAGGGCATGAAAAATCACAATCACAGAACATTGGTACAAGGAGGAACCTTACAGGTTGTTGATTCAAACTCCTTCATTGTCAAGAGGAGAAAACCAATAGTCTAAGAAAGCTCTGTTAACCAAGCATTATTAGGCATCCCATTACTCTTTTATTAGGAGAAATCTGGTAATTGGAAAAACTCAACTTCACCTGAGCAACTGGTTCGGTCCTTATCTTTTGGGCATGGAAAACCTGATTACAGATTGCACTGCCAGATAAAATACAGGACATCCAGATAAAGCTGAATTTTCGATAGACATTAAATAATTTTTTAAAGTATAAATGTATCCTTAATATGGCATAAATATAGAACTCTAAAATTATTCATTTTAATTAGAAATTCAAATTTAACTTGGCTTTCTGTTATTATTTTTCTATATCTGGCGACCGTAATTATAGAGTGTCTTTTCATCTCCCATCTTTGCTCTGACTGTTAGGAAGCTTAAAGGAAAATGTATCATCGTTTTCTAAGAGTGCTTTATGGTATGCACTTGGCTTTATCTTTCCGGTTTGTTTATTTCCCATTCACTCTTTTCTTCATTAAAGAAATCTAGTTGTTCCAAGTGTCTAAATAAGCAACATCAAAACTTTGCTTGGATATTAACCCACAACACAGGGTACTAATTAAGGGCTATACTTTGTACTTAGTCTTGCCGATGTAAATATAAGTAATACCTTCTGTCCGATCTCAAGAGCCCTACTCAAGTCGGGGGAGACAATTGTGTATATAAGTAATCAAAATACAGAGAGATGAATGATGCAGTCCAAGGTCACACAGCTAGTTGGTGTCAAAACCAAGCTGTGTTTCCTTACATTGCATTCCATGTAGTTGGCTAGTTCACAAGAACTTTGTTACCCATATCTACCTAAATACCTTTGAAACAGTTCAGTAGGCACTGATTGTTTGACCTTCTCAGTCCCCATCATTTTTCTAGGAGTAGCATCCCTTTATAGAGGCAATTGCTCCTTCTCTTCCTCAAATTTTTCAATAATAATAAGATCTTCCAATCAGTGTACTTCTTCTCCATGATCTCAGATGTTGGATTGAGGATGTAGACATGTGACCCAAGCCAGAGCAATTCTTAGGTCTTTCCCAAGAATTCCCAAACTGGAACAAGAGAAAAAGCAGTCCCTGTCTGGTGGCAAAGATGGAGATGAAAATGTAAGCAACAGCCCTTGCAGTGTGGAGGAAGCCAGGCTGAGCACATAAAGCAAATACATGAAGAGCAGCAGAGACACTTAAAGCATTCATATCTTTAATTTCATCTGTTCTCAAAGCTATGCTGCAAGTTTGCTCAATCCTTTTAATTGAAAATAATTTCAGTCATGTTTTTGTCTCTTTCAACCAAACAGGTTATGGCTACTAGATATGATTTGAGCTGAATTACTATTGGCATTTTCCCAATGGGCTTTCAGAATGATGTGGCCTACAACACAGTTTACACAAAGCTCATTCTGTCTCCATACAATGCAGAAAAGCTCCTGTTGTTTTAAAGACACTGCTAAAACCAGTATTTTCCTAGTCGGCTTCCAAGACACCCTCAAGATGCTTTCACTTACGACAGACTTGCATCTAGCAAGATCAAGCAGCACCGTGGTGGGTTTATGCTAAATAGCCAAGCTGACTTCAAAATCTCCAAACTAGCTTCGTGCTGCTGTTGTCAATGCTCCCATGTTAAAGACGGGGAAATTGAAAGCTGGAGAGGCAAAGGAGGTCGTTCAAGTTCATACACATTTGGCTAAGTTTATGTTAGAACCTACGTCTCTTGTCACTTAGGATATTGCTTGTTCCACTATAGTCCCTCTTAAAAGCTGTTATCATTTTTTGAGAATCTTCAATATGGAAAAGAAATTGATTATGACAACATAAGAAGAGCAAAAAATTCTCTGAGTTTCTGGTTGCATATTAAAATTAATCAGTCATTTGAGGGAGGAAACCTTGAGAAAGGTGTTAGACATAATAGACACTTGAGCACCCTCGTTCTGGCTGTACATCACAATCCCTTGTGAAGCCCTTTAAAATAAAGATTTTTGAGTCACCTCCATTCCCACAAACACCTACTGAGTGAAAATGTTTGGGAGATGGGTACCAAATTTTCACGTATTTAAGGAACTTCAAAGATGATTTTGATAGAACCAGTCTAAGGACTAGCATTTAGGATCAGTAATGTAGATTTTGTTTGTTTCTTGGGGGAGAGTTCTCTATCTTCAGCTTTTAATTAACAACATTTAGAAAAAAAAAGTCTCTTTGTTGGATTGATATAACCATTTATACAACCCATGTAGACATACTGTTTTAGCAAGGCTTTACCTCATTCATTCAATCAATATTTACTAATTCCCTACAAGTTGCTGGGTTCTGCCCCAGCCACTTGAATTCAAAGATGAGTCAGATGGAAACCCTGCCATCAAGAAGACTTGAGGAAGAGAGATAATATATGAGTATACCTGATATTTAAACGAGATGGTGATGTCAGCATATGATGGGTTGGTGTTCCAAGAAAGAAGCTGGTGAGAATCAGGGAGGATTTCCTGGGAGAGTATTTGAACTGGGCCCTAAAGGCCATGTAGGATTTGGACTTGTAGACGAGAAGAAGATCAACTCAGGCAGAGGAAACACTGGGAGCCAAGAATAGGAGCAGGGAAATAATAGTAATAGCAATGATAATGATCACTGTAATAATAATAGCAGCAAGAAATTATTTAGCACTTGCCATATATGCCAATTACTGTTACAAGTGCTTTGTGCAGGCATCTCATTCAATCCTCACAACAAAGCAATGAAGTAGGTACTTTCATTATTCCTTACTATACAGATGAGAAAACTGAGTTACATATAGGCTTAGTAATTTGTCCAAGGTCATGTGCCAAATAAAATAGGTGGGATGGGGGAGGATTTCTATTTTGTTCAATACATTTTTGTGGAATGAGTGGATATTTTAATCCAATATCCTCATTTCAAACATGTGGAAACTAAGGTTCAGAAAGGTTAGGATCACTCAACTGGTTGGTGGCAGTGCTAGAATGAGAGTCATTTTAATGCATTTTCCACTATGCCAAGCGTGCAGTGTGAGACTAAGTGAGAGCAAAATCTTAGTATATCATTCTCTCTTAATCAAAAATTATTTTGAGGAACTGTGATATCTTGAAAAGTAGCTAAACCCAGAGCTGACCTCTAACCAAGATACAGCTTTTAAATCAGGAGGACAAATCACAAGGGAGAAGAAGTAAAGCATGGTAGAGAGGAACTTGTTTTGCACAAGTCTCATCTCTAAAGAGATGCAATTAGACAAGAAGATTCTTAAAGGTCCTTCTCTGTTGGATACTCTGTATCATCCTAGGCAGGGCTTGAAACTGAGATTATATCTATATAAGTCTCGAAGTTTAATGGACTGAAATGTAGCCAGCAATAAATAATCGTGGTTTAAGAAACCTATGTCTGCAGGCCAGAAGGTAGCTGTTAGGTAAATGGAGAGGGTAGCATTCTTTGATTGTGTCTTTATTCTTCACTTACTGTTTCAGATTATGCTGAGAAAGTCACTTGATGCATTTATGAAAACCTCCAGGATCTAATCAATTTTCTCCTTCCAAAAGATGGGACTTGGCAGGAGAGTGCATCGTTTTCTGTGATGCTGCAAACTGAAGAAAAGACAGTTATCTTCAGCCAAGGCCACCTGGGCACTTCTGGCTTATTGTCTATTGTTCCATCCTAGAGAGCATGCCCCTTCTGACCTGAGCTGAAAGCATTCCCTACTTTAAGTAATAAGATAGGTTCATGTGTACTCCCTATGTTGTGCTGCATTTTTTAAAATAAAAGAAATTTTAAAAGTATGAGAGTTGAGGGTTGCTTAGAATTCATTTTGACTGATACCATCGCATCTAATGCAATATTTAGCTGTTTTACCTGTTTAGATGCCTGAGAACAGCAGTGATCCTGGAAAACATTCTCCATCTATTGTAGAACAAGACGGATGGAGAGCATTTTTTCTACACAGCAATAATCATTACACTTTAAATTTATACAGCACCTGTTTCTGGAGAGTCTCAGAGAGACTTTGAGAATGTTTTTTTTTTTTTCATTCCTCATTTTAAGAAGCCCATAGTGTCAGTTAAAGAAATCTCTTGTCACATGCAGAGTCAGAAAGTGAGGCACATGACTAGCCTCTGGATTTCTTAAAAATTCTCTAGTCTGTAGTTTTGCTGCTAAAGTCAAGGATCCCCCTGGCCGAGGCACCGAAGAACAGCACTTTGATTTATCGAGTCCCTGAATTTTGAACACATTGGCAGCTCTCTGGTGAATGCAAAGGCAAGAAAAGATCCTTGCTCTCGTTTGTTAAAATATCAGAGTCAATATTGAGCATAATTGGAGAAGAGATTTTATAAATATGGAAAGGGGAAGTCTAGAGAGAAACCCGAAGTGTTAGATTGGAACTGGGGATATAGGAGTAAACTCAGCTTTGTTTTAAAATATCTATCCATAGATGTAGAAATAGACGTAGATGTGTATATATATGTATGTATGTATATGCATGCGTGTTAATGTATGTATATACATGCATATATTTCTTACTGCCGAAAGGACCTAAAAACAATGTCATTCTAGTAGCAATGTGCACACCCGGCTCCCATATCTTGCTTTCCAAATATAATTTTTCACTAAAAAAACCCCAAAAAACAAAAAAACAAGGTCCCATGGAAAAAGGGTTGATTCTAAGGCAGAGGCAGGAAATGTATAAGATGAGCTCAATACATTTTTGGCAAAAGAAAGTAGGAAAATGCTCAAAGAATATGGTAACGAGCCAAAGGAAATAAGAGCCAGGTTAAAGGAGCTCCTGCTGTCCAAATCTAGGACAATTTAAGCATCAAAATAAATAATGACTGTAACAGATTACCACTCATTGCATAAAATAGGAATCTTTGAATTCAGACTGACAAGAGAGAGAAGAGAGGAGAGACAGCAAGAAAGACAGAGAGCTCTTCCTTACAGTTCCAAGAAAACTTCCTTTACAAAAATAGGCATTGGGCTGGATTTGGCCTATGGGCTATAGTTTGCAGACCCTCAACAAAGGAAGACTTAGGCCCTACAAATGGTATCATCAGAATTATTCCTTGGGACAATGCATTCAGCTACAGGATAGAAAATGGGTTGGAGGGAACAGAATAAAAATGGGAAGAAGAAGTAGGAGACTGTCGCAATGGTCCACATGTTTGCACCATGGAGAAACCAACATAGCTTTTATAAGCCAAATATACCTCACAAACCTTAGCTGGCACATAGCTGGGTCTCTGTCCTTAGCTGACCTGGATTCTCACCATCTTGCCAGTTTAGCCATGTCTGAAATCTTAGCCACCTCTGAAATCCTATGTCAAAGCTTGTGAATCATCTTGGGAGCCCAATTATTCCTTTTCTTTGCTCTACAGTGTTTTTGATTTCGAGAACTAAGTCTGTACTATTTGTATGAGAGGAAAAAAATCAATAGAAAGAGAAAGTTTAATAAAAAAAATACATTCTCCATTGACTTTAATTAACTTGGCCTTAGGTTTACAACTCTGGCAAGTACAGAAAATGAAAAAAAAAAAAAAAAAAGAGAGAGAGAGAAAAAACAATCTCATATCTCACCCTATAACACAAAGCTTTTTAAGAATAAAATCTCAAATTGAAATCTGAATGTATCAGCAATTTATTTGCCAGTAACAGGTTGAAGAAAAAGGATAAAAAAGAAAATAAAAGAAATTATCTTGTTGGATATGACAAAGAACAGGCTGGTACTTTTTAACTCCTGTAATAAATGACCAAATAGCAGAATGAGGACAATGGCTTATCGATGTCGTAGAATCCTTGCATGTTCTTCTAGAATCAAATGGTCATGGCTTTGATGTCTTCTCCAGCCTCAGAAGTTAAGATCCATAGTCCTTAAAACTTGTTGGTTATTTGCTAGTTTTCTGCCAGGTGACAAGGGTCTGTCTGGAGGAGGCATTAATGGTCAGGAGGAATGACGTGGGTTTCTGCCTCCTGTCAGGTATCTGCAGAGAGAACCCATGAATGCATGGCTATCTCACAGAATTTCACACTCATGAGACTTTTCTGTCATTTGAAATGATGCAGGCTATTAGTAGACATGCAAAGTAGTATTATATGTAAGTACACATGCATCCATGCATACAAGGTGCCATATATATTCCACAAGTTCACATGTGCATTCAGTTGCACAACAGACACATCCGTGAACATCTATTAGCATAGATAAAGCATATATCTGCATAATCAAATAGATGGTGTCATGCAAATCTAACACACTACATTTCTCTATGCATTTATAACAGGCATTTAGATGAAGATATATGTAAGTCTAAAAATACATTTAAGAGTAAAAATACAAATATATCCAGGTATGTATACTGTACACACGTACACAGTGTCTACATATAATATCCATGTGAATTACATGATCTGGCCTCCATAATCTCTGACTGTTTCCCCTATGGCTGTAATACTTCTACCTCCAACATTATATTCAAATCTATTCCCTGCTGTCCCACAAATCTCAAGAACATTCCCACCCTAGTGTTTCTGTACTAATCGCTCCCTGTAAATGAAATACCCTTCCCAGCAGATACCATGAGGACTATTTTATCACTTCTTTTCAGTCTCTGTTCAAACGTTAGCTTCTCAATGTAATCTACATAACTACTCAATCATTCTATTTAAAATTGTAGCCCGTTCATTACGGCCCATATGCTTATCTAAATTACCTTATTCTAGCACTTATCACCTTAAAAGATATCAGATAATTTACTTATTTATTATGTTTACTTTTTATCATTACTCTCCCCTTCTCTCAACCCACCCTAGCAGAAATATAAACTCTAGGAGGGAGAGGAATATTTTTTTGGTTTGTTTACGAAACAAACTATGTTTATTCACTAACGTTCTAAGCAACTAGAACAGAGCTAGGCTCAGAAAACACTTAGTATATATGTGTTGAATAAATGAATGAATGGATATACTCATATATGAATATATACATATTCCTAAATGTAGATATGTATATTTGCTCAAACACATCTATATATCATTTGTGGCAACGTTTATTCCTATAAACATTCTTATGGTTAAATGTAACCATATATGTCTTCATATTCAAAGGAACTGAGACATTGGTAAGGGGTGTGTGTGTGTGTGTGTGTGTGTGTGTGTGTGTGTGTGTGTAAAGTGTCTGCTCCTGTTGAATGTGCTCAACAACTCACACTGGAATGTGAAAGGAGAAGGTCTAAGTGACTCCCTGGGCACCCTAGCTACAGTAAACTATCACTACAATGCATATAGAGGCAAGTCCAAGGTAGCAAGAAGTTTTTGGGAAAAAATAAAAACTACATTGGACACTGGGAGATAGATTTTGGACTCTGAGAACTATGTTGGTTTCCGAACTTAAGTGTCAGAAATGAACTCTGTTCTCTATTAAACTTGATAACAAACTAGTTCAGGATTTCAGCTTTGAAAGCTTTGTTATAAGGTGAGGGAGAGGGACACGGCAGAATAGTTTTGATTTCTTTAGATCTGGGCTCAAACATCTCTCTCTCTTTCAAGATTTCCATCAGGCTCATCCTAGGGAATATGAACTAGACTTACAGGGAAAGTTTTAAGTCAGAGGCCATGACTTTTGGAGATTGGTAAAAACATAAAAAGTCACATATTTCTCTTCTCTGATTTCCACTGTTATCGACTGGATGTTTATGCCCCACCAAAATTCACATGTTGGCCGGGCCAGTGGCTCACGCCTGTAATCCCAGCACTTTGGGCCAGCATGTTGAAACCCGTTTCTACTAAAAACACAAAAATTAGCCAGGTGTAGTGATGGGCACCTGTAATTCCAGCTCCTCAGGAGGCTGAGGCAGGAGAATCACTTGAACCTGGGAGGCGGAGGTTGTAGTGAGCCTAGATCATCCCTTTGCACTCCAGCCTGGCTTACAAGAGCTTAACTCTGTTTCAAAAAAAAAAAAAAAAAAATTCCTATGTTGAAGCCTAATCCCTAATGTGATGGTATTTGGAGGTGGGGCCTTTGGAAGGTAATTACATCACAAGGGCGCTGCCTTCATGAACAGGAGTAGGATACTTATGGAAGAGGTCTCAAGAGAGATTCCTCACCCCTTCCACCATGTGAGGTCACAGCAAGAAGGCCCATACTAGAAACCAAATTCACAAGTGCCTTCACCTAGGACTTCCCAGACTTCAGAACTATGAGAAATAAATCTGTTATTTATAAGTCGCCTAGTCGATGCTATTTTGTTATAGCAGCCCAAATGGACTAAGACCTCTTTTGTGTGTGTGTGTGTGTGTGTGTGTGTGTGTGTGTGTGTGTGTGTTATAGGATATGTTGGTTTTCCACTAATATAAAAAAGAAATCAAATTCAGATCTGGGCTTCCACAAGCAAGCAAATAGAGAGCCCATTTTGAGACTCAGAGCACCCTTAATCCTCCTATGACTTCTTAGGGACCGTAAGAAATGGAATTGTCCAATCTGGCTTCCTGACTGACTTGTAATTTCTCTGTAGAGATCAGGTAGGCACATTTCCAAGTCCTAATCTCTTTCGCATACCTTGCTCTCTGACCTAAAAAAATCTTTAAAACATTAATGAGACATAAATAAGGTAACCATGTAATGTATTGACAAACTGAGTCTCTTCTGAGTAAAGGAGATGTTATTACTAGTTAAGTCTGTTCATCCTGTTCTTCCTTTCCTTCACCTTTTTTTCCTTCTTTATTTATTCGCATTGTTGATTACCTACTTTGTGCCAGCTACTGTGTAGGTCCTCCCTAAGACACACAATGATCTGCAAAAATAACACAATCACCCTGATGCAGCTTGCGAGTTTAGTTAAGGAGAAAGTTGCAGACACATTCTTTTAACACAGGCGTCCCCAAACTTTTTACACAGGGGGTCAGTTCACTGTCCCTCAGACCGGTGGAGGGCCGCCACATACCGTGCTCCTCTCACTGACCACCAATGAAAGAGGTGCCCCTTCCTGAAGTGCGGCGGGGGGCCGGATAAATGGCCTCAGGGGGCCGCAGGCGGCTCATGGGCCGTAGTTTGGGAATGCCTGATTTAACACATAGTTCTTGAGGGTCTACCACATGTCCAGCTCTCTTTTAGACACTGAGTGCCAGGAAATGATCAAGATAAGTAAAGTTTCTGCACTCACAAAACTGAGAGATGAACATAAAAACTGCATAATTGTGAACTGTGATTAATTCTCTCAAAGTATACAATGCTAGGAAGACAACATTATATCCAGCCCTAGAATGGGGGTTTGACATGACTATTCTGAGAAAATGATGTTTGAATGCAGATGTGTGCAAGTGTTAACTAGTGAAGGGGAGTAGAGGGGAGAGAGAGAATTTTTCAGGCAGAAGGAAAAACATATGCAAAGGCTCTGTGGCAGCAAGAAACATGACATCTTCAAGGAGCCAGAAGACAGCAGTGTGATAAGAGCACAGGTACAGGGTGGAGGTATGTGAATGAAAGGAGTCGAGTCTGGAAGAGGTAAGAAAAAGACCTCACAGAACTTTTTAGGCCAGGGAAAGACTACTTCGGTTGTGCAGAGACGTGGCAGGTCCTGAGATAGTGCCTAGGGTAAGACAGCAGAGAGGAGGCCAGCAAAGCAGCTGCATAGAGTGCTGAGGAAGATGATCTTGAGTATAGCCTCACATGCTGTCTATTGCCTGATAAGACACAGAACAGTCAGATGTTTTCCTGTGTGGTGGCACATAGGAAAGGAAGTGGCAGTGAAAACTGGTGGGGCAGAGGTCTGTAGTCATGAGAAAAATGTGTGGTCTCAGATGAACTGGCATAGACCACGTCAGAGGGTACTGTTTATACTGATGCATTTATTTAGTCTTATTTGTTGGGTCTCTGTAATGAGCCAGAAGTCTTGTCAGTCATTGAAGAATTAACCATTACCATAATAAATGCTATTTCCGCACCAAAGTAATTGCATGTTACTTGACAGACTAGGTCTATGCACCATATTTTAAGAGGGACTATGGAAACTAGAGTCTAGACCGGATAAAAGTGATAAGATGTCTAGACATTAGAGCCCATGAAGAGAGTTGAAGATGGAAGGTCAACATGATAATTGTCTTTCTAATCTCCCTAGAAGAGAGTGCAGAAGTATTCTGTTTTATTTTAGGAGATGGGACTCAAAGTAGGGGAGCATTCTAAAGAGATCTGTTCTGGTATGCACAGACACATTTTTTTTTTTCATAGATAGAAAAGTCTTGGGATGCAGTAAGGTCCCCATTCACAGGAGATGCTTAAAGTTTGACCTAGCAACCATCCATGATAGATACTGTAGTAGGAACTGCCCATAGGAAAAGAAGGTCGTCTGGAAATTTAGTCTACTAAAGGACATGGACATACATCTGTAATGCAAAGAGTGAAATCCAATAGTGGAGAGCAGTGAGGATGGATATTTGGTAGTGCAAGATGGAAGGCTCAAGCTTCCTGGTTGCACTTTGGCTCACAGAGCCCTAGCAAGTAGCAAGATGTCCTTTCAGGTTTGGGAACAGGAAAGTATTCTGGTCCGATGTTCTGCTGCTTTCTCTATCAGCTCTGACTTGGCTGGTCAATGAGATGCAAATCTCTTGGATCTGACACCTTTCAGCTATAAAATTCTTTAGTTTTAAGCCTCAGATTCTGCCAGCCAATGTTTAAGCAGTGGATTCTGCTCCTTAATGAAAGCCTGATGATAAAGTTCATTGGAGATTTTTGTTATCTTTGGTACTATTCTTTTTAATCCAAGGATAGCCTTTGTGAAGGAAATATGTTCTGAAGTCACTTTAGGAAGACAAATTCTTCCATCCTTTTTAATGGAGATCTGGCAAGGAAGATAATTGCCATTGTTAAGAGGATTTACTGCTTATGTGTAAATTTTAGACCCGTGGATGAGTGTAGCTATTTTTACAGTTATTGCCATTTTAGCAATGGGAAACATGATGTTTAAAGGAGCAAGAGTTTTGCTCGATAATCTTCAGGAAGTGTGTATTTACTGGGGTTGACTGAATTATGTGGCAGTAGCAAACAACCCCAAAGTCTTTGGGACACCAAATAATAACAGTTAGATTCCCTCTTACGCTACTTGAGTGGGGGATTGAGAGTCCCTGGGAGGCTGGCTCTGCATCACCATGTTCCACCTTCTGGGGCTCAAGCTAACAGGGAAGCAAGAATTGGCATATTGGGTATCGTAAAGGCAAAAGAAAGAGGATGCACCTGCTTTTCAATCTGCCAATCAGAAATGACTCACCTTACTGTGTTCATATTTCTTTGGCCAAACTTAGGCTGCAGGCCAGGAGGGAGAACTAGAATATCTGTGCACAGCCTTGGTGACCGCCATAGTGCTGGGGAGTGGGATTCCAATTCATTTCCTCTGTCTCAGCAAATTCATGTCTTTCCCACTGAGCTCATTGCCTCTTCATGCTAAGTATGGAATCAAGACTGAAGTTGGCATAAGCAATTCAACTAGCTGGAAAAATCCTTCACAACTTTCTTGACACTCATCTTTTTGCCTTTTGGTTTCTTTTATTTTCCCAGAGCGAAGCTTTTCGGACATTAACATAAGTTAGGTTCCCCTTACATGTGGCAGTGTGGTCTGGCAGGAAAACATTGGACAGGGCTCCTCTGAGAAGGTTTAACTATTAAAAACCTTGTTATGTTTTCTCAAATGAATTGTTCAAAGATTTACCTGGAACACTGGTTCAAAGGAATGATAGTTATTCTCTCCACAGAGGAAACACATTCCATCTGCCACTGAAACATCCTTCCAGCTCTACCACCAGCTTGCTCACAAAACCCTGAAATATTGTCCCTTCCTATTCCCAAATGCCATTTTTGATCCTGTGGACCCTGTGTCTTCAAGAATCTCTAATCTGGGCTGCCTTGCTTTCAGTTTTTAAAAAATAATTTGAATTATTTCAGGCAAGAGAATCCTAAAGTCTCTCACTTCTCCAATCAATCATTCCCAATGTTTATAGTAGCAATGGTAGGGAGAGCAACAGTGGCAGCTGAGAGAAATCAGATGTTGGCTAAGAACTCACACAATGAAAACAGTAAGTAACCAGGTAAGAAAAGAGAAAAAGAAAATTGCAGTAAGAGAACAGTAAGAGAAAATTGCAGCAAAACCAAAAAATGTAAATGGCAATAATTTTAGCCCAAAGCTTCTCTTTCTTTGAACCCAGGACATATAACCAGAAAATGTATAACCAATGTCCTCTTTGGTGGTGCCCTGGATGTCATAGATACCTAGCTGACATGAGTACATAGACTGAATTGTCAAGTAAATAGATGATACGTATCTTTGTTGCACCTTGATCTATGGCACCTTGTGCCACAAAACCTGTTGGGTTGACGAAGAGGAAGAGCAAACATAAACTGGTCAGGGTCAGTGCTATGTGGTCTACATAAGTTAACTGATTTAATGCTATGCTATCCCTGTATGTTAAGTTTTACTGTCCAATAAAGAAGTAAAATGAGGATCAAAGAAATTAAGAAGGTTGCCTAGGGCTACACAATTAGCAGAATAAAAATTCAAACCCAGATATGGCTGACTTCAAAATGCAAATTGTTTTTGTTTGTTTGTTTGTTTTAACACACATTGCTGTATCTTGCTGGCCATCCCTGAGGGGGCTAGCCAACTATGTAATCAAAATAAAATTTTCTAAAGAAATGCCAACAAGCCTTAAGCCTGAAAAATCTCATCTTGCAAGGGGGCCCAATTCATTTAATGTGACTGAAGCTTCAGTGGTGTATTGTGGCATTCTAAATTCAGGTGATCATTTGCTACAAAGGAGGGGCTTGGAACAGGATCTCCACACAGGTTCTGTTGTGAATGTATGTAGTACACAACCTATGCAATTTTATGTGGCAGTTTTGCCTGGAAAATGATTGTAAAATATGGGCAGCATTTAGCTTTTCAGGCATGGGTGCCGGAGACAGGCAGATCACCTGAGGTCAACAGTTTGAGACCAGCCTGGCCAACATGGCGAAACTCATCTCTACTAAATATACAAAAAAATTAGCCAGGCATGGGGGTGGGCACCTATTATCCCAACTACTCGGGAGGCTGAACCCTGGAGGCAGAGGTTGCAGTGAGCCAATATTGCACCACTGCACTCTAGCCTGGGTAATAAGAGCAAAACTCCATCTTAAAAAAAAAAAAAACAGGAGAAGGAGCAACTTGGAGGATGGAAGGAGGGAATGTGATAAGTTTAGCTTAAGGCATGCTGAACTTTCTTGGGGTTCTAGAGTGGACAGGTACCACGGAAAATTATGCATATGTCTGTTGCCCATGAGAGAAGTATGGAAATTTGTATCCCTAAGATAGAGTTGGGATTTATCCAGGCACAAGCCATGGCTGAAACCACAGCAGGGGTGAGATCATTCAGGAAGAACATGCAAACTGAGAAGACGGCCAAGAACATGACCCCAGGGAATACCAGTGTGTGCAGTATGGGCAGAGAAAAAGAATTCTGGCAAAGAAATTATAGAAAGAATGGCCAGAAAAATAGGAGAAAGGCCAGAGTAGTAGAACATCTTGGAATGCCAAAAAAAAAAAAAAAAAAATAGACAGCAAGAACCAAGTAAGGAGCATTGCAACATAATTAAAGGTTACAGAAAAGACAAGTAATACAAGGACTCAACAACTGTAAGTGAAGTTGATGGGGGTGGAAGCCAGACGGCATGGAATTGAGTAAGACATGAAGACAGTGAATATAGACCAGTCTGGTATTTTCCAACCTTTCTAAGTATAGGAACTTTTTTAAAAATTTAAGTATGTAAATTCTCACATAATAGAAAATGTTCCTTTATTTGTTCAGACAGCAGTTGCCCCTTGCAACTTCTCTACCTTCAACCCTGTATGTTCTGCCAGGACCCCAGATATTTACAGCTCAGAGGCTACAACTCATGGGATGGCTTTATTTATTTATTTATTTATTTATTTATTTTTAATTTGAGATGGAGTCTCACTCTGTTGCCCAGGCTGGAGTGCAGTGATGCAATTTGGCTCACTGCAACCTCCGCCTCCTGAATTCAAGTGATTATGCCTCAGCCTCCTGAGTACCTGGGATTACAGGTATGTGCCACCACTGCTGGATAATTTTTTGTATTTTTTGTAGAGATGGGGTTTCACTGTGTTAGCCAGGATGGTCTCGATTTCCTGACCTCGTAATCCACCCGCCTCAGCCTCCCAAAGTTCTGGGATTACAGGCTTGAGCCACTGCGCCCAGCCAGGATGGCTTTTTTTTTCTTTTCTTTTCTTTTCTTTTTTTTAGGAAGAGTCCATGTGAGGGAAAAGGAAAAGAAACGGTTGCATCTGAAATGCTGAGTGTCTCCTTTCCCCCTTAAGATGGAAGAGAATGCTTATATAATTGTCGTAATTAATGCTTTTATTATCATTAAAACCTGAGGCAGATTTTCCTGTGATTTCTACAATTCTCACAGCTGTAAGGGGAAGCTACTATCACCTACGTTCCTGACTTCCTGTCTACCAAATGCAAGTAGGAAGGTAAGTTTCCACAATTGTGGTTTGATGCAAATAACTATGTAAGATAAATGTTAAGTTCTGCTTCTATCAATAAACAATCATGCACTCAAGTGCATGGAAGTAAATACTTGTACGTAGAAAGTGCTGAAACAAGAGTTAAAATATCTAAAGTTATTTCTTCAAGGGTTTTTAGTTAAAAAGCCTCAACTACTCATTTCAGAAAAAGAATCATTACTATTTTTGTCTGACCATGGTTGTTCTTGGGTAAACCAAGGAAACAGATGAGGACCCAGAAAATACTGCACTGTCTCCTCCTTATACATTCAGCGTTGTACAGGATATAGCTTTGAGAGCAGATTCTCTCCTATCGGAGCCTCAGTTCTTTCTCCCTCTAGGATTGTTACGAAGGGTTGTTACCACTGCACCTGGACATAGTAGGCATTTCACTGATGCTAGCTCTATTAAGTGCTTATGTTGTGGTTAACTGCTAGCTGTAAGTGGAAAATCTTAGCTTTATAATGGAGTGATCCAATTTAACATTAGTAAACATAGAGCAGCTTGACATTATGTGCTTTCTGTAAAGGTATGGAATACTTAGCATCACCATTATTCTTACAAAAAAAATTTAATCTGAATCCAATCAAGCTTCTAATCTTCTAATTAAGAGGAAACGCAGGTAGTGGAGAAAAACAGCTAAATGACGTAACAGAGAAATCCTGAGGCAAATCCAGAATGTAGATCTATTAGAAAGCAACTGATCCAGTATCTTTAAAAAGTCGGCGTAATGAGAAAAAAATTTGTTGAGTAGGGCTTTTGTAGAGTAAAAGGGACAAGAGACAAAACAACCAAGAAAAATGTGTGAGATTTCATGGATCCTAGTTTTAAAAAAATCTATAAAATATAATTTGGGTTCAGTTGGGGAAAATTTAAATATGGGCTAGTTATTAAATGATGTAGGGAATTGCTATAATTCTTCTGGATAAAATAATTCTACTTAGATTATGTAAATTAATGCTTTTGGTTTTAGGAGACGTGGGTTGAAATATTTAGTGGTGAGGTATCATAATTCCTGTAATTTACTTGTAGCAAATATATACATACATGTGTATAGGTATATAGAGTTATAAAATAAATATGTCAAGATAATTATTGAATTTAGATGGTGAATATGTGAATGCTCATTGTACAATTTTTCCAACTTTTCTGTGGGCTTGAAAATGTAATAATAAATTTTAGGGAGGAAAAAATGGAAAGAAGTCACTTAGTAAGATGACAACCAAACTGATTTAATTAAAAAGTAGCAAATTTCGCAGCAGAATCACAACACAATATCCATAGAACAGAAAGAAAGATTTTGTAAATGTTTATATGACTATGGAATGCTAAAATAAGAGATATAAAATACAACGTTTATCATGTACTATAAGAAGTTTCATAAATGATTTAAACAGAAATATGTTTGGTAAGCCAAGGAATTATCTGGCAAAAACTTGAATTTCCTGGCTTTGTTCAATTTTCAGATTTTGAGAACTATCCAGGTGATAATAACTCTATTGCTCCCTCTTTTGGAGAGTAATGTAGGTCTGTCTCATTTTTTTTTTTTTTTTAAATAATTTTGGTTCTGACCATCATGGCAAAATTGGTCAGACGGTTTTCATCTGTCCATCCATTTAGCCATCATTCATTCACTCAAGTCGCTGAGCTCTGGGGATACAGAAATGGACCCAGCGCTGTGCCTATCTCAAGGAGCTCTCAGCATAGTGTGGAAAACAGACATTTGAATAAGTTACCACAGTGCCGTACCATAGATGATGTTAGGAATGGTTATTGAAATGCTTTAGAATATCACAGAAGGGATATCTTATTCTGGCTAAAGAAGCTGGAGACAGTTGAATTTAAAAATCAGTTAAAGGAGAAAACAAGGAATACTATATCTTCTCCAAATGTATCACATGAAAGCATCCTACACATGTCCACTAAATACTTGTCTGTGTATAGACAACTCTAAGCTATAGAAAAATGAAAAATTCCCTTGAATTACTATTTATTCACTCATTCACTCACTGACCAGATAATCACAAAGCATCTACTATATGCCATGTGCTATTGTAGATGATACAGACGAAACCCTTGGCAACAAAAAACAAGTTTCCTCTCTAATGGTTTACTTTCTTAAAGGAGGAATAAGAAAATTACCATAAATCAAATCAAAACACAAGATAATATCATAACTCTGACAAAACTGAGATATTGCAATAGAACTACTGTAGGTTAGGAGATTAGGAGCAGCCTCTCAATAAAATGATATTTATGTCGAGACCTATAGGACAAGAAGAAGCCAGCCCAGCAAAAATGGAGCACATGGTAGGAAAGGGTATATACACAATGGAATACTATCCAGCCATAAAAAGGATGAAATACCATCATTTGCAATAACATGAGTGGAACTGGAGGGCATTATGTTGAGCGAAATAAGCCAGGAACAGAAAGTTAAACACCACATGCTCACACTCATATGTGGAAGCTAAAAATGTTGATCTCATAGAAATCAAAAGTAGAACAGAGAATACTAGAGGCTGGGAAGGATTGGAGGAAGAGGGGGTAGGGAGAGATTTGTTAAAGTAAACAAAATTGTAGCTAGATAGGAAGAATAAGTTGTAGTGCTCTGTAGCACTGTAGGATAACTGTAGTTAACAATAATATGTAGTTTCAAATACCTAGAAGGAGGATATTGAATGTTTCCAACACAAAGAAATGATAAATGTTTAAGACGATAGATATGCGAATCACCCTGATCTAACCACTGTATAGTATATGCACTGAAACATCACCATATATCCCATAAATATATATAACTATTAAATGTAAATTAAATAAAATAATAAGGAAACAGTATTATGATCCACAGGCAAGAGCTGGCTTAGCAGGCGTGAGCACAGAAGACCAGCATGGACTGAGAGCAGTGAGGGGAGAGTGGGCCTAGGTGGAATGGGAGAAGGGAAGAAGCTCAAATGACCTAGTGTGTTAGAGACCAAGAAGTGTGGATTTTATTCCAAGAACAACGGGTGATTTTAAACCCAAGGAAGAAGACAGGCTCAGATGTATGTTTTGAAAAAAACTCACTCTGGCTGCTAGGTCTTGAGAGGCAGAATGAAATTCAGAAGAATGTCGAGAGCTGGCACAGAGGTCCACAAGAGATGATGGTAACTTAGACGGGAATGATGATGGGAGGCTGGTGTTGACGGTGGTGATGGGGAGAAACGAAAGGGATGTGGGAGGTGAGAGGAAGCTGGGAATCAAGTGGGTCACCTGGTTCTAGGCTTGAGCAGTTGAGCTGATAGATGGTTGTATCATCAATGAAAATATAAAAACTTAGGGGATGAACAGTTTGGTTGCAGGGTAAGAAATGAAAAAAAGAGTTCTGTTCTGCCCATGTTATTTGGGATACAAATTACACACCCGGATGAAAAAGCAAAAAAGGGAGTGGGCTGTATAAACTATAGTAAAGACCCTATTTATACTTGAATTTAAAATAACTTGTCAATATCCATTAAGAAAGTAGAAAATCCATATGCTCTAGGACCCAGAAATTCTGTCTTTAGCGATTTCCTACAAAAGTTTCTGCACATGTAAATGAAGGAGACCTGAACAAGGACATTCATTGCAGCATTGTCTGTAATAGAGGAGAATTGGAAACAACTTATATTTCCATTAATAGGAGAATGGAGATATAAATTGTGCTATATGCCTGTGATAGAATTCAAATGTAGCTGTTAAAATGAACTAAGTTCATATGTATCAACATGGGTGTATCTCATAAACATTATGTTAAATGGATGAAAGTTGCAGAACCATACAGACTGTATGAAAGCATTTTAAAATGTATTGGGAACACATACAGTTGTAATAAAATTATAAACATACGAAATAGGATGCACAGCAAATTCATGAGTGTGATAGCTGAGGGAGAGAGGAAGAGAAATGAATGATCTCGTGAAGGGTAACAAAAGGGATTTCAACTTTATCTGCAGTGCCATAGTTCTTTTATTTAAACAAACAGAAGCAAGACAAGAAACAACAACAACCTGATCTGGTCAGCTGCTTCAACTGATCAAATAGGCCATTGCTTGGTATTGTGTGGACATGTCTGATAAAGAGGGGTCAGGCCACAAAGGAGTTCATATTGCAGAATCCAGTCAAAGTCTCAAATCCCAGTGATTGATTGGAGTCTCTGACCTCAGTTTCCTTGCCAAGGCATTTGCATTGAACATGAACACACATGTGCAAGTTAGATATATTGCTGTGTCTTTTGGCTAGAATTTTAGCAGAAAGGTTATATTGGGTCTCACTAGTTGAAAACATAAATAAGTCCAGAATTGCAATAAAAACATTCAAGGGGGGTAAATCTGCTTTCTCGCAGAAATTCTAGGCAATGCCAGAGTAATTTAATTCATAAACGGCTCCTGGTTGTGATCGCATTAGGGCTGTGAAATGTACCACAATGAAATGCCAATGACTGTCTGTTAAAACAAGGAAGATGGGGATATGGCCTTTCTTGGTATTTCTATTACATCATGATGAAAAATATGTGATCTTTGAATTGTTACACAACAAATAGAGCCTTGGTCAAAATTTCACAGGGCAAGTAGTTGAAATTTTGTACTTTTGATGTTTTATCTTAATTTTGATTATTATAATTTTTTGATTAATTTTCCTTAAGGATATCAGAATAGTATGATGGCAACTTGGGATGAGTGTTATATGATGTTGATGGGGTGAGGAGAATACAAATTAGTGGGTTCTACCCAGTAATCCTCTCTCCATAAGGAAAGTACTCTCAGGTAACTGTTACAGCAAAATTGTCTCTATTTTTAAGCTTTAAACATCTTGAGATATTTTTTCTTGATGCTGGGGTGAATTTAACTTCCTACTTGAAGTTTGTATAATCATGTCTAGTAATCCTCTTCTCCCTCCTCCATTTTTGTTTTGTTTTGTTTTGTTTTGTTTTGTTTTGTTTTGTTTTGTTTGAGATGGAGTTATGCTCTGTCACCCAGGCTGGAGTACAGTGATGTGATCTCAGCTCACTGCAACCTCTGCCTCCTGGGTTCAAGCGATTCTCCTGCCTCAGCCTTCCAAGTAGCTGGGACTACAGGTATGTGCCACCACACCCAGCTAATTTTTTGTCTTTTTAGTAGAGATGGGGTTTCAGCGTGTTAGCCAGGATGGTCTCGATCTCCTGATCTCATGATTTGCCCACCTCGACTTCCCAAGGTGCTGGGATTACAGGTGTAAACCACCATACCCGGACTCCTTCTTCCATTTTTTACAAGACCTTGAGTCACAACTTTGCCAGGCTAATCAGACTAATAAGGGCATCCCATTGTCACAAAGGTGCTGCCCTGCTGGGATTTACATTGTGGCTCTTTTTGCCATCCTGTCTGCTACTGGTTAAAGAGCTAGCAAGCCTAGAGGAGAACTGGCCAGAAAAATAGAAGAGAAATAAAACCCAGTAAAACTAGTTTGACTGTCCAACTTAGAAAGATAGACTCCAGACTAAATATTTTGTGTGTAATGGGACAGCATTTTGATATACTAGGGCAATGTGCAGTAATTTTTTTTTTCACGGTGAGCTCTTGTCCCAGGTTGGCTTGTGCCTTTCATAACTAGTGTCAGTCCTAGATAATTAGAACAAAGGGAGTAGAAAGAACTCAGGATATGACATAGGGGACATACAGCAGTTAGAAAATAGAAGATGTGGGTGGAGATGAGTCAGAAATATCCAGATAGACATGAAAGAATTTAAAAATATGGTGGGAGGATATAGAGAGGAGACAGTTACCAGCAACCTTGGGGATAGTAGACAAAGGTCATAGGCTTTCAGAAGTCTCCTCCTCACAGGGCTACTTTCAATATGGTATGGGGTTATACAGAGCTGAGATAACTGGGAGGAAATAAATAGGTGAAAGGCCTCTCCGCAGCTATGTTAGGTAATCAATCCAGAAGTTTCCATGAGCCTGGCTTAGGGGATACTGAGGAGCTGAGACACAGCACTGTGTTTAGGGACTTTCCAAATAGGGACATATGACCAGAACCATGGATTCCAGTTTTCAACAGCAGCACCTTACTCTAGATGGGGCCAATAACACCTCAGCAATGATCAGAACAGACCAGGTGCTTCCCAGTAAAGATAAGAGAGGATCCAAGGACACCCACTGGAATCTATGCCTTCTCTCTCTCTCTGCTTCGAGAGTGTGCAAAGAAGCCCCTCCAGGAATCATCTCAGGATAAAGAACAGAGAGGGTGCAGGAACACTATAAGATGAAACACTTACCTAAAGCAAAAGAGTAGTCAGAAATAAAGAAAACTTTAAGCCATCCCTAAGAGGAAGGTGAATTTTAAATATATCCAACATTTGATCTGAAAAGAGACTAAAGTGGAAAAAATATTGAGATATTGTAAATTTCCAGTTCTAGATTTCCCAGCTACCTAGAGAGCTGTGGGAGGGGAATTCTTGAGAAAGAACAGATCATGAGACAAAGAACTTATCTTTTCTTTGAATATTTTAGTGTAATATGCAAACTTTTGACTCTACTGGATGTTTATGGTTAGAGGTGTATCTAATTTTTTTTTTAATTGGTGGAATACATACATACACACACACACACACACACACACATTCACAGCTCTCTTCATGTGCATTTCATGACTTTTAAAGAATACAGTCACTCTTAACAAGACATTTCTACCACTTAAGTTTCTTCATGCCCCTTCTCAGTGAAACACTGTAACCACTATACCCTCTTATCTGAGGCACTGTTCTATTTCCCATCATTACAAAAAAATGTTGTCTATCATTTAATGTAAGTGAATCACACACTTTGTACTCTTGTGCGTCTGACTTTTTTTGCTTGGCAAAACGTTTTTGAGATCTATCCGTGTTATTGTGTATAAAAATAGTTCATTCCTTTTTACTGCTGAGTAATATTCTATTATATTAACATACATGGTTTATTCATTCTTTTATTATTGGATGTTTGAGTTGTTTCCATTTTAGACTATATGAATACAGTTGCTATGAACATTCTTAAACGAGTATTTTTATGGACATTTGTGTTTATTTCTCTTGGGTAAATACCCAGGAGCAAAATTGCTGGATCATAGAGTTAGTATACATCTGGCATTACAAAAAACTGACTATTTTCCAAACTGATTTTACCACTTCATACTCCCACGAGTAATATATGAAGGTTATTGCTGCTCCATGTCCTCACTAGTATTTGGTGTAGTCAACATTCTTATTTACAGACATTCTAATGGGTGTGCAGTGTGGTTTTGACTTGTAATTTCCTCACAACTAATGATGTAGAGCAATTTTTAATGTTCTTTTTGGCCATTCATATATCATCCTTTGCAATATGTCCATTTAATTCTTTTGCCTGTTTCTTTAAACTGGGTAATTTGACAACTGTGGAAGCGTGCTGCTCAGGTCACCTTTGAGAAAGCTTATTTTGGGATATATAATTGACAGACAGTTCCCCATTGCTGCTCTCAACCAGTGCCTAAGCACTGGGGAGTGTGAATCTAATCTATGCCCCGCTAACAACGATTTCTCTAAAGGGCAACTTTTGCTTAAAGATTGTTCATCAGCCTGATTAAAATATTCTCAGAGTGTGGTGCAATTTGAGGTTCTTCCTAGGCAATTTTTTCTTTCCTTCTTACCTTGGACAGGTATCAGAATTGGGGTTAGATGTCTTTCCTTGTCTGTGTGCCACCACTCCCCTACCAGTTTATCTTCACAGATACTTCAACTAATACATATCTAGCACTTCTAATCCTATTTCGGCATCTGGAGACATTGTTTGCTTGTTGTTGTTGTTGTTGACTTGTATGAATTCTTTTTATATTTTGGATACAAATCCTTTGTCTGAATCTGTATGGTAAATATTTTCTTCCTGTGTTTTGGTTTGCATGTTAATTTTCTTAACAATGACTTTTTATGAGCAGCAAGCTTAATTTTGGTAAATACAGTTTATTAATGTTTTCTTTCATGGTTTGTGCTTTTGGTATTTTAAGTTATTAAATTTATTGGCAGGATGTTCATAATATTTCTTTATTATTGTTTAATATTTGTAGAATCTATAGTGATGTCTTTCCTTTGTTCTGATATTTGTAACCTCTTTTATTGAAGAGCATATTTTCTTGATGTTGGATATTAGGGGTTTTTTATCTGGATTAATTTACCTATGGATTTATCAACTGTATTAATTGATTATTTCAAAGAATAGACTTTTGCATTTAGTGATTTTTCTCTATTATTTAACCACCTCCTATTTCATGGATTTCAATTTCTTGTTTATTGTTTTATTCTTTCACTCTTTAATTTTCTCTCTTAGAATGAAATCTTAGAGCTTTAATTATCAACTTTTCTTATTTTATAATGTCTTCATTTAAAGCTATACATTTCCCTCTAAACAATGCTTTATCTCTATTCTGCAAATGTTAATATGTTGTATTTTTCATATAATTCAGTTCAATATACTTTCTCATTTCCCTTGTAACATCTTTGATTCATGGCTTATTTATGGAGTGTGTTGAATTCCCAAATATTTGAAGATTTTTCAGATGTCTTTTCATTATTAATTTACAATTTAATTATGTTGTATTTAGAGAACATATTTCATATGATTTCTATACTTTTAATACATTGAGGCTTACGTTTATAATCTGGCATGCAGTATATCTTGATGAATGTTCCGCTTTCACTTGAAAAGGATGTGTATTCTGCAGTTGCTGGTTGGAGTGCTATAAAAATGTCACTTAAATTTAATTTGGTTGATAGCGTTCATATTACCTATATCCTTTCTAATTATTTTGTCTACTTGTTCTATCAAATACTGAGAGGGGTGTTAACATCTCCTGCTATAATTTTGCATTTATTTTCCATTTAGCTTTATCAGTTTTTGCTTCATGTATTATGAAGCTCTGTTATGTACAGAACCATTTACTACAGCTGTTTCTTCTTAAATAGTTGACTTAAAAGTTATACAGTTTTTCTTTAAGTAACCCTGCTTGTCTCAAAGTCTACTCTCTGTATTGTTAACATAGACATTCTAACTTTAATGTTAATATAGACATTCTAACTTTCTTTTATTTTTATTTTCATTTTATTTCAATAGTTTTTGGGATACAGGTGGTTTTTGTTTACATGGGTAATTTCTTTAGTAGTGAATTCTGAGACTGTGGTGTGCCTGTCATCCAAGCAGTGTACACTGTATCCAAATGTAGTCTTTTATCCCTCACTCCCCTTCTACAATTTTGCCCAAATCCTCAAAATCTTTTATATCATTTTTATACATTTGCATCCTCATAGCTTAGCTCCCACTTATAAGTGAGAATATACAATGTTTGGTTTTCCATTCCTAAGTTACTTTACTTAGAATAATGGCCTCTAGCTCCATCCAATCCGCCTTTCTTTTGATTAGAGTTTCCATGGTTCATACTTTTTCTCCATTCTTTTGCTTTTAAGTTATCCTTATTTTTATATTTAAAGAATGTGTCTTACAGATATCACATAACTGAATCAAGGTTTTTAATCCAATCTGACATTCTCTGTCTTTTAATTGGGTGTATTCAGTACATTTACATTTAATGTAATTATTAATATGTATTTATGATTTATATGAATTACATTTAATTAATGTAATTATCAATATTATCAGTAATCATTTTGTTATGTCTTTTCAGCTTGTTATTCTTTGTTTTTTCATTCCTAACTTTTCTGGTTAAACCAAGTATTATTTAAAAATTCTCTCATACTTTATTGCCTTTTATTTATACCCATTTAAAATATTTTTTATCACTTCCCAGAAACATAAGAAACTTGTAATAAATGTAATTTCATTTACCATTCCATCATTTATGCTACTGCTGTCATATCTTTTACATCTACATATTGTGTTAAAACCCACAGTTACTATCATCTTTCTTTTAAATAGCATTTTAAAGCAATTCAAATAAAAAGTACTGTTTTGTATTTATCAACATATTTATCATTTACAATGCTTTTCATTTCTTCTTGTAGGTTTGAATTTCAATTTGACATTAGTTTGAAAATTTTTAAACTTTTTTGTAGTACATACCTAATGGCACCATATTTTTCTAGCTTTAACTTGTCTGAAGATGTCTTTATCTCATCTTTATTTTTAAAGCATATCTTGGCTATATATATAATTCTAGACTAGTAGGTTTTGTTCTGTTTTACTTTTAGTCATTTAAATATACCTTTTCCTTCTTTTCTGGCTTGTATTATTTCTGATGTGAAGTTAGCAGTGAATCTTATCACTGTTATTTTCTAAATAATGTATTATTTTATTCTCATTGCTGTTAAGATTTTTATTTATCTCTGATTTTTCAGAAACTTGGCTATTTTGTCCTAGGTATGCATGTAGTATATATGTTTATTCTTCTACGTGTTCACTGAATCTCTTGAATCTGTGGTTTATATTTTCATCTGCTTTTGAAAAAGTTTTGGCCATTTAAAAAAATTATTTTTCAGGCCGGGCGCGGTGGCTCAAGCCTGTAATCCCAGCACTTTGGGAGGCCGAGGCGGGTGGATCACGAGGTCAAGAGATCGAGACCATCCTGGTCAACATGGTGAAACCCTGTCTCTACTAATGGTGCAAAAAATTAGCTGAGCATGGTGGCGCGTGCCTGTAATCCCAGCTACTCCAGAGGCTGAGGCAGGAGAATTGCCTGAACCCAGGAGGCGGAGGTTGCGGTGAGCCGAGATCACGCCGTTGCACTCCAGCCTGGGTAACAAGGGCGAAACTCTGTCTCAAAAAAAAAAAAAAATTTTTTCTTCTATATCTCTAATATTTTTCCAAGACTCCAAGCATGCTTACAACAATAATCCACTTATTTTTCCATAGATTACAAAGACTATATTTTTAAAGTATTTTTTAATTTTAGTTATCCAGTTTGGATGTTTTCTATTAAACTCTCATCAAGCTTGCTGATCTTTCCTTCTGTAGTATTTAATATATTAAGAAGGTCATTCAGTAAACTTTTTAATTAAATTTTAATTACAGATACTGTATTCTTTATTTCTAGAATTTTACTTTCCTTAGCTCCCTTTCAAAAAGCAATTACTTTGCTTGGCTGAGATTCCTCATCTGTTTATTCATCATGCTCATCTTGTACTTTATACCTTTGAGTACATTTATTCTAGCTACTTTAAAGTCCATATCTACTCAGTCCCATATATGTGTAATCTATTTTCTTTTTCTGTTACTTTTCTCCTCCCCTCATTTATGGTTTATATTTTCTGGATCCACTGCATGGCTAGTAAGTTTTGATTGTTTAGATTTTGTGGTTTCTACGTTGTTGACAGTATGAGTTTTGTTTACCCTTTAAAGCCTCTATCAGCCTCTCATTCTCTCTCTCTCTCCTCTCTCTCTCTCTCCCTCTCTCTCTCTCTCTCTGTGTGTGTGTGTGTGTGTGTGTGTAACGTGTGTGCATGTGTGTGTGTCTGTCTGTCTGCAGTTCAGCTAATTCACACACAAGCAGATCAGCTTGGTCTTCTCAAGGCTTGGTCTTAGTTTAGATGTGACAGGCTTTCAAGTAATTCTTACTCTATGACTAAATTACCCCAACATGTATCTTTTCTGAAGACTTACACTCATGGCAGAGGTGTTCACTGAGGACAATCTACTCTGGAAATCTGATTTCTGTCTGTACTATGTGACCTCTGTGATCTCTCATCAGCTCACAGTTTGCATGTAGCTATTCTATGCCAGTCTTTTTTTTTTTTTTTTTTTTGAGACAGAGTTTTGCTCTGTTGCCCAGGCTGGAGTGCAGTGGTGCAGTGGTGCAGTGGTGCAGTGGCACAATCTCAGCTCACTGCAACCTCTGCCTCCCAGGTTCAAGCGATTCTCCTGCCTCAGGCTTCTGAGTAGCTGGGATTACAGACACACGCCACCAAGCCTAGCTAATTTTTTTTTTTTTTTTTAAGTAGAGATGGGGTTTCATCATGTTGGCCAGGCTGATCTCAAGCTCCTGACCTTAGGTGATCCACCCGCCTCAGCCTCCCAAAGTGCTGGGATCAGCCACAGTGTAAAGATGTGAGCCACTGTGCCCAACCAAATCTTGCCACAGTCACATACAGATTAGTATTTGACTAAAGACTTAAAGAGATTCAGTGCAAATTTCTGGAGGTCTTTTTGGTACAATTCTCTTATTTCTAGTACCTTGCCTTATAAATTCTGGCTGCCACAGCAGTCTGAATTCTGATCTATATTTTCTCTCTCGAGTGAGACTGATGCTTTCTGTTTGGGGTCTGCTTATATGGAATATTTAAAAATATTCTCATGTGGGAACACAATATGAATGCGGAGCTTACCCAGTATGTTTCCTGCTGTCAAGATTATAGTTCTGCATTCTTTGTTGTCCAGTGCCTGAAAACAATTTCTTCATGTATTTTTGTCTTCTTTTAGAGTTGCTTACAATGGGACAGTAAGAATGATATATGTTAATTCATCATGGTTAAAGACCATACTACTGCAAAAGGTTACAAAAAAGTATTGCCCTACCATCTATCCATCTATCCCTCTATCTATCTGTCTACAGATATATGTGCATATATGTTATATGCATATAATTATGTATGCATACTATATACATGTCATATTCATATATGTATGTATGATATACATGTTTATTCACATACACACATATATGTATACCAGTGCACTGGTTTACAGTTTCCTCAATGTATTCTTTCAGAAAGATATTTCAAAGGGATCCTATTTATTCTTTGCCCAACTTCAACCAGTCTGTAGGAGTGAAAGATTAAACTTCTCTGTTTGGGAGAATTTTTTGATGATGCCTTCATGATTATGGAATAATGTCTAAACCCCTGACAGGTTTATGTTGAGCAATCCTCACACTCTGGCCTCATTTCCTGCCATTTCATATTCCACTCTAGTGCCCATACCATTTATGGCCCCTAGTGATCTACTTGTGATTTCCTAAATATATCATCCTCTTTCACACCTCCATGTCTTGCATATGCCATTCTCTCTGCCTGGAATGCCTTTTATTCCTTCTTTTCTTTCTTTTTTTCTTTAGAAAGCCGTTTTACCTTTCTGCAAAGATTGTCTATTCTCTACCAGAAATACTGATTATACTTTCTCAATTCTTCCTCTGCTATTTCATGTGTCTCAGTGAATTGAAAGTATATTTTTATGTATTAACATCCCTACTTCCCATCCCTGTTATGCTATAAGATCACAACAGGACCACATCTTATTCATGGGTGTATCCCCATCACATTCACAGTATCTGGCACACAGTAGGTTCCCAATGAGTGTTTCTAATTAGATTAATTAATATGGGTGAAACAAAAAATAGGTATTTCTATTTTCTAATGATAATACTCCTAACCCCTAGACAGTAAATCTAAAGACCAAGTCATATGTTTCCCATGCTGTCCAGCATCCACTCTGCTTCCTGGTTGCAGATCTGAATTGTGTTATTTCTCAAAGGCCATTAAGAAGCCTTCAGAGAAAGCACATGAAATTACCTCCAGTGCTGGTTTGCAATAATGTTCTTTTGTTCTCAGATAGTCTCCAGTTGACAGCTATCAAGGTTGTTCTAATTTGTGTCAAACGGGCCATCTACAGGGAACATTTTGGAATGAGGAAGGTTCAGGAGACAGAAAAAAAGTAATGAATATAAAGTGTAAATGCCATAGTGAAGTAATAGAGACATATAATAACAGCAAGGGAAATTTGACCTTCTGGCCAAAAACTCGATCGTGAACCAATTGGAGAACTTTAGAAAATTGGATCAGCCTCAATAGTCACAGAGTAAACATGGGAAGTGCAATCCAGTCTTATTAAACATAATGCACACTTAATGCATAATTTTATTGCAACCAATTTCATGCTACTGCTTTAAATGAAGCTGGGTTTACTTCCATTGCACCAGTCCACTACTATTAGTGCCTCTTAAGAGAATGGCAGGGCCAGTAAACTGTCACTGGGCTGATCTCTTCCTCAGCCCATACTTTCTGCTTCATAAATTCACCCTGCTCCCACAGCTTGTACTGAAATCTTGTCTCCATTCAGTACATGACTTTTGAAACACTACACTGTTTTGGCAAGTTGTTTGCATAAGGGAATGTTATAGCATTTCCATTTATGCCAGCACGTAAGGCACTGAACCTTTGCCTTGGGAGAGTGTTTGTCTGAATCCCAGACCTAAGAGCCGGGGTTCTTATTATCAGTAAATTCAGTCTGGGGAGAACCTGACATCTGCATTGTGATCAGAAAGGAGATGTGATTTTCAACCAAAAAGAAAGAGACTAAAACCCAAAGGACACATCTTGTCTGTATCTTGAGGCTTGGCTTGCTTTTTTCTGTCAGTGTTAATTTTGGGCAATATGCCCTCAAATTCTGTTTGTCTTCCTCTGAGGTCTAGGCTTCGTATATCTGAATATGAGTAGGATAAGGTGAGGTGCTGGAAAAGATAAAATCTAGAGCCTGATGCCTGACTTTGAAGTCTTGGGTCTGCTACTACCTGTGTGAGCTTGGCACATCACTGCACCTCTCTCAAGCTCAATGTTTTCATCCATAAAATGAGGTTCATAGTCATCTTGTGATTAGGGCAATCTGAAAAACCACTTTGTAAACCTGGAGATGGTTTGCATATATTATTGCAATTAAAGAAAAACATCAAATGCAATACATTATGAGCAAAACAAATTCTGTCAAAGCCATTATTCTTTCTATAACTTAATAGGCATTAAGTTTGTAAAGATACCAAAAACATACTGCATATATTTTAATTTTTTCACAAAATTCTGAATTAGATTCTTCAAAAAAAAACCCAAAATCTAAATAAATGTTTTGTATTGAAACAAAATTTCTGAAAATATTTTCCAGCTGCTATGGAATGAGAAAGCAAATAGTGCCAAAGCCTATGAAGACATCAGTAGCAGAAGGTCTTCACAGATCTCTGGGGCTCTTTAAATCCTGAACAATGCCTTGCTTTCCCCTTGAACAACTCACTCCCCACAGGACTCCCTTGAAAGTGCCTGCTCTTCGGAACCAGGAAGAGCTCTGACACTGGGGTTTGTAGTGGCCTCATAAGGGGCGCTCTTGAGGTGGCCACAGGAGATCCAGAAAGAAAATTACTGATCTGCATTCTGAATTTTGGATTCATCTGTATTTCAAAGAGCATCTATAAAAGAAGGTAACTGCTCCCAGATAGTTAAATGTTAACCCCAGCCAAAGTTTTCTACAATTCTCGAAATCTACCTAGGGTTGTAAAGGGAACCATGTTTCAGTTGTACATCATGAAATGGCTGCTCAAAAACATTAATAAAAGTTGTTTCAACATAGGATAGAGTTAGAGGCTGTGTCACTGTGGAAACTGAGCCTAATTTGAGGAGGGCCAGAGTGGGTAAGCAGTAGTCCCTATATCCCCAATATAACAACATTCTCATTAAAAAAAAATCCCTTATATGTATACCAAAAAGAAAACAAATTGTTCTACTAAAAAGACATGCATGTGTATGCTTATTACAGCACTACTCAGAATAGCAAAGATATGGAATCAACCTAGATGCCCATCAATTGTGTATTGGATAAAGAAAATATACATAATACCATGGAATACTATGCAGTCATAAAAAAGAACAAAATCATGTCCTTTGCAGCAACATGGATGGAGCTGGAGACCATTATTCCAGGTGAATTTAGGCAGTAGCAGAAAAACAAAGACTGCATGTTCTTATTTATAAGTGGGAACTAAATATTGGGTCCTCAAAGATATAAAGATGGCAACAATAGACACTGTTAGAACAAATAGAGGGAGGAGGGAGTGGGGCAAGTTTTTAAAAACTAACTGGATACTATGCTCACTATCTAGGTGACAGGAACATTCATATCCCACACCTCAGCAGCATGTAATATACCCATGTAAAAAAACCTGCACAGCTACTCCCTGAATCTAAAATGAAAGTTGAAATTATTTTGAGAAAAATCCTTCATATGTGTATTGTGTCCAGTTCCAAATGGAATTGGAGGTTCATTGATTCATTTACCAACAAACTGAGTCCAGGATACTGTTGGGAGCCCTGTGCTAGGCACCGGGGACACAGAGATGATTCTGCACTAAAGAATTAAACATCAGACCTAACACCATAAAAACCCTAGAAGAAAATGTAGGCAAAACCATTCAGGACATAGGCGTAGGCAAGGACTTCGTGACCAAAACGCCAAAAGCATTGGCAACAAAAGCTAAAATAGGCAAATGGGACCTAATCAAACTCCACAGCTTCTGCACAGCAAAAGAAACAGTCATTAGAGTGAATCGGCAACCAACAGAATGGGAAAAAATTTTTGCAGTCTACCCATCTGACAAGGGGCTGATATGCAGAATTTACAAAGAACTAAAACAGATCTACAAGAAAAAAACAAACAAGCCCATTCAAAAGCAAAGGATATGAACAGACACTTTACAAAAGAAGACATACAGGAGGCCAATAAAAAAATGCTCATCATCACTGGTCATTAGAGAAATGCAAATCAAAACCACATTGAAATACCATCTCACACCAGTTAGAATGGCCATCATTAAAAAATCTGGAGACAACAGATGCTGGAGAGGGTGTGGAGAAATAGGAACACTTTTACACTGTTGGTGGGAGTGTAAATTAGTTCAACCATTGTGGAAGACAGTGTGGCAATTCCTCAGTGACCTAAAAATAGAAATCCCATTTGACCCAGCAATCCCATTACTGGGTATATATCCAAAGGATTATAAATCATTCTACTATAAGGACACATGCACATGAATGTTCATTGTAGCACTGTTTACAATAGCAAAGACCTGGAACCAACCCAAATGCCCATCGATGATAGACTGGATAGGGAAAATGTGGTACATGTACACCATGGAATATTGTGCAGCCATCAAAAACGATGAGTTTGTGTCCTTTGTGGGGACATGGATGAACCTGGAAACCATCATTCTCAGCAAACTGACACGAGAGCAGAAAGTCAAACACTGCATGTTCTCACTCATAGGCGGGTGTTGAACAGTGAGAACACATGAACACAGGGAGGGGAGCACTACACACTGGGGTCCGTTGGGGGGAAATGGGGGAGGGAGTGGGGAGGTGGGAGGGGATGGCATGGGGAGAAATGACAGATACAGGTGAGGGGAAGGAAGGCAGCAAACCACACTGCCATGAGTGTAGCTATGCAACAATCTTGCATGTTCTTCACATGTATCCCAAAACCTAAAATGCAATAATAAAAAAAAGAGATAACCTAAAAAAAAAAAAAAGAATTGATTATCTACCAGTGAGGTCATTCAGACATGAAAACAGCATACAGCAAGATAAGATGGAATAAAGGCCACAAAGAGAGATGAAATTCAAGGTCAGAGAAATTCAGAGAGAGAGAGAGGTCACCCCTGTCAAATAAATATTTATTTTATACTATAGCAAATCTAGTTATTACTAATTGAGCATGATGATAACAGTCTTTAAAATTCTTTCCATGTTTGAATCATAATTTTAAAAAATCTGTCCAGCACACATCACCTGGTCTTGGGCACATGAAGTGTGTGTCCAAATGTAATGTACAGCATCTATGGTTCAAGAGCTCAATGTTAAGTATGTTAGTGATGACATTACAACTGATGGAGACAGCATAAAATAGCCCCTGCCATCTGTTGGTGGGTTGAAAGGATCTGTCAGTTTTGGAGTTTTAATGAATGTAATCTTTATTGGCAAAGAAGCTTACTCACCTCCTAGAACTTTTCTGCAAAATTGGAAGTTATTATCCCGCTCACTTTATTGCTTCTTCTTTCCTTCCTCCTCCATCTTCTCCTCCTCCTTCTCTTTTTCTTCCTCCAGTTCCTCCCTCTTCTTCTCCTTTTCTTCCTATCCTTCCCCCTCCTCTCCCCTCCTTCTTCTCCTCCCCTTTCATCTCCTCCATCTTAACATTTTAAAATTGAGGTATAATTCACACAACAGATGAATGATATGTGAAACTCACCATTTTAAATTTTACAATTCAGTGTTTTTAGTATATTCATAAAGTTGTGCAACTATCAGCTCTATCTAGTTCCAGAACAGTTTTTTTTCTCACCATACCCTACCCCACTAAAAAAGAAAAAAAAAAAGCCCATAGCTTTAAGCTATTACTAAGTTCTTCATCTTTGCCCTAGACAAAAACTGATTTGTCTCTATGGATTTGCCTGTTCTGGATATTTGTATCACTAGAATCACACATTGCATGTTTTTTTTTTAAATCTGATTCTTTCATTTAGCATAGTATTTTCAAAGCTCATCCATATTGTGGCGTGTATCGTACTTCATTCCTTTGTATGGCTGAATAAAATATATCACAATTTGATTATCCATTTATCAGTTGAAGGTCATTTGGATTATTTCCACTTTTTGGCTATTGTGAATAATACTTCTATAAACATTTGTGTACAATTTTTTGTATAAATGTATGTTTTTATTTCTCTTTGGTATATATCTATGAGTTGAATTTCTGAGTTGTATGGCAACTCCATGTTTAACCTTTTGAGAAACTACCAGACTGTTTTTCAAAGCAGCCACATCTTTTTGCATTCCCATCAGTGGTGTAAGAGGATTCCAGTTTCTATTCATCTTCACCAACACTTCTTCCTGTCTGTCATTTAAATTAAAGCCATCCTAATGGGTATGAAGTTGTATTTATCTGTAGCTTCGAGTATATTTCCTTGATGGCTAATGATGAACGTTTTTACATGTGTTTATTATCTATATGTATATCTTCATTGGAGAAATGTCTATTGGAATCCTTTGTCAATTTTTAATGGGGTTTTTCTTATTAAGTTCTAAGACTTCTTTCTGTATTGCAGATACAAGTCTCATCAGATATATGATTTGCAAATATCTTCTAATCTGTGAATTGTGTTTTCACATACTTTATTATTATTATTATTTTTTTTAAAAGATGGGGTTTCATCATGTTGGTCAGGCTGGTCTTGAACTCCCAACCTCAGGTGATCCGCCCACCTTGGTCTCCAAAGTGCTTGGCTTACAGGCGTGAGCCACCACGCCCGGCCGTCTTTTCACATACCTGATGCTCTTTAAAGCACAAATATTTTCTATGTCGATAAAGTCCACTTCATTTATTTTTTTTCTTTAGTTGTTTGTGCTTTTGGTGTCATACCTAATAAGGTTTGCTTAATTCGAGGTCATGAAGATTAACTCTCATATTTCCTTCTAAGAGTTTTAAGCTTTGGTCTTTGCATTTAGGTCTTTTGCCCATTTGGAGTTAATTTTTGCACTGTATATGGTGTGATAGAGGACTCAAACTTCATTCTTCTGCATGCAGATATCCAGTTTATCCAGGAGTATTTGTTTAAAAGACCATTCTTTTGCTTTTTCGTCTCGGCATCCTTAGCAAACTTCATTTTATACCTTGATCAACACAGGATATACTCACACAGAGATTTGGGAGAAAGCTACCATGCCATTCTAGATGAGGAATCTGGGCATCCAGATAATCCTGGTAGTTGTATTACATTGGTGCCAAAAAGTAATTGTGGGTTTTGCCATAACTTTCAACGGCAAAAACCACAATTACTTTTGCACCAACCTAACATATTTAAGATGGGAGAAATAACAAATAAACAATCAGTAATAAGTAGAAAAAAAAAGTATGTCAGTTCTCTGTGAGTAGGTCCAAGTTTTTGTTTTATTATCCATTCTAATTCTAAGAGTACACTAAAGACTAGAGGTTGGCATGTAGCAAAAATCTTAGTGAGACCCGGTTTTTGCAGAGCTTATGTTCCTGGCAAGAAAGAAGTTCTAGGAGATTTTTGGGATTGTGTGAGCAGTACTAATTTCAGAGACACTGACTGCAAGTGGAGAAAGGAAGGGAGGAGACTTCTCTCTTTCTTAGCATCCATGGTTGAACAAGATAGGCATTCGCAGACTGAAATGACCTATGATCCCTATGTGGTCTACAGATTTAATGTTATTTTACATGCTGATTTCAACATGATGATTTCCACAAATGTATCTTTTGTTAATTATTTTGTATCTTTATATACTCTTGTATAAAGATTAACTAGCAAAGGGGCATAGGCAGGACCCCACTTGTTCTACATGACACATATCCTCAGGAATGCTAGCAGAAAGTCTTTTGGAAGTGAGGCTATGTGTGTGGCTGATGAAACTCAAGGTATGTCCCCGGACTTTGGAAAAACTGCTTCAAGAATTTCAGAGAATGACAAGCTGTGTTTCTACAACATCCCACTTGAAGCAGGGAAAGTGGCAGAAGAAGGTGAAGCAACAATCAAATAGTAGGCAGCTCTGACTGTAAACCTATAGAAGATCCCAAGGGGGAAGTGGTCCAGGAGTAAAAAGGGCTGTAGCAAAGATAAAGACTATATATCAAAGGACAACATGAAAGAAGGATTGTAGAGAAAACTCAGGAAGTACTGAAACTGTTAGAAAGTATGAGGAAGAGCCTGGCGCGGTGGCTCAAGCCTGTAATCCCAGCACTTTGGGAGGCCGAGATGGGTGGATCATGAGGTCAAGAGATCGAGACCATCCTGGTCAACACAGTGAAACCCGTCTCTACTAAAAATACAAAAAAATTTGCTGGGCCTGGTGGCGCGTGCCTGTAATCCCAGCTACTCAGGAGGCTGAGGCAGGAGAAGTGCCTGAACCCAGGAGGCGGAGGGTGCGGTGAGCCGAGATCATGCCATTGCACTCCAGCCTGGGTAACAAGAGCAAAACTCCGTATCAAAAAAAAAAAAAAAGTATGAGGAAGACTAGAAAAGGTTAAGCAAACATAGCTGGAGGAAATCAAAGCCCAGCCATGGTTTCCACTGTGCTCCACATCATGTATCTGCTTTCACATTCTTGCCTCCCACTAATGCATAGTCCACCCACAATATGGTCTGGCCCCATCACCTTCTATAAAATTGCTCTATCCATAATCACCAGGACCAACATAATTCCAAATCTTGCATGCTTTTTTCAGTGCAAACTGTGTTCATCTTCTCCATAATGTTGAAGATATCAAGCATTTCTTCATTTTAATACTCTCCTCTCTTGATCATTTAGTTCCTCCTTCTATTTTTCCATCTTCCAGTTCTTTGACATCAGCATTTTAGCATGTCCTGCAATTCACTTTTACTCTGATGAGTTTTGTATGGTTTGTCCTATAATGAACTCATTATGTTTTCTCAAAAATTGTCATCTTCCTCCAGCATAGATTGTTACTATAAATGCCAAGTCTCCCAGATTCAGCTTCTCTCTTCTTCATTCTCTCTAGGCTCATTCTCACTGGGATCTTTCTCTATCATACATGTGACCATCTTGCTCTAGTGCCTTCATTGATTTCCCATTGTGGACAGGATCAAGCCTAACACAAGGCTCCATTTCTGTTTCTGTGTCTTTGGGACAAGTTTCTTGGTTCTTAAGGTCTGAGCCCCAGTGTGGACTGTGGTTTTGGGATTTTCTCATTATCTCTCTACTCTGGTCCTGGTTTCCTTCTCATGACCTGACTTCTTGGACCATGAATCTTTATTGTGAAAAGCCATTGGCTTTTCACTCCATCATTGCATATGAAATATTATCCAATGGCTCACACTGCTTATCAGGCATTTCATGATTTGACCCAGGTGATTTTGTCAATATGCTATTTATTCGCTCACACACACATCATGCGCACACACAATATTCCTTTCAGTTGACGTGAAAACCATTATTTACCCAAATATATGCCTTTGCTTGTATTAAACATGCATACATGTGCACATGTAAACACTCACATACTGATTTATATAGCTATATAAATCATGATAACTTAGCTTTGCTAGATGTGAAAAAGGCTTACAACAGTGGTCCCTAACCTTTTTGGCACCAGGGACCAGTTTTGTGAAAGAGAATTTTTCCATGGATCAGTATGGGGGGATAATTTTGGAATTATTCAAGTGCATTATATTTATTGTGTACTTCATCTCTATTATTATCACATTGTAATATATAATAAAATAATTACATAACTCACTATAATGTAGAGTCAATGGGAGCCCTGAACTTATTTTTTTGCAACCAGCTATCTCATCTGAAGGTGACGGTGACAGTGACAGATCATCCTGCATTAGATTCTCATAAGGTGCATGCAATCTTGATCACTTGCATGCATAGTTTACAATAGGGTTTATGCTCCTATGAGAGTCTAATGCCACCACTGACCTGACAGGAGGCAGAGCTCAGGTGGCAATGAGGGCAATGAAAAGTGGCTGTAAATACAGATGAAGGTTTTCTTGCTTGCCCACTGCTTACCTCCTGTTGTGAGGCCTAGTTCACAACAGACCATGGACTTGTACCAGCTTTCAAACTTCTGCCTTAGAAATTATGTTGAGGAAGAAGCTGAATATGAATCAGCAGTGAGATGAATCTGCCAAAAAAGAGAACATAATCTTGGTTTGAATGGAGGGAAATAAATCAAGTATCTATTCAATAGTGTTATCCGTTTGTCTAGTCTATGCAGAATACTCCAGATATGATCTAGTACCTGACTTTTTGAAGTTTAATGCCTTTTGGAAAAATATACATTAAACAATTGTAGCCATAGAGATAGTATAGAATTGTAAAGCATGATTAATTCTATAAGGAAGAAAACAGAGTTCAGGGAAAGGGCATAATGAGACTTAGATTAGGAAGTAAGAGCACACCTCTGGCAAAAGTGACTGAGAACTGAAGGGCAGAGCCAGGAGATGTATGAGGGGAAAAGAAACCCAGGCAGAAGGAAATGCCTGATAAAGTCCATGTTAAAGAGTTAGAATATTATCTTGGATTTAATGGGCACCACTGAAGATGGGTTTTGGTGGATAATCATCAGCTATTTCATGGTGGTCATGACACACCAGTGCAGAGTAGGCATTGCACTCTACTTTCCAAAGAACCTCTTTAAGATTATTATGAATTGAAACTTTGTTAGAGGAGTGTGAAATGAAGAGAGTAGCTGAAAACCAAGAAAAAAATAAAGACGATTAACTTGGAGAAGACAGAATACCAAAAAGAAGAAAGGAAAGAAAAACAATATTGACTAAGCACTTGCTACATGCTAGTCACTGTGCTGGGAAGCATTGCGTACATTATCTCATTCAATCTGTATTGCAATCATGAAAGGTAGGATTAGTTCCATTCTACAGATGGAGATATTAAGAGTAAGTGAGGTCTAGTGACTTACACAATGAGCAAATGATAGAGCCAGCCTTCAAACTTCTGTCTACTTGATGCTGGTGCTCTTCTACTGCTTCATTGTCACAAGATCACTGTTTGCAGATGTCAAATAGACTGCCAGGTTTTGGAAATACAAAGCCCCAGGTGCCCATAGAAAGAGGACGAAAGGCAGAAAGTGCACCCGGGAATAGAAAGGTTTATTTTGAAGCATTGTTTATGGAGACAGGGACCACCATGAAGGAGGTCATATCCGGTAAATAGTCCAGGAGGGTCAGGGGACAGTAGACAGTGTAATTCAGCTGAGAGTCTGGGAGATTCAAAGGAGGGTCAGGGAGCTGAGGGGAGATACTCAGTGAGTGAGAAGCTGTAACAGCAATACACGTACTCCTTGGACTCTGTCTTAGTCCCTTTAGGCTGTTACAATAAAATACCATAGACTGGGTACCTTATAAACAACATAAATTTATTTCTCATAGTTCTAGGGCCTGGGAATTTTGCAATGAAGACATAGGCAGATTTGGGGTTTGGCAGAGACCCACTTTCTGGCTCATAGATGGCACCTTTTTGCTGTGTCCTCACATAATGAAAAGGAGAAACAAGTTCCCTTAGGCCCAAGGCCCAAGAGCCCTAGTCCCATTCCTAATCACCTTCCACAAAGCTTCACCTCCTAATACTATCATCTTGGAGGCTAGGATTTCAACACGTGAATTTGAGGGTACATAAATGGTCAAATCATAACCTCCGGTAGAACCAGCTTTCAAACTTCAAACTTCAACTTTTAAATTTTATCTTTATGTTCAGCAACTAAACATGGCAGCATTACTAGAGCCTGACCATTTCTGCTCAGGGACTCTGTTCTAGAGCTTCCCAGCAGATTCTCTCAGATTTTCTCAGATGGACATTCTACCAGAAGTTCTCCCTGCCCAGTCTGTCTGCTTCCCAGAGAACCTGAGTTGACACAGACTAAAAAGCTAGAGAAAAACTTGGAGTCAGGCCATTGACCCATTTTAGCAGTAAGTAGGTCTTAGGTAACACTTCTTATTTGCCAGACACTGTTCTACACACTTTGCATATATGAACTCATTTAATTCTCAAGACACTAGAAGTGAGTATTACTATTAGGACCAGTTATAGGTGAAGATCCAGAGAAAAATACAGAACCACTTTAAAGTCTCACGGCTAGTAATTCACAGAGCCAGAATTTGGACCTATGCAGTCTGGAATAGAGCTGATGTTCACAACCCTTATGCTCTTTTCAGGCAACCTGCTTCAAGGGGATTATAGACTAACTTGAAAAACAAAGGAGCCAGTCCTTGTACAGTGCTTGCGTTATGTGTGGGGTAGCTTTCTGACCTCTCTCCCAACCCCGTCTTCTGCACTCTGCCCTCTCCTCTCCTTCCTTGCCCAGGACTCTCTGGGCTCTTTCCCATCAAGGCCTTCACAGCAGCAATTTTACTAGCTTGGAACTCTCCTTTTCACACTCATCTAACGTCATTGGACTGAGGTCTGCTCGGCTACCACATCCTTGGGGAACTCTGTCCTGTCCCCAAGCCTATGTTTGATCCCCTTGTTACATTCATGTATGGCATCTGGTACTTTTCTTTCAGAACTCTAGTTACAACTTCAATGAAGTAACGAATTCTGCAATGACTTATTTAATGCTTCTTCCTTTTCACCGACTTTCCATTTGTTTTGCTTTCCAGGGTATCCCCAAGTCCAGCTACAGGCTGGTGTGACTATATTGGCTGGATGAGTCTATCCTAGCAGCCTGGGTCTCAGCCCCATAGGAGTCAGGGTAGACAGAGGCCAACTGCAACCATGCATCCATTCTCATTAAAAAAAAAAAAAAAAAAAAAACGTGTTTGAGGCTGGCATGGTGGCTCATGCCTGTAATCCCAGCACTTTGGGAGGCTGAGGCAGGCGGATCATGAGCTCAGGAGTTCAAGACCAGACTAGCCAGCGTGGTGAAACTCTGTCTCTACTAAAACACAAAAATTACCTGGGCATGGTGGCTCATGCCTGTAATCCCAGCTACTTAGGAGGCTGAGGTAGGAGAATTGCTTGAATTGGGACTTGGGAGGTGGAGGTTACAGTGAGCCAAGATTGCACCACTACACTCTAGCCTGGGCTACAGAGAGAGACTCCATCTAAAAAAAAAATGTGTTTAAAACTGAGGTCAGGATGATCTAGATGAACATTGAGTGCACCATTGCCAGAGGTATACAGAGCATAGTGGACACTTGGTGGGGAATTTGTAGAGTCAGTATAACAGGTTTAATTACAGAGCCAATTGTGTAATACTTGCATTGCTATAAACAAATACTGGAGACTGAATAATTTATTAAGAAAAAAGGTTTGATTGGCTCACAGTTCTCCAGGCTGTACAGGAAACATGGCGCCAGCATCTGCTTGGCTTCTGGGAAAGCCTCAAGCCTCAAGGACCTTTTACTCATGTTAGGAAGTATAATATGGGAGCAGGCATGTCACATGGTGAAAACAGGAGGGAGAGAGAGATGGGGAGATGCCACACACTTTTAAACAACCAGATCTCACGAGAACTCATTATTGCGAGGACAGAATCAAGAGGATGATGCTAAATCATTCATGAGAAATCCATCCCCGTGAACCATTCATGGCCCACCTCCAACACTGCAGATTACAATTTGACATGAGATTTAGAGAAGACACATATCCAAACTATATTACCTTTCTATCTCTGAGAGTCCCTGAGTGACTTCTCCAAGGCTGCATCATCCACAGCTACCCTGCCATCATCCAGAGAATGTAATATTTGGTCCTTATAAATGAGACAGCACAGTGTAGGGAAACAGCTAGCAGCAGAAAATCAAGCATTTTCCATGGTTTTGGTTTGGTCTGTATTTTTTTTTTTTTTTTTTTTTTTTTAGATGGAGTCCTGGATTCAAGCAATTCCCTTGCCTCAGCCTCCTGAGTAGCTGGGACTACAGGCACACACCACCACACCCAGCTAATTTTTTGTATTTTAGTAGACATGGGGTTTCACCATGGTCAGGATGGTCTCGAGATCCAGACCTTGTAATCTGCCTGCCATGGCCTCCCGAAGTGCTGGGATTACAGGGGTGAGCCACCATGCTCGGCCGGTTTGACCTTTGTTCTGGCACTCCTGAAAATAAGGTCCATCTTTTCCATACCACCTGTCCTGTTTCCTTAACTGAGAAATAAGGAGTTAGACTAGAACATCTCTAAGATCCTTTAATTCCAAGAATTCTAGGCCATATTTCTTAGGATGATTGTTCCATCCTTTCAGCTTCCTATCCTCTTTAATGTCATAGGCTTTTATCCTTCTTTATGAGTGATCAACACAATGGAAACATGGCTTTTGGGGAACAGTACAGCACAGATTAAATATTCTTGCCTCATATAAGCTATAACTTGAAAGAATTATACTGAGAAAAAATAAATTTTCTTTAAGACTTTGAATTTCATAAAATTGTTCCATAAAAAGTATTTCTTTCATTTCTCCCAAGAGTTGTGTGACACAGGTGTGATATTATCTCGACTTTACTGATGATGAAATTGAGGTTCAAGGGGGAATGAGATAAGCCTAAGGTCTTAGCTGGAAGCATTTCTGGGGCTTGAACCAGCTCTGAAGCTCAGCAATGTTGTCATTACTGCATGCCACCAAATGGGATCAAGTATTAATAAAAGGAACACATATTTAATCAGTATTAGCCACATTTGTACATAGTGAATGTGAATATAAGCTTGGGCATTGGCTTTGTATATGCAAGCTATCAGGGAATTGAAAATGAATTGTTTCTGAAAACTAATTCATTAAGAAGTGTTGATTTGCGGGACTGTTGAACAAGTGAAAACATCATATATTTTTGGTGTAAATATACTTAGCAAAGGGAAAAAAACCCAAGGATACATGTTTCAATTATCATTAGGCTAAAAATTCCATGTATTTCAGTTTTTATAAGTAGCCACAAAGTAATATACATAAATGATGGAGAAGATAAGGAAATTTCAGAAAGAAAATGATTTTGGCATCAATCTTTCAAAGAGTTATAAAAGACAGTTTTTAAAAAATTTCTGAAAAATACCTTTGGTCTTTTCTCTCTTGATGGCTGAACTGACTTTAGATTAGAAAGGGGTTAAGGTGAGGAATATTTTTCTCAAAAAGGCAGCATGGTTGAAGAACAGATGCCGTGGCTGGAAGGCAGTGGACTGGGTTTTCATCTCTTATCACTGGTTTCTGGGATATACTGAGTGAGCCAGTGTTACTTGTCTGAGCCTCTCTTGCTCTATTTGTAAACTAAGAGCAATTGGCAAATGTTTATCCATAATGACCAACATAGACACAATTATATTAGTCCTTTTGTGTAAGATATAAGAAATTTTAAATACTTCCCTGTGCATTATCTTATGAATTTTCTCCCAAATCCTTGTAAGGTAGGTAAAAGAGAAATGTGTATGTCCCTTGAGTAGATAAGAGAGGTGTGCCTAAGTGAGGTAAATATTCTTGCCCAAGGTTGCAATGCTAGGATAGTGTTGAGCAAGGATTTGACCCCAGTCAGGTCTGATGCTCCGCTCTGTTTTCCTCTCCAGCATGAGGTACCAACTGGCACAGGCGGGCCAACAGAACAAAAGCTCCACGTTTCCTTTCTAACATACAACTTTGGGGAGGATGTGAGGTGCCTGAGCCTGGTGAGAAAGGCATTTATGCGTAAGAGGCCTCTGTGCATTAATGCTGTGAGTGAGAAGTCGAAATAACACCTAATTTTAGTATGCAGCCAGTGCAGTGTGCCTGTTAATCGTATTCAGTCAGGCTGACTGAAGAGGAGAAAGGAATAAAATAAACATTTCACTTAACCTTTACAATTCGTATATTTTGATTGTCCCACCAGCTTTAGAATACCCTTCTCTATGAATTGCCAGCCATTTTCTATGCTTTCCACATCTTTGATTCCTTTGCTGTCTGTCTTCCCTTCTCCTCCTACCCTTAGCATGCTCCCCACCCCCTGCTTTCTAGCCCCTGCCACTCCTCACATTACTGCCTTCAGCCCTGAGTCCCTGTCTAACCTCTCTTCTTCTGCCCTACTTGTGGACAGGAAGCTGGCTTCAGAGAGGCTGAAACGGACCTCAGACATGATCTGCTTGATATTCTGCACGCGAAGACCTCCAGAAAGAAGAGGAGGCATGAAACTCCATAAACCATGGAGAAGAAAGGTGACAACATCTTCAAAACACAGGAAACAAAGAGGAAAAGAAAATAATGCAGTGAAACAGTAAAGTAGAAGAATCTTTTTATCTCGGGGTTCTCACCCTACTTAAGTAAAAACACTACCACCACCACACAACATTATGCAGTTAAAGCTATGAAATTGGAAATACGTTTTGCATTGTTGTATTCAACATGCTAATTACAAATGCAATGATTAAACAATCATAATACAAGAAAGTTGGGGTGGACAGGGCTGTGGTGTTTAATGCACAGGCATTGTCATTGAGCATCTCCTTGGTGGGCAAGTAGGGAGTTATCTTCAGGTTGATCTGAATCAGGAAATTATATATGCCACTGAAACGTGAGCACCATGAAAATCTCTCTGTTACCATATGCAGTTGGTTAGAACACAAGGCCCCTAGAACAGATTTGTGCTGTGATGTTTAATTTGGTAGCCACTAGTGACATATGGCTTTTGGGTACATGTAACGTGACCAGTCCAGATTGAGATGTGCTGTGAGAATGAAATATACACCAGATTTTGGAAACATGTCTGACAGGAAAAAAAAGAATGTAAAACATCCCATTAATGACTTTTGTGTATTGATTACATACTGATATAATGTGGTTGATACTATACATAGTTACACAAATTTGTTATTAAATTAATTTTACCTTTCTTTACTGTTTTAAATGTAACTACTAGAAAAGTTGAGATACATATGTTGTTTGTATTTGTAGTTCTCATTATATTTCTATAGAACGGAATTGGATTAGAGTTTTAGAGTTGTAATTAGGAGCAAACAGGAAGAGAAATCCTTTCCAGATTAATAATCAATATGCCCAGTCTAGACAACACTGGAGAGTATTTGAGGGAGAAGAGTGTCTTAAGGTTATTGTTGATTAAATCCAGATACTCCAAGTGAACTTGGAGCCATTGTAGTTGGACCCAGAGAAAATAGGCCAATGTTAGCAGCCCATGGTAACAGAAACAACCACTTGGTGAGGAAGTTGTGTATGGGAAATCCAGGCCAGGCCAACCAGGGACTTTTTCTCTTTTGCCATCTTTGTCTAAGGATATTTTTAGTTTTAGAGGAGGAATTGAAAGTTCTTATTAAAAACTTGTCGTTATCTGTGCATCACATAATGCACTGCATACGTTGAGTACAACACATTATACTTAATAACAAGCTAGTTACTTCTGCACAGACCAGGCCTTCTGTGATGCTCAGTGAATCCTTTTGCAGGCTTCATTAATCTCCACTTTAAGGACTCTCTTCAGGTATTCCCATGGCTCTCCATCTCAACTTGGTTCTACCTCAGATAAAATTCCACAGACCAGAGTGTCTGAAAAAAGTAAGCTGTCCCTTTTACAGAAAGTGGCTTCAACCAGGCCCATCTAAGCAAGAGATGCTTCATGGCCTATTAACATTCCTGTCCACTTAAAAGAAATCCCAATTTTTCAAAACCCAGTGTAAAAAAGAGTCTGAATTTAAATAAGATCTTTGCAATCCCAGCATTCCAAAAGGAAATGCACACATCAAGCCATCAGGGTAACCATGTAAGTGTGGTTTACTCTCATAGAGGGTCTTTAGTGAGGATTTCAACTACTCCATCTGTGTCCTAGACTTACTATTTACAGTGATTGTGGGTATAGACAAAGCTGAGTTCCCTTGGGTTTTTAGTTAAAAATATAATAATATTTGTTTTAAACCAATCAAGAAATCTAATACCAGAAACTGTTCTCTTTTTTGTCTTTAGTCTTCGCTGTTTCCAAATTGCAATATAAGAGTAGAAAATGGTGCTATTTTTAAACTTGGGAGAGGGTAGATGACTGTGGGTCTTTTATATGTCTAACATAAACAGAAACTAAATGAAGCTATTACAGAATAAAACCCAAAAGCCAGATCTTAGCTCTCAACTGTGAGATACAACATAAGAAACTAAATTATTTTAGGTTTTCTCTAGAGATATTCAATAGAGATACCTTTTCTCTTTTTGGTTTAATGGGGGAATATTCCAGGTAGAGGCTAGTCCCCATCTCTAGATACTTGCTATAAGCATATGTATTATAGTTGCCTGATTCAACTATGAGCAAACCCTTGTTTGTATTGACCATCGAAGATGTCTGCAGCCTATTGCTTTTCTTCTTTGTTCTGTTTTTCAAAGGTTCAGATACCAACATATTTTTTTAAGTTATGCTCATCAACGTAAGTTACCGAGATTTATAAACTTTCCATTTGATAGGGTTTTGTTTGTTTTCGTTTTTGAGATGGGGTCTTGTTCTGTCACCCAGGCTGGAGTGCAGTGGCATCATCACGACTCACTGCAAACTCGACCTCCTGGGCTCACAGAATCCTTTCACCTCAGCCTCTTGAGTAGCAGAACCACAGGCATGGGCCACCACCACAGCCAGCTAACTAATATATATATATATATATATATATATATATATATATATATGTATGTATATATATATATATATATATAGTATATATATATATATAGTAGCAATTGGTCTTGCCAGGTTGCCCAGGCTGGTCTCCAACTCCTGGGTTCAAGGGGTCCACCTGCCTCAGCCTCCCAAAACACTGGGACTACAAGCATGAGCCTCCATGCCACGCTCATCTGACAGTTTTTCACAGAATTAATATCATGTTCTGACCTTAGTATTCAAGTTTCTTACTTGTATTACAGGCAATAGAGTTTCTGATCCCTGCCTTACAAGCTGTAAGATCGCGGGCAGGTTGTATAGTCATTCTGAGACTTAGTTTTACTTATCTATAAGATGAGGATAATCATATTGTACTCACATGGAGATTGGATAGATGACACATGGTCTGCATACTCACACACGGGATAATTTTCTCACTGTCTGTAATTGCCCAGCATACATAGTAGAGATGCAAGCCATAGCTGTCGAATGGCCACTTCTCAGACCCACTTCTAAAAGGCTATGTTAAGAGACAGAGGCCAGCAACTTCAATTTTCTCCCACAATGATGGTAATACTATGTGATGTTGCCACTCATACCAACAGGAACGCTGAGCAGGGGAAATAATACTCAGGAGGTCTTTGGGTTATTCCCTCTAAGTCAGAAACCCAAAGAATAATTCTAAAATGTTTTTAGTTCTCAGTGGCTGTTATCTTATCCCAGAGCTTCATTTTGCAGAATGTTGGCTGTTGTTGTGACCCAGTCTAAACATAGACTGCATTATCATCTTTATATTGCTCAATTAATTCATCATATATTCATCAAAAAAATGTATGAGCTCTGGCTGGGCGTGGTGGCTCATGCCTGTAATCCCAGCATTGTGGGAGGCTGAGGCCAAAGGATCACTTGAGGTCAGGAGTTTCAGATCAGCCTGGCCAACATGGTGACACCCTGTCTTTACTAAAATTACAAAAATTAGCCAAGCATGGTGGCGCATGCCTGTAATCCCAGCTACTCAGAAGGCTGAGGCAGGAGAATTGCTTGAACCTCGGAGGCAGAGGTTGAAGTGAGCTGAGATGGCGCCACTGCTCTCCAGCCTGCATGACAGAGTGAGACTCTCTCAATTTAAAAAAATTGTATGGAGCCCCTATGTTCTAGTAACTGAGACTGTAGGTACAAACAAAGCGGGCAATGTCCTTACCCTCCTGGAGTTTCCATTCTGGAAGGAAACTGACATTAAAAATAGTTATCAAAAATAAAGTCACAGACAAGACCCATGATAAGAACAAAACAGACAAATTATATTACCTTAAATCCTCATAACAGTCATCCAGCAAAGCAGGTACGGGGTGTTTCACTTTATGTGGAGATGAGCCCCGAGAAGCCAGTAAGCCCGCTGAGGCTGCTAGGAGACAGGAGCAGGGGTTAAGCTGGGCTTTTCCACCTCCACCACACTGCTTCAGGGATTGCATAGGGGCCACTGAGGCAAAATAAATTAATCTTCAGTTTCCTCCTGGTAAAATGGGGAGAATTCCTCCCTGTCCAGGTCATGAGGATTAAACAAGCTAACAGAAGAAAAGCACTCGGAATTGTAACTTACACTCAAGGTTCATTAGAAACACATGGCAGCTGCTGTCGGAAAGTCCATAGAAAACAAAAGCTACAAAATGGGGTAATAAAAGTACTAAGAAAATGTGCTAGAGGCTTCCGCAAGAGAGAGTGACTAACACTCGTTAGCAAAAGGAGAGAAGGAATCTAGATGGGTTTTGAACACAGAATAGGAGTGTGCTGTGGGTGCCAGGGCATTATGAGGAGAGGAAACAGCAGGTACCACGCATGAAAGAGCATGACTCCTGGTGGGGGGTGGACTGTAATTGCTTCTTATGACTGGAATATGAGTGCCCTGGAGGAGGGGCAAGAGGTGAGCTGGCTAAGCCCAAAGAATAATCCCTCTTTCTATGGCTGTCAGGAGCTCGGGGAGGTGATGGGAGAACAGGAGAGCCAGAGAAAACCTCAGAGGCCCAGGCGCCGACGCAGTGGGCCATTTGAACCTCCATCATCTGAGAGGTAAACCCCAATTGTGTGCCAAATTGCCTCTTCAGGCTCCAGCCTCTCCCCACTGTGGACTGTTTGCCTGTCTGGAATGAGATAATTTGTCAGACACCAGCTGCTGATCATTCTTTCCTCATGGGCACATTTATTATTATGTTACACTGTGCATGAAGAATCTTTACCATCACTGGAGTGAAAATGATTAAAATGTGGGGTTTTGTTGTTGTTATTGTTGGGGTTTTTGTTGTTGTTGTTGTTGTTTTGAGGTCTTTTTTTTTTTTTTTAATTCTCAAGTCTTCCCTCTGCCAGGGATAGCATCGGTCATGTATCGTGTTCGGATAGCAGGTTGGGGGAAATCATTGTCATAATTAACAAAACAACAAGCAGAGAACCCCAGGGTTTTGGGCTGGGGAAGGAGGACTGTTTGGAGGCTTTGTGATCAGAGCAGAAGTTCGGCAGCCATGAAGCTGGGTGACAGGTCTCTGAAAGAATGCCGAGGACGGGCTAGCTGGCTTCTAGAGCGGCACCATGTCTAATTATGTACCAGGAGGCAAGAAAAGGTGTAGGTCTGTCTTTCCAGTTCAGAGGGAGAAAAAAAATCTGTGGTGTCTCGCGTCTAAGAAACGAACAGGCTGACCTTTTCAGAGCGTCTGAAAGAAAAAACCAGATGTATTTCTCAAGAGTCACTGTGACTGAAGGCTTGCATTGTGCACTCACATAAAGGGAGAGCTAACCAGAAAACAGCAGCTGATGATCTGAAGCCAGGCTGTGCTATTGTCCGGCACACAAATGTTCTACAAGGACCCAGACCACCATGCAGTTCTCTGTGCACAGACTATGGAGGTTGGGGGGAGCGGGGGGTGAGGGCTTTTTCCCCCCCTTCTTTTCTTTCTTCCCTTCCTGAAATCTTTTCCTTCCAATCCCTCTACAATCGCTCACATTCAACTGCTAGCAATTATTCCCATTGACCCTCTTCCCTCTCCAAATGGGGTGTGGGTCTCTGAAGGTTTTCTCTTTGTACCTGACAATCCCCTGTTACAGGCAGCCTCCAGGGAGGAGGTGAGGTCTCAGCTCCCTGGGGATGGTGACTGGGAATTGAGTGTCTGTGATTTATTTTCCACAGAGCAAAGTCAAAGCAAGGCAAGTGTGTGCTGGGAGGCAGACAGGAGGATCCTCCACCCTCATCAAGGGCTGCTTCTCTATTGTCCTTGGGGAGGCTCAGGGCAAATGCTGGCATTGTTGGAGGGGGAAGGGAGAAGGAGCAGCAAGATGAAAAAGAGTAGGCAGCCAAGTGAGATGGGGAAGCGAGATCCTTTCTCCATTCCAGCTCAGTGTGTTCAGGCTTTCTTCTACAACCTCTACCTTCCTTAGCATTAATGGACACATTTCAACTCTTCTGCAACCTGTAACGTGCTTGAAGGCAGACACTTGTCTTACCCTCCTTCTTGTCTTTCCACTGCCTTCAGTATTGTATTCGCACCAAGTGGTTACTCAGTAAATGCTGCTACATGGAATTAACTCTATGTCCCTTCTGATTGGATCTGGCTCCTCCTATTCAGAGAGTACCTCTTCCTAGGAACAGCCTTCCTTCACTCATGTAAAGTGGCCTCTGCTCCAGAAAGTCTTTATCACTTAATTTAGCTGATTTTTTTTGGCCCTGTCTATAGACATTTACTAATATACTATATTTATTAGCCAGTTGGTAAGAAATAGTTCATCTAACAAGATGAAATCATAGCTCTCTGTTCTTTTAAGTGTTCTGACTACACTTTCATAAAAACCCACAGGAGGCAGACTCAATAAATTCCAGAAATATAATGTTACTACTTTTGTAATTGGGATCAGAAATCCTACTACCCAATGGCTGGACACAGGACCCTTTGAGGTCAGGCCTTAGGTGCTCTCCCTAAGGCTATACATTATAACTTGTTTTATATTTGCCATAGCACTTTGTATTGGAGATAATTCTGATCATATATATGTTTACTTTTTGTCTCTTGCCTCCACCAGACTGTAAGTTGTATGTAATAACACCAGCAAGAAAAACAACAACTAATATTTATGGAGTGCTTAGTGTGTGTTGGGTACTATTTTAAAAGCTTTACATGGATTATCTTTTTCAATTTTTCATTATATGAAAGTATTCACTGTGTCAAGAAGAGTAGTTGGCACTACACTGAATTTAATAAATACTTGTTGAACCAATAGAAGGAATGAATGCTATAGCCTTCCAAGATTGCAACTAATAAGTCAAACCAAATCCTAGAAAAAAAGATGTTATGAGAACACTAGCAAGTCAAAGGAACATCCTAATGCATTCTTGAAAATACAGGTAAGCCTTGTATTGTGCAATAAATTGCAAGGACCCTGGATTTGTCAGAATATATCCTTAATGAAATGCATCAGGGAGCTAGCTACTTTGAGAATTCTCTTGTAGTTTCTTTTGTTAAACAAAGAATTATTTTATAATACAAATAAATCATCCCTCTCCTCTAAAATAGTAATCACTGACAAGAATATCACAAATTAGCATTCTTTAAAGTGCTTTCCTATATATATAGCTCTGTGCTTACACATAGCATTTCTGTGTCACTAGAGAACTCAGTGTGTTGGACATCCACTCACTGACAGATCTCTTAAATACTATAAGTAAATATTCCCATTGAACACATAAGAAAGTGAGGTTTAGGGAGATGATGAAATTTGGCCAGGGAACATCCCTTTGATGACCCTATGTCTGAAGGGTCCTCTCCACCCATGACATGGGTTGATTGGAATTCAGAATTAGTCTCCTTGGGTTTCCCCCCAGCCACAGATGCCTATTTCCATGCCTAGAATCATGAGTTTATTTAAAAACATATTTATTGAAACCCTTTATATACCAGGAACTTCTCTGGGAGCTAAGAAGTATCTCAAAAAACCAAGTAGAAGAAAACTGCTTTCAAAATTTTACCTATAATCACAAGGTCCAAATGGTAGCTACTAGCTACATGTGACTGTCTAATTTTAAATTAAATTAAGAAAGGTTTTAAAAATTAAAAAATCATTTCATCAATTTTACTAGGTGATCTCAAGTATTCAAATACTTGAGTTTTAAGTACTTTTGTTGCCACCCTGTGCCTACTCGCTGTTGTATTGAGGAGTACAGATATAGGGTGTTGCCTCTATCATAAAACGTTCTATTAGTATTGCTCTAAATAGGAAATAAACAAGTCTATAATGTGTCTGCTGGTGATAAGGCACTGTGAAGACAATTAAAGCAGGGTCAGAGAATGAACAGAGATGGATAGGGCTCATTTTTGCAGGGTGTCAAGGTAAGATGCTCTGAGCAGGGATTGAATGAATACAGGGAGCCAGTTTCATTGCTATCTCGGAAGAGCATTCCAGGTCAGGGAGTAGTTTGTACAAGGGAGAAGAAGTAGCCTGCTTCTGAGTCGGAGGAGTAGCACAGAGGCTTCTCTGGCTGGAGTCTGGAATCACTGAATGTGGAAGCAATGATCAGAGATGAGAACAGAAAGCAGGGCTGGGACAGAAAACGGACCTTGCAGGTCGTGTTAAGCCTCGGAGCCCCCAAATGCCTGAGTAACAGTGATTTTGAGTTTTGTTTTTCTTGTCTCCTCTTCTTTTCTCAATCTCTCTGTCTGTTCCTCTCTCCTCTCTCTTTGCACCCCTGTACCTTATCACTCATGCTTTGGTGATGAGATAGGTTTTTTTTTTTCTTTATAATACTCAAGGAAATCAGAACATAGAACAGCACTTTGCCTCAGGTAGCATCAGATTCTCTTCTTAGCCCAGGGCTCTGATTCTGTGACTGTAGGACCTGGCAGGTCTGTTGCTTGTTGAGTGATCATGACAACTGGAAATCTGGGCTCTATTGAGGTTTGAACCTTATGGCTGGAGAGAGAACATGGTTAATGAAGGTTTCTTTTTTTTATTATTATTATACTTTAAGTTCCAGGGTACATGTGCAGAATGTGTGGGTTTGTTACATAGGTATACACGTGCCATGGTGGTTTGCTGCACCCATGCCCCCATCATCTACTACCATTTGACCCAGGAATCCCATTACTCGGTGTATACCCAAAGGATTACAAAACATTCAATTATGAAGGTTTCTTAAAACTAATCCTAGAGTTTATGATTCACAGGATAAAGGTGACTTAATATTTTTCATATTAATTTGTTTAATATATTTACTGAACACTTAATATGTGCCCAGTGGTTTGCCCAGTAATGAGAGGAAATTCTAGGACACTGGACTTTCTGTGCTAAAACCAGAAAAGTGCTGGGCGAAAAGTGCTGGGCAAATTCAGATGAGTTGGTTAGCCTATTTGTGGTGGACACTGTGACTGCAAAGATGAGAAGTAGTGTCTGCCCTCAAGACAGTACAGGCTGGTAGAGAAGACAGACTGTACACAATTCTCAGAGCTTTGCTTGAGAGGAACATGACTGTTTTGGTGTGTTGCCTATCTGAAAGGCCCCAGTACAGTGATGGTAATGAGGAAAGACCTGGAGGAGGGGAATATCTGCTTTGATTCTTGAGGATGATTAAAGATACCCACCTTGTGGCCCCAACACTAACACCTTCTCTGGGTCGTCTGTGAAGGTTCATAACAAGTAGGTCAATGTGCACCCATATTTTCTTCTTGTTGTAGAACTGGATCACCACTGACCTCAGAGAGTCTACTGCTCCCAAATGCTTCATATCTGATTGCTTTGATTAGAAAGCACTAGACAGGAAAGGAATGATTACATATTTGTCCGTGGGAGTATCAATATTTGGGCAAAAGGAGGCTGTTGATCACCTCTGTCATTCTATCCTGGCATAAAGAGAACTAGAGGGCATCTACAAGAATGTGTATTCATCTAAATTCGCGGGACAGAGGAGTCAGGCGGAAAGGCTTGTCAAAGGCATGCTGCATCTTGCTCAGTGAGTGCGCATTTCTCAATTCTTTCGCAGAAGCAGACATTAAAACCTGCAGCACAGTCATTTAGAATTTCAAAGGTTTCTTCTTCAGGGGGTGGGATACAAAAGACACCACCATTATTCACATAATGCTGGGATGGTGGGGAACAGCAGCACACCATTAACGAAGACGGTGCAGCAAACCTTTATGGAGAAAGGCAAGAGCTATTCTGCCAGGATAAAGAAGATGCCTCATTACAGTTGCTTTTAAAAAAAGATTATTATCATTATTCCTTTTAAAATTCACTCCTGCATTCTACCTAGGTTGGGAGAGCTTAAGAGGGGAAAGACAATTTTTAAAAGTAGTTCATAGATCACTAAAGAATCACAAAACACTCAACATTCAGTACACATCTCTCTCTCTCTCTCTCTCTCTCTCTCTCACTCACTCACTTTCTCTCTCAGTGGAGGGTGTCAATCAGAATTTGGAATAAAAGCAACATCTAAATTAAGAGATTTTTTTTCCTTCTTAAGGCAGACCTCTTACAGTATTGCTCTGTGTGGTTTAAATGGTGCCAAAATCCTACCCAATGGCTTGAAGGACCAAATAAGATGAAGCTTCTCACACAAAATACTGCTGGTCCTTCAGCATTATCTTGCATAGTTTTGCCCTTCTTCTCCCTCTCCTTTGTTTTGGAATTACAGGAGGCAAATGCCACAGATCTAAGTTGGAAAACCAGGAGCCCAAACTGCAGGAACAGCCAGCAGACAACATTGTCTCTGAACTGCTATTGTTTCTATTTTAGGAGCACATTGAGTGATTAGCTTGGGTAACACTAACATCGCATTACCTTGCAAAGGCTGGAAATGTCTTTCAATAAGGAGGCAACACCGAGTCCATGTGATACAATCCCGTAGACAGAGCCAAGTGGAATACATCAAAGAGAGCCTTGATGCAGATGTTTCATGCAGAAGAAAATTAGGTCAGAGACCACTTCAATTTCAGCTTCTGCCAGCCTCGTTTGAGAGCTTCCAGTGAATTCGTAATGAATAGCTTCTAGGGCACTTTTCTCTCATTCAGTCACAGGCTGCCACAGCCAGATGAGCGTTCCATGTGGAATCTTCTCTCATTATTTAAAACTGCTACTTTGTGTTCTAAAATTCCAGAACCCTTCCAATGCACCAGAACTATGGGTCTGAAACAAAAAGACTCCAAAAATACAGAGAGCCATTAATCTGTATCATATCTTGCATGCTCTCTCTCTCCCCATCCATCATATACATGCATGTTTTTTAATACATCCCCAAGCCCTTTTTTCATCTGTCTATGTGGGTTCATAAACCATTGCTGAGGAATATTGGAGATGTCGGGCTTTTTTAATCTTCCTCAACTCTGAAGAAGCTGAGTGGCCTATAGATGACCAAAATGCTTTGTTGGCTTCTTGCAAGGAGTGTGCATGTGTGAGTGAGTGTGGCGCGCATGTATAAAAAAAAGCTTTTCTCTGAAAAGAGCAGAGAAGGGCAGTGTGACCTCAATGAAAGTGAATGATGCATCTTTTCCCTGCCCACCCCAGCACCATCTCACATGTTATTTATTATATTGGAGGGTTAGAATGTGGGGCACCCTGGTATCTTCCTGTATCATGTGCTTTTGCTGCCTACCCTTTTTGGAATTCACACTAACAAATCCTTGCTGATTGGAGCAAGGGTGTGTGGAGCAGATCACTTCAATTCATGCCAGAAGAAGAATCATTAGATTCTAAATGCATTCAGAAGAGAGGGGGCAGAGAGACAGACTTGGAGGATCACAGAGGCTCCTCAAAGCTGGTGACGCTCCGATTTCCCATGGGAAAGGAAATGAAGTGGCAGCCCTAGCTTCAGCTCCCCGTGACACAATTGCTTTGTCTTTGCTACCTCCAAAGCACCAGGGCATTCATTAATTGGTTTTCTCAATTCTAGGGTTTGCAAAGCTGTGGCAGAAAGCCTCTGAAAAACACTGGAAGGCTAGCTTCTGCTTCAATCCATCATGGGAAGCCATCAGGAAGATGTTTAAAAATGCAATATCTGGCTTTAAAATATATTAGGTTTTCTGCCTTTCTTTCCCAACCTGGTCTCCTCTCTGTCAGCACTCTCCTGCAATCTTTTTTTTCTCTATCACACACACGTACACACACACACACACACACACACACACACGCACGCACACACACACAAACTCTAACACTCAAATGCTCAATTAAAATTTCTTAGGAAGGCAGAATGCAAGGAAGGCAGTGGCAGTGGAATAGAAAGATGAACTGACAGATCTAGATATAAGCTCTACCTCCAGGTGAACTTGGACAAGCAGCTCTCTTCTCTAGGTCCAGTGTCCTTACCTGGAAAAACATGTGTACTACTCCCTGAGCCCCTCACAGCTTTAACAGTAAATAATCTTTCTCTTGTGTTGTAGACAATTATCATTCTTGAAATGTCTGGCTGTGAGTTGTAGCCACAGATCTACCTACTAAGACGCTCACAAAGATCTTGCTCATAGGATTAGCACCAAGGCATTAGGGGCATGTTCATATCAGCAGGATATTCTGATTCTTTCCAGACACACTGCAATAGGACACAACTCAATGTAGGAGAAATAACTTTGCCTTTGAGTCAAACAGACTTGAGTTTGAATTTAGGATGTCACTTCCTGGCTGTGTGACTTCAGGTGAATTACTTACCTTCTCTGATCCCCAGTTTTTTCTACAATCACATAGAATTAATACCCATTATGGAAGGTTGTTAGAAGATTAAATGCAATCATATAAAGGTAGAGAGCTTAGCCTGGTGCCTGGTACATGGCAGGTACAAAATACACAGTGTGATTCTTTTTGCTATTAAAAATTAACACTGGAGATATGCATGCATACATGCAGAAAAGGCACATATGACCTAAAGCAGTGAAAACAATTTAACACACTATTTGAATTGACTGTTGCTTCTTCACATGAAGAATATTCTAAGATACACATGCACACACACACAGAGACACACACACACACACACACACACACACAATTCCGCTTCTAAAGGCAGTAGTGACCAATCCTAATTTCCTTAAGGTATTACATTTAAATGTAGAGTAGAGATTTTGGCACCTAAGTTCTCAGTAAATTCTAGTAACATTTATTTTTATTTAAAATATCTTTCAGTATATTAAATTCCAGTTTATTATTCCTCTTCCCCATTCTCCTCTCTGAAGAGGCCTTTTTTTTTGGTGGGGTGGGGGGTGGGGGATGGAGTCTTGCTCTTGTCGCCCAGGCCGGAGTGCAGTGGTGTAGTCTCAGCTCACTGCAACCTCCAGAAGGGACCTCTTTTCAAGAGGCAACATGGAGCACAGAAAACCTCTGTAACTAGGAGTCACAAGCCATCAGTCTGATGCTGAGTTTTTAATCACAAAATCATAGCACTTCAGCGCTTGGCTGGTAGAGAAACTGAAACCAAAGAGTTTCCATGACTTGAGCAAGGTCGTGGAAGAACCGCAGTTCTCACTGAGTTTTTCTCTATGTCCTTTGCCCTCATAAGGTCCAAGAGCATAAAAGTAAGTCCATGAGCATAAAAATGCTTGAAAAAATCCAGGTGCTTTCCAAATACCAGAAACCCCTCTCCAGCACCTGCCAGCTCCTACAGCAGCCTTGGCAGAGGGCCACAGCCACTGGAGGTATTTAAGGCTGTCTGCAGCAATGACACCACTGTCAAAGCAGAGTACTGCCTGCCTAAAGCTGTCCCTGGTTTCTGTCGAGGCATTGAACACAATACAACCTGGAAAGGGACTCCATGGCCCCTCATGCTGGGCAGGCTGCACCAGCATCAAGGCAGAGGGTAGCTCAGTTGGAGCTGCCCAGAGTTAAACATTAGCCTGCCAGAGTCTGGCTTTGCATGCTGGTATGTGGCCATGGGGATTCACAGAAGCTAGAAAGGCCAAAAGAAGGCAAGAAAAACATCTCTTTGTCTTTTTCTACATTTATTCATTCATTCACTCATTGCTTAGTCATTTCCTTATTTAGTTATTCTTTCATACTATGATTGGAGAAAGGGCACTTCTAAGACTTCCTTATTTAGTAAAAGACATGGAAATACAGATACAAACCAATTATAATTCAGTATGGCAAGTGCTCTAATAGCAAAACACTGTGGTAACATAGAGAGGGAAGCATCCAATTTTCTTGGTTTTCAGGTATTAATGGAATAGAGATTGTGTAATAATCAAGGTTTGATTAGAGAAACAAAACTGATAAATATATGTATATTCATTAACATACACATATATGCATGCTTACATACATACATTCATGTGTATATACATATACATATGCATATATATACACACATACCCACACATGACTGTATATACATATATATGCACACACACATTTGGGGATTTGACCTTACATGATTGCAGAAGGTTAACAGTCAGTGTATGGTTATTGTCTTTGCTCAGATTTGGCAATTCTTTTCTTTAAAGGAGCAGACAATAATATTTTAGGCTTTGGGAGACATACAATCTCTGTAGCACAGAAGTAGCCCCAAGCAGTTAATAAACACATGAGTGTGGCTATGTGCCAATAAAATTGCATTGCAAAAAGACAGGCATTGGGTTGTATTTGCTCTGAGGGTTATAGTTTGCAGACTAATGACCATCTTCGCCACTACTGGTTCTGGAGCCTGAAGTCAGTAGGGCAGAAAGTTGGGCAAGGAAGTTGATATGAAGCTGGGGAGAGCAAGGACCAACTGGAACCCACAAAGATGGAGAATGGCCTAGAATCTGCCTGTTTCTCATTGTCTTCTAGCCTCCAACTTCGGTAAGGTTTGAGTCCTGAAGAAGTGCTGTCTTTCTTTCTTCATGTGCTAAATTCACATGCAACCCAGGAGTTAACATGGGAGCCTGCTTTCAGGAGGACGATGATTCAGCATGTGATTGCAGCAGGGGTCTCTGCCCCCTTGCTCACAATTCCTAGTTGTGACTTCATTTCTGAAACAGAGCCTGACCAACCTTCCATGTATCTCCATCCTCCCCTGCTCCAGCCAGGGGGTACTGAGGGAGTGCCCTGAGACCCACAGACATGTTGGGGCTTCTGAGCCAAGTATTTTTTATATAACTAATTTCTAAATCCAAAAGCTCAAGGAATAGACTTCTGTCAGTGATGTGGATGGGTTTGAAGGAGTGAACCACCATCCCAGCACGATAGTGTCACCTCCCAAGTCGGATGGCAGCACGATCTGGCCCTAGAGGGCTTCCTGTTCCAAGAAGTCATTGTCCTGGGCTATCCAGACATCCCTAGTAATCTTGCTTCCTTCTGCAATGTTAATAATGCCTTAAGCTGACAGTTGCTGTTTTGCTAACAGTTTTCCTCTTTGCTTAGCTGTTAACTTGCCTCTGAGCCTGGGCTGATTTGAGAAAAAGGTGTGATGAGAGCATGAACAGAGGTGCACCTGGGGCAGTTCCCTAATAAAACTGGTTTGTACAGTCATGGTGTTGGGGTGATCAGAATGGAAGCCCTTTTTAAAATGGAAAAAAAAAACAACTGAAGAAGGATCCAATGGGAGTTGGAATTGCTGCTAATCTGGCTATTGGTCCAGACTAACAAGCTATGCAAGCAGATAAGCAGCAATGGACATGGTTTGCAACAGCACTTGGTGTTTCTAAATTGAGCCTCTGAATGTGAAATAGTTATGGCCTCTGCTTTAATTCAGCCTTCCAAAACTCATGCAAAATATCTCCTATGACCCATGCTAAGTTGGTATGATGCAGGAAAGGAAATTCTAGGAGGCGTAAGTCCACTTGAACTAAGTTGACTCAGTCAAGTCCATTCAGACAGGAGGTTACATTGGAACTGGACCTCAAATATTAATGAGCATTTTTTCCCAACTGAAAGACACCCCTAGAGTCCTCAGAAAGCATGCTTTATGTATGACCTGTTTTCACATGACTCTAACACAGAGTTTATACGAAGAAACAACCTGTTCTTTTGCTTAACAAACATTTGAATAATTTATGTTCCTATTTTTTTTTCACTAATTGACTACTTTCATCAGAATCCAGATGTGAGCAGGATGGTGACTTCTGTGACCATCTCGGCTCAAATTTTTCCATGCAGGCTGAGTGCCAGGTTGTCCATCCATACACAGCAGGCAGACCTACCTCTGGGAAAAAGTGGCTGATCCATCTCTGCAAATCATCCAATGCTCAAGCATATTCACATTTAGCAATGTTGCCACAGATAATCCCCATAAAATTTTTTTATTCTCTGTCAAAGAACTGACTTCTTACCCCCCTTTTTAGTAACTTGTTCTTTCTTCTTGTGTTTGTCTTCATTAACGCTGTCAGATTTTACTAGATGTTCCAGCACCAGATGTTATATTTAATTCTTCCTTCTTCCAGTTTCTTCATGAGTTGAGCTTACTTCCACAACACCTCTCGCAATAATCCACTCATTCATCGACTATCCATATACCCATCCTTTTATCCATCTTTGTGCTTATTTATTCACCCATCTATCTCTCCATTCATTTGTCCAACCATCCACTCACACCTTCATCTCCTTTTTTTTGGCTACTACCCTATTTCAGTTTTCTATCACTTCATTCTTAAATAATTACAAGGTCCAATAAATTGTTTTTCCTGAGAGGCTTAGTAAATGCATGAAATATAGGGTAACATAGGCTTACAATTGAATTCTGTCTCTGTCCTTTACTAACTGTATGATCTTAATTTAAGCATATAATTGAAACTCTGGGTCTATTGAGGAAATAATAATATCCACATCTCAGGATTGTTGTAGGCATTTATTGAAAAAAGGTTTATAGGGCAAGTAGTACAGTGCTTGGAACATGCAAGACACTCAATAAATGTTAATTCATCCCCTTCTCCCTATTTCTTATATTCTAACTACTTTATAAGTTTTCCTATGTCTTCATAAAAGCTTGAAATTGTCACCTAACTCTCTGGCCTTTGCTGAAACCATCCTTCTTCCAACAACTGTGTCCACCCCAACTCCTAACTTGCTATTGAGACACATCACTATTTCTAACTTTGGGCCTTTGATCATGTAAACTTTTCTTCTTGAATTACCTTTCTTCCCATTTCTTTTTGTAGAAAAGGGATCTGATTTCTTGGATCCACTTTTTCCCCTGTCAAAATGCTACCTCTTTCTATAACCCTTCTCCTCAAATTTAAAGCTTTAGCCCCCTGTATTATTGCAAGACTTTACTTCCAGATGAGAGAAAAAGGATCTGCATTTTTGAGCATACACTGTTGAGTGTTGATATGCTTGTTATGTGCTTTTCACAGCAATTTCATGAAGTAATTATTATCTTTATTCTTTTTTAGTACAAGCACTTTTCTAAGGTCACTCAGCTAATAAAGACCAAAGCAAAAATATGAACCCAGGTCCAAATATCTTAATTCCAAATATCTTTTTCATGTCACACTACCTTGTCTTCCATCCTGTACCATATATAGTAATAATTCTGTAAAAATGTTTAAATACATAATTCTGACATTTGTCAAATTTTTGAAAAATGAAAAACTATGATTGATCCCATAAATAAATTATATTACAGGATAGGGATAGTGTTTCATTTATTCCTGTATCACCTTATCTATCCTGGTGTAATCAACCTACCAAGAGGCATATGGTAAATGTCCAACTTGAAGACATTAAAAGCATAAATAGGACCTTTCACCAGAGTCATATTCTTGAGATTCTGCCTCAATTTCAAATGTTATAAGTGATCACACATCCTTCAGCCATCATATTTTCAGAGTAAGGTCAATTTCCATGTTCTTTCTTTTTAGTAAGGATGTCTGCAAGAAAAATTGAATTATTATTGTTAAATTCTTATCATAAAAAGACTCTTCATACATTAGAGTCCTGGGCTATTTTGCGAAAATCCTTGGCCTGATTCCTGCAGCCAGAAGGCAGCAAGGCCCTTTATTTGTCTCTCCATAGCATTAGTAACCCTGTACAAGTTAAATTTGTTTTATTTATAGTTTGGAAGAGCTTTCACCCATGAGGAGTGCTGAATAAATAGACTTTTTCCATCATTCTCCAAAGAGGTTGGAAAGGAACTACTCATGAGGAAAGCCTGGAGGGTACAAATTGTCAGAATGAAGTATAGTCTTTTGTTCAGAATCAAAAGAGTTAACCACTCAAATCATAAAATACCAGATGAAGCTCACATCACCCAACAGATGTGAACAAAGTGAGAAGAAGGAGGTCATGGTGATACAGAAAATGTCTAAGGAGTAATCTCTCCAGGTTAAGTCGAGACAAGTTCACTTGGGATCCTCAAGGTTATGTTTTTGCCTAAAAGGCCAAGGAAGCATACTTTATGATAGCACAGGAAAGAGATACAGTTTAAAACAATTTTTAACAAAACAGATGAGACTGAGAGGGCAATGGGGAATAACCTGTCAATCTGGGAAGTGCCTACGTCCAGTTATTTGTACTTGAGTGTGAGAAGAGCAACTCAAAGTTACTGAATTAAACGAGTTCAAAGATCAATGCAACATGATTAAATAATCATATTGCGAATTAAATAAACGTAAATGATCATGTTAGACCTTAAATCTGCTATCTCTTTGAAAAGAAATGAAATGGTTATGATCTTTGATAAACCCACAAATTCTCTGTTGTCCTCGTGAAAGGAACATGCTGCTGTTTCACTGTGAGCCTTGAGATCCTTTTGAAGAGAAAGAATGGGTTTTTGTTGCTCAGTACATGTGAACTTGCCTGGTGCCCCTTCTAATTAATGGCATTCATTTCCCCAGGGAGTTGCCTGAGGCTGAAGGCAGGGATGTGGCACTGAGAGAGAACAAACCTAACTGGCTCTCATGGGGACTGATCACATGCATTGACCTTCCACTGCAGTGTTTTAGGCATTTGAGTCAACTGAGTGTGCCTTCCCTACGAATAATTCTCAGCCACTCCACAAGCAGGAAGATGGGATTGTCAGGTATCATGTTTAAAACACTGTATCTTTAAGGCAAAGTGAGGTTTATTTTCAAACCAGGTGTGGAACTTTCTAAAGAGGAGCCCTGCATGTCATAAACTATTCATGAAAGGTCTCATGTTTCTAGAACTACCTACTTTCTAGTTCCCTTAACTGGTCTTGTTACTACCTGTCTCATCTTCCTGACAACTCTGACCTCAGATCTACCTTCTATTTATTTCAATACTTGCACGTTTTTATCCTGGATATAATGTATATAAATTGTTGATATCTTGTCCATTTGATACCTTACCTTGACCTACCTTGACATCACTGTCCTTACTTTTGCTGGAGGTGTCAGTGTCAGACACATTTCTCAGTGCCTGTTCTTGATACCCCATTCCTACCCCCATTTTTGCCTTTTCCCTCCCTGTGAAAACGTTTATAACTGAAAGAGGTTCCACTCCATGACAAAAGCCAAAGGCAGGACAAGAGACTGCAAAGGCTCCCACAGCAAAGGCTGCAGTGTCAGTGGCCAGAGGGAATGAGCTCCATCACCCTTGGCACCTAAGCAACAAGGGGCCTGGCCTAATTTCATACACCCAAGAGAGCCCTTAACTAAACATGTAGTCACGCCCAACTCAGACTGGGCTTCAGCTGTATGTATGTCCTGGGAAAAGCCAGCCACGTCATTATGCATCAGCCAATGTGGTACAATAGAATAGTACATGCTTTGGAGCCAGGGGTACTTGGTTTGAATCCTGGTTCTTCTCCTTGCTAACTGTGTCATCTCAATCAAATTTCTTAACTTTATTAAGCCTCAATTTCCTTGTCTATAAATGGGGGTAATTGTACCTGCCTTTCACTGTCATTGTGAGAATTTAGAGATAACAGTGATAAAATACAGGCCATTGAATATAACATGATAAATAGGGTTTATTATTATTTATTTTTCCTCGCTATTTTTGTCATTATTATTATTGTCATGACAGGGCCTTAATTTCCATATTCTGGCAAGAATAGTGAACATTTCAAATATTCAGGCAGCTTATTTCTTGAGAGATGGACCACAGGTTTCCTCACACACTAGGCTGCTTGCTCAGTGTTGTAAATCACCACTTGGCTTCTTGCCTGAACTTTTAATCTTGTCCCCATCTCAATTTAAAGAGGGTGAGAAAGCAGAGACATCAATCGTTTCCTTGTCAAAGACAACAGCCCCTTCCTTCTTCCTTGGATCTCTCTGGGGACCCATCCGCCTAGTGCCAAGGGAGGGGCCTGCTGCTGAATACAAATCACCACATGGTTGGGGAGGCTTGCACCTCGATGTCAGCCAGGAGCCATTTCACCATCTCTGTGTGAGGTTCCGATGAGCCCAACCCAGTCCTCACACTGCTCCTGGGGTTAAATGCCAGACTGCTTCACAGTCACCCTGGATAGTGATGTAACCATGAAGATGGCAGTTACCCAAGGTACTGGGACACAGACTTTATTGATTTATTCTTCTAATGCATTAGGAGGAAACAGGAAACCTCAGGAAGGTCAGAAGCGACAATTGTGCATTGACTGGCACAGACATTGACTTCATTCAGAAAACCAGGACTCAAGTGGCCTTACTTTCAGAGAGGAGGGGGACCATAGAGGAACAACTCACAAAATAAAGACAATAAGCACGGGCTGGATCACAGGGAATCAGAAGGAACTGAAGAACCTAACGCTCAAGCTCACACTTGAGGGAGAGTCTTTGTTCGGTTCCTGGTAGAGCCAGATGTTCAATCAATGTTGCTAAACAATTGGATGAAGGCATAAACCAGCAAGGGTGAGCCCCTTAGAACTTCCTCTATTGATTCTCTGGACACCTCTGTACCATTTTCCCATTTGATTCTGTGGTTACATGCCCTTCTTTCCATCTCTTTTTCATGATCTTTAAAGCCGAGCAAGTCAGAGAACTTTTAATGGACTCCCACTGTTTTCTTCAGCTTTCAACCTCTTACAATGCTCCCTGTAATCACTGACCACTGCAAAAATCAGAATGACACATTTGAAGATCTCCTGGCCTTCCTGTATCCCCTTGTTTTCTAGGTCTGTATTCTCGATATTTGGGGTTTGCCTCCCAAAAGTTTTGCCTTGGGAGTTTTGCCTGATGATTGGATTAATAAGAAGTGCCATCTTTCTTCAAGGATTCTGGTTATTTCAACTTTATTATCCAATTCTCACACTCTTGTCAGCAATTATTCCAGAGATCAGTTTCCCATGTCACATTACAGTGCTCCATATTTTAAGAGATAGACCTTTGTTCCAAGTATTTGAGCTAACTGGGTGTGCCTCCTCTATAGATAAGTCTCAGCCACTCCATAAAAGGGAAGATGGGATTCTCAGGTATCCAATTTAAAACACTGAATCTTTAAGACAAGGTGAGGTTTACTTTCAAAGCATGGTGTGGAAACTCCTAAAGAAAACTATGAAACCAAATCTTTCCAAATATTTGGCTTTAATCAATTCAGCAGACTTTTGGATAGGATCCTAAGGTCTCTTCTAACCCCATGAATCTATACCTACAGGCAAATCATTAATCCACACATCAGTGGAACATTGCAGTTTTTCTAGAAACAATTGCCTATTGATTATTAATACAGAAAAATTATAGACCACCAAGCAGAGATGGACCTTCAAACCATTCATTTGTTTAGGCTTTTGTAGGCTCTGTACAGGCATTAAATCTCTAGTCCTGGTTTTAGTAGCTGTGTAAAACACCATCTTGGCAGAAGGAGAAAGAACAGAAAGGTGGTATTTCCAGTGAAAGATGTAATGTGGGGTTTACTTATAAGCAGTGTGGAGACCAAGGACAAAGGCTTCTGTAGAGCTCAGATTCTAACACAGGGAGGTGATTAGTCCCAGCTCTGCAAATTACTCCATCTGTAACTTAAGCGGATGACTTAAACTTTGTAGTCTCATGTTCAAAGGAGATTACTAACAAATTAATAGTAGCCTTATGTTTAAAAGGGATTACTAATAAACTGATTTGGAGGTTCTATGAAGATTAAGTAGAAATGAATTTTAAACAGCCAAGCACATAGTAAGTGCTCAATAAACAATTATTGGTTTCTCCTACACCCCCCCCCCCCACAAGATTCCAATGAGTTCTGGACTAATAATTTGGCTTCCATTGTAGACTCATGGGCTTAGAAGAAGCCTTAATTTCTTAGAATAAAACAGTTAACATTTATTAACCATTATGTGCCAGGCAATGTGATAAGCAATTTGAAAGTAATACTTTATTTTTTAAGATACAGATATTATATTCATATTTCAAATGAGAAAAGCAAGGCTCCCATATATTAAATAATGTTCCTTAATTCATGTAGCTAATCATTGATAAAGCAGAGATGCACATTTTGGACTTTCTCATTCCAGAGCCCATTCTTCTAACCACATTGTTGTAAGAACATTTTAGAATTAGAAATCAGTGGTATGACTTTAATAAGCTAAAAAAATCAGTCAACTGTAGAGTCCCTGGGGAAACAGGGGTTGGAGAGTGGAGGTGGAAATGCACTAAAATAATAGATTCCAGTATCGATCTAGTGAGCAGAGCTGAGGAGACAGAGATTAGTAGGATTTGTAAAGTTGTTATTAGTATTTGCCAAGATGTTTGGCAGCCCATGTTCTTCTTGGGAATGTTGCCTTTTGAATATTACTTTGGAAAACAGGATCACATAAAAATCCTTTCTTTCCTGTGTCCCAACATGCTTATTAAGTTTTCTCAGTACTGGGTACCATGATAGGCAGGGAGAGAACAGATATATCAAACACAGGGCAAGTTTTACATTTGATGTGTTTGAGTTACAGATATAAGAAGTTGTATCTGGGAAAAAAATGTGGGTAGCATTTGGATAAGCATGGGCTGGTTCTACACTGAGTCTTGACTTCAGCAACAACTAACAACCTGACACATGGAGTTAGTTAGAAGGGGAGTGCTGTGAGAGCTGCAATTTCTAAAACTCACCCTGGACCAGAGATGATGCTATAGTTTGTCACTTGGTATCCATGAACACAAAGAAGTCCACAGATATGACGAGATAAATACCTTAAACTTGGAGGTGAAAAGTCGTGTCTATGTGCACATGAGCTTTCTTTTCTGAAAAGAATGTCAAAAATTTTATTCTCAAAGGATCAGTAACACAAAATGATTAAACTCAAATACCACTGGTATTGGCTCAGAAGGAAGAAAAATTAGAGGAAGATATGTAAAGGTTGGTGAAGAATCCAGTTGAGAGATGAAGATGAGCAGAGATAGTGTCATGGAGCTGGCGGTTGTAAAGGCTATGCTACCTAGGACCTAGGAATGGCATCTGAAATTGGCAGTTAATCAGATGTGGAAGAGAAAAAGGAGAGATGAAGCTTCAATGCCTCCTGATTTTCTAGCCTGAGAGATAGATCAACTCACTAAGAAAGAAAATACAGAAAAGACTGTAAGCTTAGGGAAGAGATAATAAATTTGGCATTGGTATTTGTATAGATTGCTCCTTGGAATGTAATTATGGAATTGTGATTTTCTCTATGAAGCTTAGAACATATGTCAAAAAGTATAATTTAACACATTGACATACCAGACCAATGAAGATGAACTTGTTGATTTGAGGTTTATAATGCAAACACAAAAAGGATTGTTTTCTATAAAGTTTGGATGTATATCTAAAATTGAAGGCACAAACCATCTCCCATTTCCAGCACTCTCATTCCTCCACAGTCACTGAGACAAAGGTAGTTATTCATAATGACTTAAAATATGTTTACACAATGCCAAATGTTTAAATAATTTTTTAAGAACTGGTATAATCCAGATCTTTTCCAAACTAGGTAAAAGAACAATCCAGTTGTTGCCAGAATTTTCTTTTCTTATAAACATATTTGGTATTGTGTAGATATAAAGTTATACCAATGCCTTGACCATAAAAAGTATAAAACCTGAAAAAGACTTTCCGCAAATATTGTGTGCTAGTGCTGCATGTCTTTGTAAATGTTAACCATTCTAGGTAATTAATGTATTTGCATTGCATCAACCCTATGAGGTAGATATTAATTTCCCAGCCTTACAAATGAAGAAAAATGAGAGTAAAAAACTAAGAAACTTGCCCAAATTTGTCAAAGTAGGAACTGGCAGATCTTTTGTAATACCAACTCTATGTATTTTCTGACTACATCTGCACCTCTGCTCCACTGAGTCCATTCCTTTTTAGTGTCCTCTTCTTCTTTATGTGGTCCTCTCACTCAGCACTCAGCTTAGGTTCCAGAATCTGAAGCTGTAATCATCTTCTTGCAAATCCTCACCTGCCCCTCCCATCATTCTCAGCCAGGAAAACTCAGTCCTCAAACTCAACCCTTCCTACCTCATTCCTACACCATTGTCACTGATGGTGACCTGGAGAAAAACACTCAACTATGCTGTCTGGTCTAACCTCAAATTCATGACCACAAACTTCAAGTGGACTTTCTATTTTCCCTGGCAACCTTATCATGTTTGTTTGATTCTCTCTTTATCCAACTCGACCATAGTGAAGTCTTTTCATTTCTCAACCTTCTTACTCTGCCCCCTTCTTTTTATTCTCAGATGATGACTTTGCTTCTTATCCACCTAAGAAAATAGTCATGATCTGAAGATAAAAACATGTATTCTCATTACCAGATTTCCAATCTATCTGCATCTTAACCTCCAGAGCCAGCTTTCTCCTGTTTATATATTTATTCATAAGAATTGTTCGTGCTTCTGCTAAGACCAACCCTTTTACTTGTGCACTGGATCTCATCTCCCTTCTTTCTTTTGGACTTTGTTCCTGTAGTAGTCATCTTTTTGTCCTCATGATCATTTTTTCCTTTTCTGTTGATCATTGCCATCAGCAGACAAGCATGCTATCCTGTTTCCCATCTTAAGAAAATAAAACCTGCCCTGACTCACATTCTCTTCTAGTTCTTGCCATATGGTTTTCCTCCTTTTAAAGCAAAACTGCAGAAAAGAATTGTCCATCCGTGCTTGCTCTCTCCACTGTCTCACTTCTAATTCTCTTTTTAAGATGTACCAATCAGGCATTAGTTCCCAATCCTTCAAAAACAATTTTCAAAAACTGTTATTATCAATGCCATCAAACAATGACACGTTGTCAAATCCAGTGATCAATGATCATTGCTACTCTTGAACTCTTAGGTGCTCTGACAAAATTATTTACTTTTTTCCTTCTCAACACTCTGTTCTCTTGGCTTCCGTGATAGAAAAATATTTTCTTCCCCTTCACTGGCCTACCTGTCTTAGTATTTTTTTTTTTTTGATGGCTCCTCTATCCCTGCTTTGACAATTCGATATAGTTCTCTACCTTCTCCTCTTCACTTGCATTTATTTATGGATTATTTTGTACAGGCTGATAACCCCCAACTTTCTATCTCTTGTCCTAAATTCTTCCGTGATATATGGGATATCAACTACCTGCCAAACATCTAGAATGTCTATCATCTGTCTTATACTTAATATATCTAAAACAGAAAACTTGATTCTCTTCTTCCCTCTCAAAATACTCTGATTATTTCCAGTCTTTTTCAAAACCTAGAAATCATTATTGATTTCTCATTTCCCCTTATTTCTTCCATCTGAGCTATCAGCAAGTTTTGTCAGCTTTACCTTAATCTGACTTCCTTCCATCTGACAGTTCTGATCTAAGCTACTATACACTCTTTGTTGGACTATAGTTGCCTACAAACTGATCTCATTGCTTCTACTCTTCCTTCTTTTCTCTACCCATATCTTTTCTCTACCTCAGTAATCAGTGTTCCTTATAAAATGGATTGTGTTTCTGTCCCTAAAATCACTTCAATTGCTTCCTGTTTTACTGAGAATGAAATTCAGGCTTTTTAATGACCTTCCAAGCATTACCTGATCCAGCCACTGCCTACCTCTCTGATCTTATTTTCTACTACTTCCCCCATTGGTCAATTGTCCTATATCTACATTGGCATTCTGACTTTCTTCTAACTCCCCAAAGTCATTGCTGCTCTAAAGGTTTTTCATTTCTCATTCTCTGGACTAAAATGCTCTCATCCCAGATACTTATGAAACTCTTGTCATTAAAAAATATGGAACATCTTACTGTAGCACTATTCATAATAGCAAAGACATGGAATGAATCTAAATGCCCATCTAAAAGCTTGGAAAGCTAAGAGACTTTCCTAAATCCACAAAGGAAGTGACCAAGCTGAGATCTTCATTCCTCTGTGACCAATTCTCTTTCCTTTAATTTTTTTAGGAAAGCTAAATTTTTTTATGAAAGCTACAAAGACTGGATAAAGAAAATATGATACATATGCACCATGAAATACTATGCAGCCATAAAAAAGAATGAGATTATTTCCTTTGCAGAAACGTGGATGGAGGTGGAGACCATTATCCTTAGCAAACTAATGCAGAAGCAAACTCAAATACTTCATGTTCTCACTTACAAGTGGGAACTAAATATAGAGGGAAACAACAGTCTCTGGGGCCTACTTGAGGATGGTAAGAGGAGGGAGAGGATCAGAAAATATAACCATTGGGCACTAGGCCTAGTACCTGGGTGATGATAGATAATCTACACAACAAACCCCTATGAGATGAGTTTACCTATATAACAAATGTACACATGGACCCTGGAACCTAAAATAAAAGTTTAAAAAAAATGAAGGTGACAACAACACCAATAAAATAAGAATTTGGTCAAAACAGCAAGAATACCATAATTAGTATAAAACAAAAAACCACACACACTGGTACTACTTAAACAAAATTCTGCTTATATTAATGTGCATCATATATTAGTAAAAAATGATTTAGTTTTAGACTAATGCCCAGTTAAATATATACTAAAATAATCCATTGTTAATATGTGTCTATATAAGTTCTGACTTTTTATTGTATGCTTTACTATCAAAGAGACTGTATAACTAAAAAAATGTGGAACATCTTTTTTTTTTTTTTTTTTTTTTTTTTTGAGATGGAGTCTCACTCTGTCACCCATGCTGGAGTGCAGTGGCATGATCTTAGCTCACTTCAACCTCCGCCTCTCGGGTTCAAGCAATTCTCCTGCCTCAGCCTCCCACGTAGCTGGGACTATAGGCTAATGTCACCATGCCCAGCTAATTTTTGTATTTTTAGTAGAGACGGGGTTTCACCATGTTGGCCAGGCTGGTCTCGAACCCCTGACCTCAGGTGATCCACCCACCTTGGCTTCCCAAAGTGCTGGGATTACAGGCGTGAACCACTGCACCTGGCCAAGAATATCTTAAAAACCTAGAACTTCTGTTAGAAGAGTCTTAGAGATCTATAATACAAAACTCATTTTTGCATTTTAGAGCTGAGAAAAGTGTAGCTTAGAAAGCTAAGAGACTTTCCCAAATCCACAAAGGAAATGACCAAGCTGAGACCTTCATTCCTCTGTGACCAATTCCCTTTCCTTTAATTTTTTTAGGAAAGCTAATTACTCTGTATATGACACTCTTCTTTTTTTCTACTCACATTAACTGTGATTAGTTATAAACAATAGCACAATTTGTGTATTAGACATTTTTTCTGAATTCTTTTCACTTACTCTTTCCTGGGACAATATGTTTATGTGGGCAAGACGGGTCAGAGAAAAGATGATGGGAACTCAAGGATAGTAGTATTTTAACTTAACAGATATATTTGGCTTTTTTCTCTGTGGAAATCAAAGTGCTTCACTCAGGGGTGTTAATTCTCCTGTGATGTCTCTGAAGTAGCTTACAAAGACAACTGCACAGATGAGAAAACCGAGTTTGCATTCCCTGTCTATACTGCTGGAGAGACATTTCTAAGATATATGACTGGCTGCTTTATTCCTCTGCTTAAAATCCTTCATGACCTCCTTTGCCCTCAGGAAAAATTCCAGACTCTTTCACCAGGCTCAGCAGCCCTCATATCCCATGCCCTCATAGTTAACCTCCACCCCTTCCACTTCCTTTGGTATACCCACTGCTATTGCCCAGTGGTTCTTAATGCCTCAGCCACACATGTCATGCTCATTGTCTTTCACCTCCAAGGCCTTTACCCATTCTGTTTCTGCTCTGACTGCCCTTACATACCTGTTCTTTGAAATGAGGAACAGGTGTTACCTTTTCTCTGTACCCTCTGAGGGCTTTCTTAGGCAGTGGTATTTGCTTCCTCAGTATTTTGAACATCTTATGCATTACCCTGTTGGAGAATTTACAAGTGTATGAAGGGTTTTTGCTTGTTTTGTACCTCACTATCCTTCTAGGTTGTGAGCTCTTGATGGGTAAGCATTGGGTCTTATTCTTTCTGGTTTTCATGGAACCTAGTTCAGGACTAGGTTCATGGTAGTATCTGAAAAGGCACTGCATGAATGAGTGAATGTGACTAGCATCCTGGCAGAAAGAAAGTGATAACAGCCTCCCTACAGAATGTTTTAATAGATTCTCATCTGCCACCGCCTTGACCATGCCTCTTCCAATTCCACTGATACTCACAGACTTTACAATAATCTCTCCCCAGGGTTAAAGAGACCAATTCCTCTTGCCAGGCTCCTTCTGGCAGGCACTGCCACTGGATCTTTAAAGGGCCTCTTGAGCCATCTCCGAGAATCCAAGCATGGACACATGCTATGGGATTTGCATTCATTTGTTTAGTGCAGTGCACTCACTCCTAGTGTTATGCAAGATGATTTCTAGGTGATTTGTGGATGTTGTAAAATAGATATGCTATGTCATTTAGGAAGAACTCTTTTTTTATTGATGATAGCAAGTTACAGGTTCTGTTTAAAAATTATTTAGGTTTAAAAGTGAATTGATTTAAAGAGAAATATTAAGTTCATAATACATACGTGTATGGCAAAACCTGTGAAGTGGTGCCTGAATGACCGATGGTAGAAAAATAACTGATTTCATTCCTGTAAATATTCATTCACATACGAATTCATCAAATGTTTATGGCACACTGTGTGGCAGACTCTATTCTAAGTAAGGGGGATATAGGCAGTGAATACTTTGTATTGATTGGTCTCTGTCCTTTAAATTTTAGACAGTCTCCTTGGGCACAGTACACATTCCACTACTGGCAAGAACAATTTGCTAGGATTCACATTTAAGTGAGTTGACTAGTTTGTATGGGAATGGTATAATCCCTTTCTGGATAAAGAAAGATATATACAAATATACATGTAAATCTATATGTATGTGTGTGTGTATGTGTGATCTGGATTACTGTTTTGCTAATTTTAATCAGCAGAATATGCCAGTGAGTATACACACATATACTCACCACACAACCACCTGAATGTTAGAATTGTTAAGTCACACTGCATAGGAAATGGAGCTGTAAAATAACTTTCCAGGAGTGGAGCTGAAAGGTAGATGTGAGTAATAGGAACTGGCATCAGATCAGAATTTAAATATCAGTTTTACTGTTTACTTCAAGACTTTGGGCATGCTCACAACATTCAGTGGGCTTAAATGATTAGTTATGCCTAGCATGGATATGGGAGGGGGAATTGGATGATTAGTTATGTCTGACAGGAGCATGAAAAGGGGAGTGGCAACACACTTGCTGCACTACATTTATTGTTTCTGAGCTGCATTGTCTTAAAGAGATCTTTGCAGGTTGACATTCTGTAGTTTTGCAAAAATCAACTTCTCTATTTTTCAAAACAGTAAGTAGTGCGTAGATATGGCAAAGATGGCAGTGATGATGCTGGAGGTAACGGTGTGGAACAACTTCAACTTACCTCCACAAAACTGATAGTAGGAAGCCTCTAAGATAGCCTCCAATAATCCCCACCTCCTGCTGCTCCTCCCCATCTGTGATTCCCTGTCTTTCAGGGTGGATTGGATTGATCATTTCCTTTGTAACAAATAAAGTACAGCAAAAGTAATGGAATGCCACTTCTGACATTAGGTTATAAAAAGTGTGTGATGTCTTTTCTGGGTTCTCTCTCTCCCTCTCCTTCTCTCCCTTTCTCTTTCTTTTTCTGAAGGAAGCCAGATTCCATGTTTCAAACTGCTCAAGGGAGAGGTCCAAATGGTAAGGATCTGATGTCACTGGCAAACAGTTAGTGAGGACCTGAGCCTGCCAACAGCCACATGAGGAAGCTTGGAAACAGATTCTCTTCAAGATTACTCTTGGGATGACTACAGCCATACCTGATACCCTGATTATACTCTGTTGAGAGATCCTTAGTCAGAGACAAACAGCTAAGCTGCACCTGGATTCCTGACCCACAGAAATTGTGAGATAAAAAATGCTTAAGCTTCTAAGTTTTGGAGTAATATGTGGCAAAAAATCAATGCAGAACTCTAAGTTTGGCAATCACTAAGGTGAGTCTTCACCTGTAATATTCTGACCTGAGTCCTATACTTAGTATATTAAGAATTACCATGAGCTCAGATCACTATTTGGACCCAAAACCATCCTCTCTGTATACAGGCACTTGGGGACCAGAGTCACACCTTGCTGTGAGCTCCAAAACAGTATTCCAACTTCCAACTGGATATCGCTTAAAGAATATCTCTATGGTACCCCACATATAACATTTCCAACATCCTCCTTAGTCCTGTTCCTCTACTGATATTTTCTACTGTTAGGCTCAAATCACAAACTTTGGAATATCAGTGATTCCCCCTCATTCTCACTGACTATAAGTTATCTCTAGAATCCTCCCCTTATAATCACTGTTCAGCTTCACTACTAGGATCTCATACCTGACTAGGGTGATAGCTTCCTGTCTATCTTCTTGCTTCTCCCAAGACTTCCTCTTGCAATGCATATTAAATTTACAGATCCAATGATAAAAGGACAAAACATTGCAATGTTTTGTCCTTTTATCATTGGATCTGTAAATTTAATGTGGAAACAAGTATATAAAAATATAACTATCTTGAATCCCATCATTATAAATCTGATTTAATTTCTGTACAACTTTTCAGTCTCTGTCTACATGCAAAAAAGGTATCTCTGTCTATATGCAAAATATATATTACTTTATAGTAATAATTTCTATATAAATTTTTGTGTGTTTTACTTTTAAGCATTTTCTCAATTCACAACATTTTGTCTTTGAAATTATTGTTGCCAATGACTGCATACTATTCCATGGAGTAGATATACCCTAAGATACTTAACTATTTCCCTACTGGACATTTGAGGTATTTCTAATATTTGTTGTTATAAGTAACATTGGATTATCTTCCTGTGAAAAATTGTTTTCCCCTTGTCAATTAGTTCACTTTAATACATGTTCAGAAAAAGAACTCCTAGGTTAACCATTCTGAAGACTTTTTGGTATTGAATGGATGTGCCTGATAGCTTTCTGAAAAGGCTGAACCTGGGGGATTTTGTGCCAAGAATGTAAAACAACATCTTTTAATTTCTAAATTTTTTGACATAACAATATACTTATTTTTAAAAATTCTCATCATAAGTGACTGATTCGACAGCATCAAAAACTTCCCATAGCAATGTGGACAGGTGAAAGTGTTTATGAGGAAGGGAAGAGCACAAGTAATCTAAAGTTTATTAGGACTGGACGTATTTTTCCCCATTCCAATATGCAAGCGAACAAACAACTCTCACTCTATTGATTGACCTCTAGGAATGTAGATGCCCACGAATTTTCATACCAACTTCGTAAACCTAAGCCCGTTCTCAGTCCTGTGTTCCTACCCACTGGGTAAGAAGTTGGCTGTGCATAGAACCCACAGATCTCTCCTTCTTCAGAATACCCTGGGTATTTGGAATGCCAAAATACTTGACCCAGATGGCTCTGGCCCAGATTTGCACTATCATAAACAGCAATAAATTTAACTTTTCTTCTAAAGCTTCCTCTTTGTCCCATTCTTCTCTTTCCTTTTGTTCCCCCTCTCCTCCTCTCCTATCCCTCCTCATTCTTTTTCTTCTTCCTCTTGTATTTATATCAAGCTTTGTGCATGGAGGCCACACTAGTACAGAAGAGTAACGACTGTGGAATCAGACCACCTGGACTCACTCTCAGCTCTTACACACCTAAGCAGCATGACTGTAGATACAATTGTCTCACTGTTCTTTGGTTTCCTCATCTGAAAAATGGGGATAATCTGACTACTTCCTTTTGGAGTTGTTATGATGATTAAATAAGTCAATATATACCTACCAATTATAACAGTGTCAGCACATAGTGAGCGCCCAGTGACTACCAGCCACGATGACCGAATCCTTTCACATCATTTCCTTAGAAGAGGTTTCCAGAAGGGGAATTACTGAGGCACAGGATAATAGCACCTTTTATGCTCTTTTCATGCTTAAACTCCTGAAAGTGCAGCACTGATTTCCACTGGGTAGTGATAGTTTCAAGAACTCCACCTCACTCAGAGTTGCAGAGGAAGGCATGGAGGATAAACGATTCACTGTGGCCTGGCCTGATGTCGCCTAAGCACTGGGCAGCCAGGCTTGAGTCTGAAGAAAATGCAGCCAGACTCACCCACATTATACAATTGACTGTGCTGTGGTGTCAAGCAACAAGCTCATACTGGAGAGAAGTCAAGGAGAAATACGATTGCCTCAGGATAGGCACTGCTCTTGTCAGGAAAATTCCTAGGAACATGAAGAGAGACGTGCTTAAACGGTTCTGTGAGTCATATCCAGGAATTTGTAGAACAAAAGGGCAATCACTCCACGGCCACGCAGGGCTCCTGACAGAGGGCTTTTATGGAAGGACCAAGGAGGGCCAGAGAACACAGAGCAGACCAAGTCATTACCTCCCTGGTGATTCCTGACCCACATTTACAAGAGCCGGTTTCCCTTTCTTCTTCTATGAGGGACATTAATAGTTCAGTTCTTTTTAGTAGACAGAGAGGTTCTGGGTATCTGAGGGGTTTAAGAAAGACTGACACACAGGACTGCAAGAAACTTGACGCATGCTGACAAGACCTGACTTCCCCAAAATAACTTACTCACCAGTTCCTTGTTGCTGGTAATTTAGCAGCAGTTGGGGTGTTTTCATAGTTGTCTTGAAAGTCAGGGCACTGGGTTGATGCTACTGCTACTGACAATGATGAAAAAAGGTGAGAATGTGCTAATGATAATGAAAATAATGAAGATAATGGGAAACCTAATATGGACTGAGCATGCCAGTGCTGGATACTTTCATATGTTTTATCTCAATTTATTTTCATGACCTCTGTAAGAGGTAGATATAATTATCCCCATTGTACCTCACAGAGGTTAAGTATTATGCTCATGGTCACACAGCTGCTATGTGCCCACCAAGGATTTAAATTTCTGTCCACATTTCAAATCCTGGGCTCTTTCTTCCAAATTCTATGCAGTAGATAAAAATACCTTGAAACAAAAACAAAAAACAACCCCCCCACCCCAAAAAAAACAAAACAAATCCATCTTGGAGAAATACCCCAAAGTAACCCTTCTGGAGGGCATTGGACTTTCTGTAATTCCAACACTAACTTTGCTGCATGTCCCGTACTCTGTGTTTTCTTGTCTTAAAGCCAATGAAACATATTATCTCTGCCAGGGCCTTAGACTATAAACCAGTTCCAGATTTGTCAGAGTCTTGAGATGTGGGGACTAAAACAGCCTGATCACAGGGGGTTAGATTATTTGAAGGGTGAGCAACCTTCACCCAGCATTCCTAGTGAACTGGTTCCCCTCATGGGGCAGCCATCAGATTTCTCAGCAGACCAGTTGTTCCCAGCTGACTTGCTCATCTGAGCAGCCAGAGAGCCCTCAGAGTTGCCCACTGGGAGCACACCTGAGGTTGCCTGGCTTGTCAGTGCCCAGCAAGTTTGCTGACCTGATTAACCTATGATAATTATTTTGTGAAGCTGCACAGTAGGGAGAAGATACTAGACAGACAGCACTGTTGGCCAGGCCTTCACAGTTCATTTCCACAGGGCATTTTCATTTGAGTCTCTGGACATGAGCTAGATTCATCCCCACATATTTCTTTCCCTTTTCTGCTTGTTCTCTTCCCTGCCCTCTATCATACACACACCAGGGCAGGGTCACCAAGTTCCTTGTATAAAAAGATGCAGAATGAGGAAAAAAGAGGAAGGTGAGTAACTCATTTTCAGAACAAGTTAAGCAGTGTAATGCATATTTAATATAATTGCTTTGCAAAGCAACAGTTGTGTCTCCCAAGAATTACGGAGTTTTTAAGGCAAGTGACAGAAGGGAATTTCCCGAAATGCTTCACAGTGGAAACAGCAGAATGTTGACTTTTGTGTGAATCAGCATGATCTCCAGGCATGGTGGTTGAGACACAGGTTTTATTGGTTGCAAACCTGGTTTGAATCTTGTTCTTGAACACTTCTGGTCTTATGATCTTTCACTGAGTTCAATTTCCTGACCTCACTGTCTTCATCTTTCAAGTAGAAATAATAATAGTCATAGGGTTGTCATAAGGACTAAATGAGAAAATATAAAAAGCTAAGCACAGAGCCCAGCATGGAGAAATACCAAATAACTGGAAGTTGTGATGATACCACATATTATTACTGGGGATATCACAGCTAAAGGAGAGTCCAGAAAACACAAGGTCATACAGTCCAGGTACCATGATGTAAGGTAGAATCAGGAGTCCAAGAATCATGGAATGAAGGGATTCCTGAAGGGGTTCTCTTAAGAAGGCTGGAGATGTCTCTTCTGTTATAAAGGGGATTGACTAAATGTACATTCAGGAGATGGTATATGGAAGGGTAACTTTATTTGGTCCCAATAGACTGAGAGCAAGAACTTCTTTTAATAAACCATGGATACCCCTTGAGAGTTATGACTTCATTCTTTTCTTGAAGTAAGGCTCAAAGAGCAGCTGTCAAATTATATCCATCCACTTCAAAACCTTGATCTGTCTCAGAAAGTTGCAGGCAGGGAAAGGTCATATCACGTTCTAGGCCCATATTATTGAGGTCTGGTTGTCTGTTCTTTTATATTTACTCTCCCTTTTGCTCATGCAAGAAGACTAGATGTCAAACCATGCAAATCATCTGTTAGTTAAATGTTTTAAAGGAAAGAATATAATGACACTAAAATTTGGAGAAAGAAAAAAATGGTTCAAAATCATTTTGTGTTTTCTCCTTTTACTTATTTTATCTGAATCTGCTTAGATTTCAGGTAGTCATAATGAATTTTTAAAATGCTTGCTTCTTTCCCCTGTAATTATATGATACGTGCTTTGTACTTTTGTTTAGTCCTCATGGTTGTCACTGCAGATTGTTGCAGAATAATATTGTCCCCTAATGTTGGATGGTTAGGGTGTTTCACATTTTTTTTATCTCATTTGAGTTAATGCTACAATGAACATCATCTTACATAGATGCGTTTTATTCTTTTTATTGATCTCTTTGGGATAACCATGTTTGGAATGATTTATAATTCTTGATACGTGTTATCATATTGCTTTTTAGAAGACTTGTACTCATTTTTACTGTCTCCAGAATAGAAAACTTATAAAATTGCCAGACCTAGATGCCATGTTTCTTAATTTGCTAATTCTTTTTCTGATGACTTGCTAACATAGTCATGTTTACAAGACTTATTGACTGTTTACAATTCCTCTAAAATGATCTGCTTTTACAAAAAGCAAACCTACCGGGTATACTAAATGTGACTGTGACAGGTCAAACCCTGGATTCCCTGAGGCTGGACCCTCAAGAGGCTATAATAGGTTGAATTGTCTCTGAAGCAGACCCTGATTGAGAGAGTAGCATGGAGGAAATCTATTAGGGAGGGCTATTAGGATTAAGACCTTGGAAGGGAAGAGAAGAAAACAGGATCAATTGGGCAGAGAGAGAAGTCAAGCTGCAATTTAGTCTTGATGCACAGGAGTCTGCAGTGTTCCACAGGAAGTTGTGAAGATGGGATGATGGCTTTTGAGAGCTGACTAATGTTAGGTTGAGAAGCCTGGGCATATAAATACCCTGACAATCAGTCACTGGATGCAGATGGCTCTGGAAGAGAGTGTGAACTTGGACCAGGTTGTCTTTTCAGCTGAGACCCTGCAGGGGCTAACAGTTGAGGGCTATCTGCCCACAGAAATCCTTCAAGGCAGTGACAAATCCTTCATTCCTGAAGGGATGCCTCCACAGCCAATCACAGTGTCCAGGAGCCCATAAGGAGTTTGGATACAAACACATGTCAGTTACATTTTTTTGTTCAAGCATTAACAGAGTTATTATATCTCATTCCACCCTGACCCTGAAAATCTAAGCATCTGACCCTGGCCTCCTGCTCAGTCCACTTCTCAAGGCACTGTGGTGCTGGAGACGAAGGGAAGAGGGAGTGAACCAGTTAAGGGGCACAGTTTAGTCGAGGAACCAACAAGTGGCATGCAGTACTGTGCAGGGGAGTCCCCAGAACCAAGATGGGGAGCTTGGGGAAGGCTTCTCAGAGATAAAGCTTAAACTAACATTGGAAGGAGGAATAGGAGTTTATGAGACACACACAAAAAATTATAACTTCTTCCCCTCATCTTTTCATTCCACTCCTCTGCATTCTTATAGTACTCAAGCCTGCTTGTATTGGTCTGCCATGGATGGTCTTCTTCATCCTACCACTTGCTTATGAGTCTTAGTTATTCTTCCCAGCCCATCTGAAATGCACCTCTTCCTACAACTTTCCCTGCCCTGGTCCAGAGGTGCAGGTCACTCTAAAGGAGTTTCTCTTTCCTTCTCTCTCTCTCTCTCTCTCTCTCTTTCATCTCTCTCTCTCTCTCTTTCACTCTCTCTCTCTCTCCCACCATGTCCTCTCCCATAGCCCTTAGCATCCATGTCTGCTGCAGCCTTCATCACATGCTTTGCCTCCTCCACTGAACCACGAACTTAGATTTTGTGACTCCCCTTTTCAGGCTTGCCACAGAGAGGGTGCTGGGAGACTGCTGGACCACGATAAACCAATTGAAAGATCATCTCTCAAAATTCAATCCTAAATGCCATTGCTGGAATACAGTAGCTTCTCAACAACAGAAAATACATACTGAATACATTTACAGATTCAAGTTCACTTTCCATTAGCTTTCCTTTCAAGAAATCACTTTTTTTTTTTTCTCAGTGGTGTTTGGGAGAAAGTCCACTTACTATTGCATGTGATTTTCTCTCCTGCTTGAGAAACTTGAGTCTTCCTAAAGATCATCAGTCCACTCCACCAGCCCCACCCACCAACAAGCAGGCCAAAGCATGTCTCCTTAATACAGAGCCTTTTTTTGCCTTGTGAGAAAGTCAAACCTACTCTGCTATCTGAAATGAATAGTCCCAGTTAAAATAGAACCCACTGAGTCTTCTAGCCAAGGAAGCGGCTGGCAGAGATGGGAGTGGGGGCAGTTCTGGGGGTGGGTAGAGCACATTTTGAAGCACAAAATCTCTCAGGGTCAGGACATTTCATTAGGAGACTTGTAGATGTGTCTTTCTCACTAAACACTCAAGTGAAAGTCCAGAGAATTTACCAACTACAGTGAAACATTCTGGTGCTTTAAAACCCTTTCTTTATCACCAGGAGCACTGTTGCCCATTAATTATAAACAAGTTTGCGCGTTGATTTAACAAATGCCTATTTATTTTTTAGGTTCACCCTGTTTCATTTTTAATTAAAACTGTTGCATTGATTTGTTTTTAAAATAATAGCAAAGACTCTGACTTTGTAGGTTGAGAAATAAATTATCATTTGAAGGATTAGAGTGGCTCTTCTTTTGATTTTAATAAAGATTAGAAGAAGAAAAAGAAGCACAAAGGAATGAATGCAGCTCCCCCAATATAATGAGTTAGACGGCTTCCCCCCTTGATCAAACAAAAGAACAAACGTATTAAACAAAGAGTATAGATTTGACAAACCATCTCTGCTCTGGCAAAGGATTTTCAAGGGGATTTGGAAAGTTGTAGCCTGCCCGTGTTCTGTTATTTCTGAGTATATTAAAGCCAGTACTCTGTTAGCTTAGGTATTGTTTTTGTGTGTGCTTTGCTTCTTGGCAATAGAGTCTTTCTTTAAGAAAAGCAATTGGGAGATACCCCGGTCCTGGTTAATCTGTTCCCCTTTTCACACACAGACCATTGTCTGGATGTGCTTCCCAAGAGGCACAGGCATTATGTCGTGGGCCCCCTCTCCCAAGTCAGCAGCCTGTACAAAAGAACAGTACATCTTGGGAAGAGCCTGCTGGATTTCCATTTGACATGAGCTGTTTTGCTTTGTGTCAACCGCAATGCAAAATGTGCCAGTTCCCAAGGAGAAACAACAACAACAAAAAAGCAAAGCAAGAAACAAATTTGACTAAGGTTTGTCAGTGTTTCCCTCAAGCCCTCTACCCAAAGGAAAAGAGTTTGTGTGGCTCTTGCTGTCTTTATGGGTGACTTCAGGGCTCAGAATAACATCCATCCCCCATGGAGGTGCTGAGTGTCTGGCTGTATCCCTAGAATAGGAAGTTCTGGAACTGTCCCTTTGTCTTAATGTCCACTGTGGCTTTCCACCTTGATGTAAAGGTGAGGTCAGCTATCTATACACCCATCAGTCAATTCTGACAACTGGACTTGCACAATGGTTGCCCTTGTCATGTTGATATTTAATTACTCCCTGTTTACTAGTCTTTTTTCAGTTTATAAATATAGCCCTATACAAATACACACACAACAAATGCCTCTGATAAGTCTGGATCTCCCTCTCCTTCTCCTTCCTTGTCCATTCGAGTTTCTTAAGAGTGTGCTATATTTGCTATCCCCTAACTCCAGCTTTTGCTTGCTCCTCAAGTTCCTGCAGTGTGGTTGCTGCCCTTCACTCCCATCCATGATTCCAACCTGCCTTAAATCACTAGCCACTGCCATGTTCTTAGGCACTTGCTTATTTACTTCCTCTTCCTCTAGGCCATGAGCACAGTCATTGTTGGGGTCATACATGATTCATCCCTATGTTCATAGCATCATGGGGCTCAGGGCCGGTGACATAGTTTGGCTGTGTCCTCACCCAAATCTCATCTTGAATGGTAGTGCCCATAATCCCCACATGTAGTGGAAGGGACCCAGTGGGAGGTAATTGAATCATGGGGGTGGCTTTTTCCCATGCTGTTCTTGTGATAGTAAATAAGTTTCATGAGATCTGATGGCTTTATAAAGGGCAGTTCCCCTGCACACCCTCTCTTGCCTGCAGCCATCTAAGATGTGCCTTTGCTCCTCCTTTGCCTTCCAGCATAATTATGAGGCCTCCCCAGCCACGTGGGACTGTCAGTCCATTAAACCTCTTTTTCTTTATAAATTAGCCACTCTCAGGTATTTCTTCACAGAAGTATGAAAATGGACTCATATAGCCTGTTTGACTACATGGATGTGTTTCAAAACTATCACATTGTCACAGCTTTTTCTTAAGCTATGGAAGAAAAATAACATTTCCTGAGCATTTTGCCTATAGTAGGCATGACACTGGGAACAGCCACATACATTTTCTGTCATCTTCCCTACAACAAGGCATTTTGCAGATGAGGCACCTGAGCCTCTGAGAGAGAAATTCGCTTGCTCTAGATCACACAGCCAGTATGTAGAAGACAGCAAATCTAGGAGGTTGTGTTTTGAAAGGCATTTCTGTTCTTTGGGATGGTTTAGATTTTGGTCCAAATGTTTCAGGCATTGAGAGTGCTTCATATAAATGAAAGACTCATCTGAAGAGTGTGGGTGTCCCAAATGCTCAGGGGTGGGGAGCCATCTCCCAGCTGCCATTATGCCTATGAGATGTATTCTTCTCTTGGGTAGTACATGGCTCACTTAATTGGAGAAAGGATAATAGCATCAACAAATAATATTTAATGAGATTTTTGCTCTCCTATGGCAGTAGCTTGTGTTAAATTTATGAATTGAATGAACTCATTTAATTCTCCAAATAATCCTGGGAGGAAGGTACTTTTATTAGTCTAATTTTATTGATGAGAACCCTGAGAGACAGGTTAGATAACTTATCTAAAGGATTAGATAACCTGCCGGAGGTTGTAAAGCTGGTAAGTAGTGAAAGTAGAATTCAAACCAGACAGGTATCATTCCACAGTCAAGTACTGTAAACACCATATTATCCCAGGTAAATTATCTTCCTAAAAGTCCTAGGGTTTCTATATTTGCCTGGGGGTGGGAATACCTTAAATTCATCTCATTGATTCTCCAACCTAAACATGCTATTTTTTGTTTTTGTTTTTGTTTTTTTCATAATTTCTCTATGTGGTGACATTCTGATATTTTACCATCTTGTTTTCTTTTTGGGGATCATCTTTCACTTGATATACCTTCCTCTTAAAGCATAAACACCAAAATGAAGCAAGACATTCCAGGAGTTGTCTGTCTTCTTGATGTAGCATAAAGTCACTAAAGTACTAGTTTTTGTGGTACTGTCACATATATTGATTTATGCTGTTCTTCCTGCTAACCACACTTCATGAGTCTTTCTTCAATGAGCTGCTGGGACATTCTTCCACACTTATTTGAGGGTATTTTTGGCAAAAATCTGGTAGTATATTAAGTTTATCACTGATAATTTTCACCTTGTTAGATTCATTTAACTCATAAGTTTTTCATGTGCTTTCTTTAGGTCAGCTACCAAGTTGGTAACCAGAGATATTGGAAAGTAAATGAGATTTAGAATTGTTCAACCTTGAATTTAGAGTCTGGTTTGTCACTTAATAAAATATTTTATCTTAGGCAATTTTCATTAACTGCTGTTGCCTCAGTTTTCCCATCTGTAAATTAAGTTTAATAGTGTATACTCAAGAGGACTGTGAGAATTTGTTGAGAGAAAGGCTTTAAAAATATTTATAATTATAATGATAATAAGATAAATTTGTTATTATAATTATAGATATTTCAATACTTGCTGACCATTCAAGAGCATATCCAAAACTTATATATATATATATATATATATATATATATATATATATATATATACATATATATATATATATATGCCCCAGTGTACATTTTTAAAGATTTTACTTTTGTTCATATGCCTTATATTTATGTTACAAATGTAACATAGTCATTTTATGCAACGTGCCTAAGGTTTTACATTAATTTCTTTAAAATGCTTAGTAATTGTTTTTACTGATTTTTTTTTGTAGCTGTGAAATATGAAATATGTATTCTTACAAATGCTTCTAATGAGCTTGGGCATTTGTATAACAGCTTTAGGAATACAGTTACCTGCACAAGATGTTAATAGAATATTATCCTTTCTGGAGATATAACCTGAGCTAGGGCACATCAAGCAAAGAGCCTGATGATTTTCTGCCCTAGTCAAAGGCAAGGTCATCTTTACTTTCTGGGCTTCCTCTGAGGACTCAAGCAACCAGCTTCAGGAGGAAATATGAAAGAATAAAAAAATAGAAAAATGATAACTAATTTCTGATCCAGATCCCATTCAGAATTGCACGTTGATAATACTGATCTCTCTAATCATTTGAACCACTACATTCTGAACATTTTGCTAGCTTTGACTTTCAAAGTCACTCCAATCCGTCAGCATTTTACTGACTTCTCAGATTCTTCCATGACAGGCTCGGATCACTAATATTAGCCTGAGCCCTCCTGACTTAAAGAACTTGTCCATTGCCTCTTCTGACATCAGATGCCTGTCTAACCCTTCAAGTATTCCACAATCAACTGGGCCTACACTTTGAGCTGGAGATCAAATTCTGCTACTATCAGCAAAAAAGAGCTGTAAAATACGTTCTTGAAAGGCTCTATTAGGTCTTCAGGATGAGAATAAAATATTTTTTTCCTACTCTCAGGCAATAAAACCTACACAGCTGATTCAAATTGGATTTCAGTCTAATGGGACAGGCAATAAATCTCAGTGGTTAGGAGGGTGAGACAGACCTGGGTTTGAATCCCAGGTCTGTCTTTTTCTTTCTTTCTTTCTTTCTTTCTTTCTTTCTTTCTTTCTTTCTTTTTTTTAATTGTATTTGGGCTCTGGGGTACATGTGCACATCCTGCATCCTGCAGGATTGTTGCATAGGTACATATACGCCATGGTGATTTGCTGTCTCCATCCCCCACCACGTTGCCTACATCAGGCGTTTCTCCTGGTGTTATCCCTCTCCCTCCTCCCCGCCCCCTCCACTGTTCTCCCCTTCCCCTCCACTCCCCCACCTAGCCCTGTGAGTGTTGCTCCCTTTCCTGTGCCCAAGTGTTCTCATTGTTCATCATCCACCTATAAGTGAAAACATGCAGTGTTTGGTTTTTCTGCTCTTGTGTCAGTTTGCTGAGAATGATGGTTTCTAGGTTCATCCATGTCTCTACAAAGGACATGAGCCGTCATTTTTTATGGCTGTATAGTAGTCCATGGTGTATATGTGCCACATTTTTTTTTGTCCAGTCTATCATCAATGGGTATTTGGGTTGGTTCCAGGTCTTTGCTATAGTAAACAGCACTGCAATGAACATATGAGTGCATGTGTCTTTATGAGAGAACAATTGTAATCCTTTGGGTATATACTCAATAATGGGATTGCTGGGTCAAATGGAATTTCTATTTCTAGATCTTTGAGGAATTGCCACACTATCTTCCCCAATGGTTGCACTAATTTACACTCCTACCAACAGTGTAAAAGTGTTCCTTTTTCTCCACATCCTCTACAGCATCCGTTGTCTCCAATTTTTTAATGATCTCCATTTTAACTGGTGTAAGATGGTATCTCAATGTGGTTTTGATTTGCATTTCTCTAATGACCAATGATGAGCATTTTTTCATGTTTGTTGGCCACATATTTGTCCTCTTTTGAAAAGTGTCTGTTCATATCCTTCACCTACTTTTGAATGGGCTTGTTTGCTTGTTTTCCTGTAAATCTGCTTTAGTTCTTTGTAGATTCTGAATATTAGCCCTTTGTCAAATGGGTAGCTTGCAAAAAATTTTTCCCATTCTGTTGGTTGCTGGTTTACTCTAATGATTGTTTCTTTGACTGTGCAGAAGCTCTGATGTTTAATTAGGTCCCATTTGTCTATTTTGGCTTTTGTTGCCAGTGCTTTTGGTGTTTTAGTCATTAAGTCCTTGCCTGTGCCTATATTCTGAATGGTTTTGCCTAGGTTTTCTTCTAGGGTTTTTATGGTGTTAGGTCTTATGTTTAAATCTTTAATCCACCTGGAGTTAATTTTTGCATAAGGTGTAAGGAAGGGTTCCAGTTTCAGCTTCCTACATATGGCTAGCCAGTTTTCCCAACACCATTTATTAAACAGGGAATCCTTTCCCCATTGCTTGTTTTTGTCTGGTTTGTTAAAGATCAGATAGTTGCAGATGTGTGGCATTGCCTCTGAGGCCTCTGTTCTGTTTCATTGGTCTATATGTCTGTTTTGGTACCAGGACCATGCTGTTTTGATTACTGTAGCCGTGTATAGTTTGCAGTCAAGTAGTGTGATGCCACCAGCTTTGTTCTTTTTGTTTAGGATTGTCTTGTCTATGTGGGCTCTCTTTTGGTTCCATATGAAGTTTAAGGTGGTTTTTTTCCAGTTCTGTGAATAGGGTCATAGGTAGCTTGATAGGGATAGCATTGAACCTGTAAATTACTTTGGGCAGTATGGCCATTTTCACAATATTGATTCTTCCTAGCCATGAACATGGAATGTTTTTCTATCTGTTTGTGTCCTCTCTTATTTCCTTGATCAGTGGTTTGTAGTTCTCCTTGAAGAGATCTTTTACCTCCTTGTTAGTTATATTCTTAGGTATTTTATTCTCTTTGTGGCAATTGTAAGTGGGAGTTCACTCACAATTTGGCTCTCTGTTTGTCTGCTATTGGTGTATAGAAATGTTTCTGATTTCTGCACATTGATTTTGTATCCTGAGACTTTGCCAAAGTTGCTTATGAGGTTAAGGAGGTTTTGGGCTGAGATGATGGGGTCTTCTAAATATACAATCATGTCGTCTGCAAATAGGAACAATTGACTTCTTCTTTTCCCAATTGATTGTCCTTTATTTCTTTTTCTTGCCTAATTGCTCTGGATAGAACTTCCAATACTATATTGAATAGGAGTGGTGAGAGAGGGCATCCTTGTCTAGTGCCAGTTTTTAAAGGGAATCCTTCTAATATTTGCCTATTCAGTATGATATTGGCTGTGAGTTTGTGGTAAATAGCTTTTATTGTTTTGAGATACATCCCATCAATACCTAGTTTATTGAGAGTTTTTAGTATAAAGGGCTGCTGAATTTTGTCAAAGACCTTCTCTGCATCTATTGAGATAATTATGTGGTTTTTGTCTTTGGTTTTGTTTATGTGGTGAATTATGTTTATAGATTTGTGTATGTTGAACCAGCCTTGCATCCCGGTATGAAGCCTACTGGATCATGGTGGATACGCTTTTTGATGTGCTGTTGCATTCGTTTTGCCAGTATTTTATTAAGGATTTTTGCATCAATGTTCATCATGGATATTAGCCTGTAGTTTTCTTTTCTTGTTGTGTCTCTGCCAGATTTTGGTATCAGGATGATATTGGCCTCATAGAAAGAGTTACGGAGGATTCCCTCTTTTTGTATTGTTTGGAATACTTTAAAAAGGAATGGTACCAGCTCCTCTTTGTATATCTGGTAGAATTGAGCTGTGAACCCATCTGGACCTGAACTTCTTTTGGTCAGTAGGCTATTAATTGCTGCCTCAACTTCAGACCTTGTTATTGGTCCATTCTGGGTTTCAACTTTTTCTTGGCTTAGTCTTGGGAGTGTGCAAGTGCCCAGGAATTTATCCATTTCGTCCAGGTTTACTGGTCCATGTGCATAGAGCTGTTTGTAGTAATCTCTGATGGTAGTTTGTATTTCTGAGGAATCGGGGGTGATCTCCCCTTTATTTATTTATTTGATTGCATCTATTCTATTCTTCTCTCTTTTCTTTTTTATTAGTCTAGATAGCAGTCTGTCTATTTTGTTGATCTTTTCAAAAAACCTGCTCCCGGATTTATTGATTTTTTTTTGAAGGGTTTTTTGTGTCTCTATCTCTTTCTGTTCTGCTCTGATCTTAGTTATTTCTTGTCTTCTGCTATGTTTTGAGTTGTTTTTTTAAATCTTGCTCCTCTAGCTCTTTCAATTTTGATGAAAGGGTGTCAATTTTAGATGTTTCCTTTTTCCTCACATGGGCATTTATTGCTATAAATTTCCCTCTAGACACTGCTTTAAATGTGTCCCACAGGATGCTGTGTCTTCATTCCCATTGGTTTCAAAGAATGTTTTTACTTCTGCTTTCATTTCATTATTTATCCATTCGTCATTCAGAAGCAAACTGTTCAGTTTCCATGTGATTGTGCAGTTTTGAGTGCTTTTCTTAATCCTGAGTTCTAATTTGATTGTGCTGTGGTCTGAGAGAGTGTTTGTTATGATTTCCATTCTTTTGCATTTTCTGAGGAGTGATTTACTTCCAATTATGTGGTCAATTTTGGAGTAAGTGAAATGCAGTGCTGAGAAGAATGTGAATTCTGTGGATTTGGGGTGGAGTGTCCTGTAAATGTCTATTAGGTCTGCTTGGTCCAGGTCTGAGTTCAAGTCCTGGATATCCTTGTTAATTTTTATCTCCTTGATCTGTCTAATAATGTCAGTGGAGTGTTAAAGTCTCCCTCTATTATTGTGTGGGGGTCTAAGTCTCTTTGCAGGTCTTTAAGAACTTGCTTTATGTGTCTTGATGCTCCTGCATTGGGTGCATAAATATTTAAGATAGTTAGCTCTTCTCGTTGCATTCATCCTTTTATCATTATATAAAGCTCTTCTTTGTCTCTTTTGATCTTTGTTCATTTAAAGTCCATTTTATCAGAGACTAGGATTGCTACACCCTGCTTTTTTTTGCTCTCCATTTGCTTAGTAAATCTTCTTCCATCTCTTTATTTTGAGTCTATGTGAGTCTTTGCATGTGAGATGGTTCATGTGAATACAGGACACTGATGGGTCTTGATTTTTTTATCCAGTTTTCCAGTCTGTGTCTTTTGATTGTGGCATTTAGGCCTTTTAATTCAAAGTTAATATGGTTATGTTTGAATTTGATCCTGCCATTTTGTTACTGGCTGGTTGTTTTGCCCATTAATTGCCATGGCTCCTTCATTGCATCGTTATTCTCTACCATTTGGTATGTTTTTGCAGGGGCTCATACTGTTCATTTCTTTCCCTGTTTAGTACTTCCTTCAGTAGTTCCTGTAAGGCAGGTCTTTTAGCGATGAAATTGCTCAGTAATTGCTTGTCCATAAAATATTTTATTTCTCCTTCACTTATGAAGCTTAGTTTGGCCAGATATAAAATTCTGGGTTGAAAGTTCCTTTCTTTAAGGATATTCAATATTGGCCCCCACTCTCTTCTAGCTTCTAGGGTTTCTGCTGAGAGATCCGCTGTGAGTATGATAGTCTTTCCTTTGTGGGTGACTCGACCTTTCTGGCTGCCTTTAGGATATTTTTTCCCTTCATTTCTTTCTTTCTTTTTTTTTTTTTTGTTGTTTGTTTGTTTGTTTGTTTTTGAGGCAGAGTTTCATTCTTGTTACCCAGGCTGGAGTGCAATGGCACGATCTCAGCTCACCGCAACCTCCACCTCCTGGGTTCAGGCAATTCTCCTGCCTCACCCTCCTGAGTAGCTGGGATTACAGGCACGTGCCACCACGCCCAGCTAATGTTTTGTATTTTTAGTAGAGACGGGGTTTCACCATGTTGACCAGGATGGTCTCAATCTCTTGACCTTGTGATCCACCTGCCTCGGCCTCCCAGAGTGCTGGGATTACAGGCTTGAGCCACTGCACCCGGCCTTTTCCTTCATTTCAACCCTGGTGAATCTGACAACTGCGTGCCTTGGGGTTGCTCTTCTTGAGGAATATATTTGTGGTGTTCTCTGTATTTCCTGGATTTGAATGCTGTCCTGCCTTGCTGGGTTGGCAAAGTTCTTTTGGATAATATGTTAAAGAATGTTTTCCAACTTGGATTCATTCTCCGTGTCACATTCAGGTATGCCGATCAAGCACAGATTAGGTTTTTTCACGTAATCCCATAGTTCTTGGAGACTTTGTTCATTTCTTTTTATTCGTTTTTCTCTAATCTTGCCTTCTCATTTTATTTCATTGATTTGGTCTTCTATTTCTGATATCCTTTCTTTTGCTTGATCGATTCGGCTTTTGAAACTTGTGTATGCCCCACGAAGTTCTTGTGCTGTGTTTTTCAATCCCATCAAGTGTTTATGTTCTTCTCTAAGCTGGTTATTCTAGTTAGCATTTCATCTAACCTTTTTTCAAGGTTATTAGTTTTTTGCATTGGGTTAGAACATGGTCTTTTTAACCCAGAGAAGTTTATTACCCACCTTCTGGAGCCTGCTTCTGTCAATTCGTCAGATTCATTCTGTCTTTTTGTTCCCTTGATGGTGAGGAGTTGTGATCCCTGGGAAAAGAAGAGGTGTTCTGTTCTGTGGTGGTTTCATCCTTTTTGCACTGTTTTTCCCCCCATCTTCGTGGATTTATCTCCCTTGAATCTTTGAAGTTGGTGATTTCAGGTGGAGTCTCTTGAGCGGACCTTTTTTCTATTGAGGTTGGCACTGTGTCTTTTTTGGCCCGTAGAGGGCGCTGCTGGACTCTCTCGGGTCCGTTCGGTCGCTGGGTGGGTGGTCCCTCCCCGGAGTTGGCTGCAGGTGAGATCGCCCCGCCTTCCCCATGGCGTCTCTCCTTCCCCAGCTGGATCTTCCCGGCTCCGCTCAAGCTGGTGTATTTGCTGCCAAGCTCTCTAGCGAGGGCTTCAGTTTAGCTCTGTGGAGGTGAGGCCTGCCAGGCCTTAAGGTCTGTTTCTGTGTTTTCAAATCTGCCTCCCTCTGTGGGACGGTCCCTCCCGCTGGCCTTAGTCCAAACTCCCGCCCAGGTCCCTGCTACAATTCGCTGCACCTGGCAGTAGCCGCTGCTCCAATTTGCATCCACTGCCCACGCGCCCACGGATGGGCGGGGCTCTCGTGGAGGTCGGCTGCAGGAGGGATGAGGTAAGCACAGGGTCCGAAACAGAGCGCCAAGGGGGTTCAGTCCCCCGAACCTCCAAGCTGAACGTTTCAGGTGGGGACGCGCCCCTGTCAGTCCCACCAAAACGAACCCGGTGCCCTGTTTGGAATTGTGAAGTCCTGTAGCCCTCTCTCTCGTCCACTGGGAGCTGCATTCCGGTGCTGGCGTCTCTCAGCCATCTTGGCGCCCTCCTCCCCAGCTCTTTCAATTGTCCCTGGAATGTGGGGCAAGCTCTTTCCTTCCTAATTCTCGGCTTCTTTACCTGTAAAATGAAGATATTGATTCCTATATCACATACTTATTATAAGAATTATATAAAATAATGTATGACGTGTTTATGGTACTGCTTTGTACATAATAAGCACTTCCTAAGAGCTAGATACTATTTTTTAATTTGATGTGTGCACATTCTATACAATTCTTTCCGGCCCATCTGGCCCCAAGCCTCATGCTTTTTCTACTGTGGCAGGTGGCTTCAATTTATAACCTCAGATTTATCAGTGAGTTCACAAGGTCTTTAGTTAAAAACTGTCTATTGAATTTTTTGTTTCAATGACTATATTTTTCATTTCTATATGCTCTAATTCTTTTTAAATTATTCTTTTTTCAGTGTCTCATTTTTGCAGCTCTTTTTGATGCTTTTAAACTATTTAAATATACTTGAATCGTCTCTATGAAATTTGTAATTATTGGAGTTCTTCACTTAACTGTATAATTTTTTTTTTTTCTGCTGATAGTCACTCACGATAGATCAATTGTTGGTGTTTTTAGTTTTGGATTGAGAGTTTATTTTGAGTGGGTCTTTATCCATAGGAATCATGTTCATTTTTGACAAAGCATTTGCCCATAAAGAGTGGTGATATTTACTTCTTCCAGGTTTTCTAGGGACATTAAAAGCCTAGGACCTATTTTGTATAATAGTCTAGCTTGGAGGTTTCAGGATTATGTAATATAAATTATAGCCTCAGGCATACATGTTATCCAAACTGATGTTTACAAATTTCAAGGATATATTATCCTAACCACAAGCTAGCTGAGGGAGATAAACTTTCTTCTTATCTTTCTTTGGGGACAGACAGCTCATTTCTAGTGTATCCTTTTATTGTATGTCTTATTCTTCATGGATTTTATGCAAGTGTGTAACTTCTGAGTCTTACCACATTTCATAAGTACAAGACTTCATTGGCTATCACAATACAGGCATTAATACCCAAACCGTAGATTACTGTGAGTGATGGTGCCTGCCCTCTGTCACCTCAGGGAAGCAACAGTATCAGCACACATGCTTACAACCTTGTTTTTGAGTTTCTTCTGCATTTCTGACCTCTGGCCTCTGGGGATTTCCCTTTCTTGTGAGCTCAGCCATGCATCTAAAAGGATGTTTGTTATATTTTATCTAGCATTTATATGTGGAAGGAGTGTTTTCGGAATATCTACTGCACATATTGCTGGAACCACAAGTATTGCATGAAAGACTTTCTCCCATTGCTAAAGACTTCCCATCCTTTGTGCTTCCTTTAATATGAAAGTCTCTACTGCAAGGATGGAGCTTATAGAAGCTGAGTGGCCCTAGGATTGTTCTTTAACAGTGTAAGATGCCTCCTTCCAGTCTTTGCCGTTTAACTATTCCCTGTCCATTAGGCATGAGTAATTCTTAAAGTGGGCTTTGCCATTTTCACTGAAAGTAGAAGGTGATAAGCAATATCCTAGATAATTTCCATTTTATTCCGTTTGCATGTTCCTGCCATTGGGAACATTTCCCCCAAGAGACTAAGAGAGGTATCTGATTATAAAGGTGTATATTTCCTACGCAAATTATCGTACTTGCAGAATTTAAGTCTGAGAAGAGAGATACCTGCGTTTTCTGGAATACATGGAATCGTGGAAGAGAGAGCTGTTTTTATTACTTTGGCTAATGACATCTAATTTCCCTCCACAAAATGATTGCTCATTTTTATTGCTTAAGCCCACTGGGTCTTTTCTCACCAAAACCAAAAAACTAGATTTGTTTGCCAGAGCAGGAACTAGACATGTGCCAAATGCACATATATACTGCCACTTCCTTTCACTGCTTTTTGTACAAAAATGGGCTTCAGATCTCAATGAAAGTCATCAAGTCTGTGCAGTCCAGATAGCCCTCCTTTGGCCTGGAGATGTGTCTGTTTTGTTTCATATCACCTCATTCTGCAGTAAATTGTGACTTTCGGGGCATTGGGGCAGCATAATTACTGAGCTACTCTTTAAAGGGCTAAGGCTTCAAGACTGAAGGAGCAAAATGTTTGCTGATTGGCAAAAAGCCACAGGATTATTTTATTTTAACTAAAGATACATGAGGCATGCAAGAACGAACATCAGCTTTGGAATCAGTCGGAAATGAATTCCAGTTCCAGTTCTGTAACTCACTGACAGTATGATATTTGGCAAGCTACTAAACTTTCGTGGTTCTCAAATATATGAATTAGAGACTATTTTTAAGGCACAGGAAACTAATATTTGTGAAAGGCTTAATATAGGGGCAGTGTGGTATCGAGGAGATGACTTTACAACCATCTAGATACAGGTTCAAATTTTGGCTGTACCCATTCCCTTTTATCTAAAATGGGAACAACAGTACCTACCACACAAATTTGTTTGTGAGGATTAAAGTCAATAGGAAAACTTCACTAAGCACTTGGTTCACCATATATATTCTTTTCTTTCTCTTGTTAGCATGGTCTTTGGCTCGAAACCTACCTAATCCCTTGCTCCCTGAGAGACTCAAGAATTTGACTCAACTCTACCCTTGGGGTGCCACCTGTTTAGGACGAGGCCAACTGCCCAGGTTTTTACCTAAGTAAGATGACCCTTTCATTCTCCTTCCCCTGGTTTTCTAGACAGAGGGGTTATTGGAAGCTGGGGATGGCTACAGGCCAGGAAGCTGCTTCCTGCCTGCCACCTGGCCCTCCCACGGAGCTTTCCATCTTTCAACCACTGGGGTTGTGACAACAGGACCCAGGCAAGAGGCCACTGGTCGAGGCTTGGCCTTAGACTCCTGAGAGGCCCCTGGAATTTTCTGGAGACAGACTAGGCTCTGTCAGCAACCCACAGCCTGGAGAAGAATGAACAGGGGTTGTAAGGTTTGTTACTCTGAGCCTACTCCCTTCCAGAGGCTTGTGGTTTTAAAGCTTTAATCACTGAGATCAGAACCATCCTATTTTATTACAGTGCCAAAAAAGGCCACCCTGGCCCAGCACAGGAGATGGCGGCTCCTCTCAGAGGCCATCAGCCTGGCAGAGAGAGCCATGGCTGCCAGGTCCCAGAGCTTCCTGCGGGGCTTGTGTTTCCCTTCCTATTAAATCCTCCCTGTGCTCAGAAGGCCGCTCCACTTTCCCATCTCTCCAGTTCTGCCTCTGGCTTCTTTAAAGGCTTCAGTGTTTCCTCAAATTAAGAAACCCAGCTGCTCGAGGCCCTTTGTTCAGTGTCTCTAGGATGACCTTTCAGATAATTCGTCCCCACTTGCAGGGGCTGAGCTTTGCTGGTATTTAGACTCAGAGCTTCCTTGGCTAATCGGAATTTATTATCCTCTTTGTTAGGAGACTCTGAGGTTCTTTTTCTCCATGGAGGGCTGTCTTCTGGGTGAATGATACATGGGCTGGCCTGGCTCTCTAATCCTGGCAAGCCCTGTTTCCAGGTTGTGTCTCTATGGGTCCCAGAGGCTCTGTGTGTGTATGTGTGCATGCATGCTCGCTTGGCAATGGAAAATAAAGACCCGCAGGATCTCAGCATCATTCTGAGATAAAGGAATTAGATTAGAGTTGAAGGAACATGGAGTCTTCACTTTAACCTTCCAAAAGCCCTCCTATGAGTTTAACTATGCAGTTGGCTTTATATAGCTGTTTAATTATTCTGGCAGATCTGACTTGTTCATTGAATATTTTTATTGTGGTAAAATATGCTTAACATAAAACTTAACATTTTGATCATTTTTAAGTGCACAGTTCAGTAAAAGTACAGTCACATTGCTGCTACACAACCATTACCACTGTTCAACCATGGGACCTTTTCATCTTCCCAAACTGAAACTCTGTACCCATTAAACAAGAACCCCCCATTCTCCTCTTCCATCAGATAATCACTACTCTGTTTTCCGTCTCTATCAATTTGAAGACTACAGATACTTCATGTAAGTGGAATCATGTGCTATTATTTGTCCTTTTGCACCTGGCTTATTTCATAGCATAATGTCATCAAGGTTCATCCATGTTCAGCACATACCAGAATTTTCTTCCTTTTTAAGACTGCATAATATTCCATTGTATGGGTACATATTTCATTTCTCTATTTACTTGTTTGTTGGTTGACATGGATAGTTTCCACCTTTTGGCTATTGTGAACAATGCTGTTATGAATGTTGGTATACAAATATCTGTTTGGGTGCCTGCTTTCAATTCTTTTTTTTTTTTTTCTGAGACAAAGACTTTCTCTGTCACCCAGGCTGAAGTGCAGAGGCGCAATCTTGGCTCACCACAACCTCTGCCTTCCAGGCTCAAGCAATTCTCCCACCTCAGCCTCCTGAGTAGCTGGGATTACAGGTGCCCGCCACCACCACACCTGGCTAATTTTTGTATTTTTAGTAGAGATGGGGTTTTACCATGTTGGCCAGGCTGGTCTTGAATTCCTGACCTCAAATGATTCACCCACCTTGGCCTCCCAAAATGCTGGGATTATAGGCATGAGCCACCACGCCTGGCCTCAATTCTTCTGGGTATATACTTAGACGTGGAATTTCTGGATCATATGGTAACTCTTTGTGGTTGAGCAGTGGTAATGGTTGCATAGCAGCAATGTGATTGTACTTTTACCAAACTGTGCACTTAAAGATGATCAAAATGTAAAGTTTTATGTTAAGCATATTTTACCACAATAAAAACATTCAATGAACAAATCAGATCTGCCACTATACTACTTTCCACAGTGGCTGTACCATTTTACATTCCCATCAGCAATGCCTGAGCATTTCTCAGTTTCTCCACATCCTCACCAACACTTGTTATGTTCTGTTTTGTTGTTGTTGTTGTTGTTGTTGTTTTAAATAATCATCCTAATGGGTGTGAAGTGGTATGTTTATTGAATTCTGAGGATAAGAATGAGAACAACTGCAATACTGATTATGTATTAATTGATACTATGTAGTACATATTTAACACATGTTCTCCTTTTGAATCTTCAAAACAACTCTATGTGGTTTATTGTCCATCAAATTTATAGAAGGGGAAACTGACACCTAGAAAAGTTAGGTAACTTGCTCAAAATAAAACAGCTAAAAGTTAGCAGAACTGAGAGTGGATGCCTCCTTCAGGGAGCACACAAGCTAGTGGGGCAAATACCTTCTAAGGTAATCACAGTGCAGGGTTGTCGATGGTGTCCACGACCTTTCAACTGCACAACTGGTTTTCTAATCACATAGTTGTGCTTAGATGAAAACTTGGGATTTTTCTTCTGCTAGTGCATTGCTAATTCTAAAAGGCTTCCAAATGTAAAGCCAAAGACTTCCTATAAATATTTGGCTTTGAGATGTTGGCAAGTTTCCTGGAAACAACCTACATAGACACATGAGCATATAAGTCACTGAAAACATAGTTACCTGGGATGCACTCCAAGGTTTCTCTGAGTCCTTGTTAAGCATGATGTTGCTGTGCTGGATCTTGAGGCTGGGGTGAGGCATGGACCCTTCCTTCAGGGACCACACAACCTAGTGGGGCAAATACCTTATGGTACAGGGTTCTGTGGTCTGTGGCAGAGGAGATGATTACATTACAGCGTGCAGGGTGTTGGGACCAAGGAATGGGGAGCACAAATGATGAGAATGAACTCCATCCTTAGATACAGGACACTAGAAAGGATTCACATCAGAATCATCATGTGAATTGACCATAGGAGGGTAACCTGTAACATGAGAGTTGGAAGAATGGTGACAGTGGACAGGGAAAGGTATTCTGTGTGTGGAGATAGCAAATGGAAGGGCTTATAAGAGGTCAGGAGTATGTTTTATGTGGAGTGGTGTAAATGTTTCAGTACATTGGTGGAATAAAGAGCATGGTAAGAAGTGGCAGCAGCAGGATTGGACATAGACATACAGGCTCTCCATTCAGAATCTTTTCTGTTCTATAAAACATCTGGATTGCTCTTGTAGTTGATGAAAAGCTATGGAAAAATCTTTGTTTTAAGCATGAGAATAAATTGGTCAAATCTGTGTTTTAGAAAAATCACTTTTACCTAACCTATGGTGAATGGATTGATACTACAGTGAGATGGGAGATGAGACCTGAGTTTAGTAGTAGGAAGGCTAAATGTAAGAGCAGGGTACATGCATTAATTGCTATATGCTAGCACTGTACAAAAACATTACCTGCATTGCTCATTGGATTACCACAACAACTCTGAAAAATCTATTGTTATCCCATTTACAGATGGGGAAACTGAAGTTAAGCAGGTTAAATGACTTGTACAAAGTCACATTGCACTAACAGTGGGGCTGGCATTTTAACCAGGGCTGTTTTAAGAAATGCCAACCAAAATTAGGGCAGTCGTAGTAGGATAAAGAAACTGTGACTGATATGTGTGATATTTAAAAGGTAAAGATAACTAAAAAGGGTGGATGACAAGGAAGTAACTGAAAATAATGAATGGCTAGATTTAGGGAATAAAGGAGAATGAGGTATTGGTGAAGACTCTCGGGGGTCTATTTTGGAGGACTAGGCAATTGATCTTGCCTTTTACTGAGAGGAGAAAGAGCATAGGAGGGTGGAGGGAAGAGGTGGTGGCCTCTTTCTGGACAAGTGTGGAGCCTCCAGAAATAATGCATTGATGGAAGAAACCTTTTGAAATATGAATTTATATCCATTATCATTAATGATGAATCTTAAAAAAAAATACTTTAAGTTCTAGGATACATGTGCAGAATGTGCAGGTTTGTTACAGAGGTGTCCATGTGCCAAGGTGGTTTGCTGCACTTGCTCACCCACCGTCTAAGTTCCCTCCCCTTGTCCCCCACTCCCCAACAGGCCCTGTGTGTCTGTTGTTCCCCACCCTCTGTGTCCAAGTGTTCTCATTGTTCAACTCCCACTTGTGAGTGAGAACGTGTGGTGTTTGGTTTTCTGTTCCTGTGTTAGTTTACTAAGGATAATGGCTCCCAGCTTCATCTGTGTCTCTGCAAAGGATAAGATCTCATTCCTTTTTATGGTTGCATAGTATTTCATGGTGTATATGTACTACATTGTCTTCATCCAGTCTATCATTTATGGGCATGTGGGTTAGTTCTGTGACTTCGCTATTGTAAGTAATGCAGCAATAAACATACATGTGCATTTATAAGTTGTTGCAATTTAAAATATGACCAGGGAATAAAATATCATATATCTGTAATATAGAATGTAAAATATATATTATACTTACTACATATAACATATATTATAAATATGTGTATATAATATACAGCATCATATACTACGTATTATATATATCTTATACTATATAGTATATATTTATACACTATACAATATATAATACATATTTATGTAATATATGATATATAACATAATATATACAATATGTACTATAGAATATATGTAATACATTCTATACATATATAATATAGACATATGTGTATATAATATATATTATATACATATATGTATTACATGTATATTTTATATATATGTGCCTATCATTGTCTGGTATATCAAGAAAAGTTTCTATTTCTCGGGGGGTGGGGCCAAGATGGCCAACTTGAAGCAGCGGAGATCAGAGGCTCCTATCCAAAAGACCCATAATCAGCCTGTAAATCCTGTATCAGCAACCCAGGTATCCAGGCTGTCTCATCAGAACTGACTAGGTGGCTGGCATGATTCACAGAGAGGAAAGAAGAGCACTATGGTGCCACACTGTGGTGTGGTGGCCCACCTGAGAGCCACAGGGGCCCACTACATAGCCAAGGGGTGTGGTAAGTGAGAGTGCTACCCAGCTGGGGAAACCATGCTTTTTCCATGGAACTGTGCAACCCATGAATGGGAAAATCTCACTCATGAACCCATGCCACTGGGGCCTAGGGTCCCAAACCTGGAGCTATGCAGATTCTCAACAGACTCTCAGCTAGAATCAGGTTAAGCCTGCAGAGGCTCCTGAAGGGAGGAGCTTGCAGCACCACAGCTGCGGCTACCTGTGGTCTAAGCTATTTAAGCTCCTTGGGAGTGGGGCAGCAGCCAGCATTGGGACACATAACTGCCCAACACACTAAGCGCCCTGGGCAGGGGAAGGGCGGCATCCATCTCTAGAGCTCCAGGTACACTATTCCCCTGCTGGAGCCAGGGAGGCTGGATGGCTTGGTCCCAAGTGCTGTCCCCCACAGCCCAACACACTGGCTGTGGCAGACTGCGGCTAGAGCACCTACTCAGGTCTGACCCTGACACATCCTTCCTTACTGGACGGGGCCTCTCTGCAGGAACTCCAGCAACTCCAGCCAGAGACTCAGGGACAGAACCCTGATCTCCCTGGACCTGATCCTCTAGGGGGAGGGTTGGCTGCAGTCTCTGAGGACCAGCAGACTTAGCCTTTTCTCCTGAGGAAGTCAGACAGCTCAGATAAGTGGATTTCCCCCAGTGAAGCACACTTCCTCCACCAAGGGACAGTCAAAGTGCTTTGTTAAACGGGTCCTGTTCCCTGTGCCACCCAACTGGGCGAGATCCTCCAACAGGGGTTGTCGGACACCCTAGGTAGAAGCAATCCTACTGGCATAAGTTTGGTGCCCCTCGAGGTTAAAAATCCCAGAAGAAGGAGCAGGGTATGAACAGACACTTCTCAAAAGAAGGCGTTTACACGGCAACACATGAAAAAACCTCAACATCGCTGATTATTAGAGAAATGCAAATTAAAACCACAATGAGATACCATCTCACACCAGTCAGAATGGTGATTATTAAAAAGTCAAGGAACAATAGATGCTGGTGAGGCTGTGGAGAAGTAGGAACGCTTTTACGCTATGGGGGGAATGTAAATTAGTTCAACCATTGTAGAAGACAGTAAATGGATGTAGAACCAGAAATATCATTTGACCCAGCAATCCCATTACGGGGTATATACCCAAAGGAATATAAATCATTCTTACCTATATATTACATATGTACAAAAAATAATATAAAATGTTTTAAATATATAACACATTTATTATACATTATTATACATATGATTATTGTACCTATATATTATACATATATATAATATGATATTTTTGGGAGGCCGAGGCGGGTGGATCACGAGGTCGAGAGATCGAGACCATCCTGGTCAACATGGTGAAACCCCGTCTCTACTAAAAAAAAAAATACAAAAAATTAGCTGGGCATGGTGGCTCATGCCTGTAATCCCAGCTACTCAGGAGGCTGAAGCAGGAGAATTGCCTGAACCCAGGAGGCGGAGGTTGTGGTGAGCCGAGATCGCACCATTGCACTCCAGCCTGGGTAACAAGAGCGAAACTCCGTCTCAAAAAAAAAAAAAAAATATATATATATATATATATATATATATATATATATATATACACATATATATATACACATACATATATATATATATACATATATATATGATATTTTATTCCCTGCTTGTATTTTAAATTGCAACAACTTACCACCTTCTAGAATTAACTCTATAAGTCCATTCTCTATAGAGTCCCTGAAGAGTTCCTTTCAAGTTGGAACCTATCTATGTCATTTTTATTGCTTAACTTTTCCCATTTGCCCTGAGAATGCTTATCAGAGGCACTTACAGCTGCATTGTTTACCCTGTGATAACTTTTGCCATGAAATACCTCACTTTTATTATAATTTTTGTATCACTGTAATATATTGACTTTGGGAACAAAAGACATTGCTATATTTATAGCATTCTGTTTTTAGTAGTGGTATTTCCATTTATGAAATATAGTAAATATTGATCACTGAAAATGCCAAATCCTAGAAAAAATAGCGTTTTTACCTGTGATGTTAACATCATCCTCAAACAGTTGTTGGTGAGAGATTCATTTGATGAATCTGATTTTTCCAAAATAGATGATTCTGATGATTCAGACAATTTTTATATTAGTTCTTTCTGAAATAACTCCAAGAATGGTCTTTATGTTTTATTTTCACATTGAAAATCAGTCGGATTTACTTGAGCCTCAAAGAATGTGTTTATGTAAAATTAAATGAGTGCTGGCAGTGAGCATCTTTTTTTTCTAAATGGGAAAAGGGTTAAAATCTTTCAGTGGCTCTATATTGCCCATCAGGCACTCAAGGCCGTGGTCTTTTCCTCTTCTCCCGCTGCCAGCTGCGATGAGATATTCATGATGTAATAAACAAGCCATGTCATTTCATAGCACCATGTTTTTGTGCATGATACCCAATATACCCATATGTTTTTTTGTTCTCATTGATTTGGAAATTGACTATTTTTTTAAATCCCAATCTTGTTTCCTCTAAGAACCTCCCTCCAGTTCCCAGCAGAGTCCATTGTTATTTCTCCCATATATTTATAAAAATACATTTGATGTCTGTTTTGTGTCATTGGTTATGAGTTCCTTCAGGGTAGGGACTTGATCAGTGTATCTCTGTGGCTTCTCACAGTCCCTTATAACATGCCAAATACACAAAATGTTTCCACAGTTGGTGAACTAAATGAATGAATGAATATTCATTATGAGAATTAAATGCTATCCTTAAAATAATGAGTATTTATTATAAGAATTATATATGTGTGTATATATAGCTATTAATAGAATACTTGCCACATAATAGGTATTATAGAAGTATTTTCTATTATTATTCTCCTGCATAATTTCTGTCCATATTTCTTTCCATTTGGTTTTGCCATCCAAGCAGACTAAAGGAAAGAAATTGTCACATTCCTGTGTAACACCTTACGTAAGCAATTAATCAACCTATCCATACATTCATCAAGCATTTGTGATTCCCACAGTCCAAATCTCTGAATTTTCTTTCTAGCTGTGTGTAGCATAGCTCTCTGACTACACTCTAATACCCTACCCCTCTGGAGCATGGGTATATTTACTTTCTTTTTCCCATGAGGATTCCACAATTCCTATTGCATTTCTAGCTTTTTCAATGGGGTTTTCAACCTCTCATGAATCTCAGAGGTTCTTTGCAATAACATTAATCTTTATTGCACAAGACTGCTGCATTCTTTTGCTTTGGATTTATCTTTGCAGATTCTGCCCCCAAATAAATAAATAAAATGGAATGACACATTTCTGCAGCTGAACAGTGAAGTTTGTTTTTCTTCTGTGAGGCTGAACATTTATTGATGAATCCATATTGTACTGACAGCAACTTCTTCAATAATTTCATGGGTTATATAACAGTTGGTAATAGTGCATGCACGTGGGCAGGGAGAACTATGCAAATATCAATAATAATTATGCTTGGTGTATGCAAATTCCACCAGGTATTTTCAGAAATTAATCTTCCAAATTAGTTTTGCACAATTCAGGAAAATTGAAATGTGCATTTAAATAATTGTAGAAAAATGTAAAAGCAAGCTCTACTCATTTAAATCACCCAGTTAAGGTGCTATTGTAAACAAAGGGATTGTAGATATTTCAGACACAGAAGCCATACTGTCAAAACAGAATTATAGAGATCATGAGAGCTTTGCTTTGTTTGTAGACAACTTACCGGGGAAGGCATTGTTTGGATTAGTTTGTTTGGTTTAAAGCATTATTATTAATATTCCTCAAAAATCATTAGTAAAAAAAAGCAATATTGTTTTGTTTTTATATTCACTTATATGTTTCATGCATTACTGTGTCCATTTATCAACCCATCTATCTATCAAATGAATGTTTATTGAGCATGACTATGTGCCACAGACTGAGGTAAGTAAAGTCATGGGGCTAGGACACTTTTGACTTATGTCTCCAGCTCAATATGGGCCACAAATTTACATAGTTTAGCCATTTTGGAGTCTTTACATTTCCTCCATGAGTTTAATATCAATTGTAACTTCATATGAAAGCTAGAATGTGGGGTAATAATTAGTGCATTTACATAAGCAAATCCCCTTCAGTGTCTTCTGCTTTCATGCAGTTTTAATTTATCAAATTATGGCAGAGGCTTTAAACGCTGAAAGTAACCCTAAATTTATCTGACTTTCTTGAATACCTGAAATGCATGTCTCAGGGAAAATACTGAATTCATAGATAAAGGCTAGAAAGATACGCAAGCCTTGCCCTCAAGAAGCTGATAATTGCATAGGCATCCAGGACAAGGAACATTCGCCTATTAGTAATGCTTGTGATTAAAAGTACTGTTATCAGAGTCTCTGGACATTTTGGGAACAAAAGGTCTTCCAGGAGTGATCAGGACACTTTCGGGATGTCCTTGAGTTGTGCCTTAAAAACGCATTTTACGAAGGAAAATGGTGGAGACAGCTGTTGAAATAGGAAAGTTTAAGGTTTCCAACTTAGATTCAACAGTTATGACTGTGAAGTCTTAATGACTAGCCTCATCTGTAAAATAGGGATGAGGATACCAACCTCACAAAGATCTTTGGGAAGATTTTTGGGAGGCTTTTGCTAATGTCCTCATTAAATTATATGAAGCAGGGAATCCCAGGTAGAAGAGATGGTTCAAGGTAAAGGCACAGAAAGGAGGAAGAAAGACATACTAGGATCCTGCTGATAAGGCCAGTTTGTTTACAACTTAGGGTTCTTCTACTGACTCTGCTTTTCTTCTAGGAAACCAGAGGCAGTAACCACAAATCTATTTGTCTGTTTTGTGATGTTGAATTTGTGACATGACTGTTTTGGTTTTAACTGTTTTGTCTTTAAAAATGAGTCAAGAGAACTCATTGTATGTTGCCTCAAGTGGTGGCAGGAAAGATGACAGAAATATCACCAAGTCAGGCTTTTGTGTTCCTCTTCCAACTGGTGCTCTCTATTCGAGTGTCTCTTATCAGCTTCTGTCCAGGGATAACCTCCTAATAAAAATACATATTTCTTTGCCCATATGTCACAAGTCAGCTAAGATGTTCCTTTAAAGAACATACCTGTGCTCTTGAACAATGGGTTCATAATATTCTAGATTTCTTTTTTCCCCAAGATGGAGTCTTCCTCTGTCACCCAGGCTGGAGTGCAGTGACTTGATTTTGGCTTACTGCAACCTCTGCCTCCCAGGTTCAGGTGATTCTCCTGCCTCAGCCTCCAGAGCAGGTGGGATTACAAATGCACATCACCACACCTGACCGATTTTCGTATTTTTAGTAAGATGGGGTTTTAACATGTTGGCCAGGCTGACCTTAAACTCCTGACCTCAGGTGATCCAGCTGCCTCTGCCTCCTAAAGTGTTGGGATTACAGGTGTGAGCCACCATGCCAGGCCCTAGGTTTTTTTTTTTTTTTTTTGAGGGAAATAGTGAAACTTCAAATAAATGAACAGTCATTGTCACCAACTCATTTGATGAAAACCATTTATTGTAATTGTAACTGATAAAGTGGTCTTTGGGCCCCCAGAGCCGATGATCTATTGTGTTTTACTACATTTTTTAGTGCTGGTTAGTTTTTCTTATTTTTTTGTTTCCCATGGCTACACCTGTGATCCTACACATAGCATACTGATCACAGAAGGCAAACAGGTAGAATGGTAGAGAAAGGAGGTTGGGAGCACAGAAAAATGGGACAGTGTCTTTCTTGTCTTCAACTTATTTATTTACCAATTACTGCTGACACTGTAGTGGAAGCCATAAAGACAAAGTTCAAGAAGTTGCCATCTCAATCTTTGAGGGACTTGGCAGTTGGGAGATAACAGCAATTGGGCCATAACCCTGATGACCGGTACTTCCATGGAGGATGTTCAGATGCTCCAGAAACATTTAGGTGGAAGTGACTAACTGGCCTGGGAGAGCTGGAAGGGCTTCATAGGGGAGGTGATATTATACTGGATCATGAACATAAAAAAGAGAAGGGATGAAGGACATTCTAGACAAGGAGAATTATTATCTCAGTGATTAAAATCTGTGTCAGAGAAAGGTGAGGACATAGAAAGATATACAGCTCTAAGGGATTCAGAAGACAGAAATGTTACATTTCATAAAGAGATAGAGATACTTCAAGGACGACATAGTATTTTAAATGTGCCATGACATTTTAGAAGGGATAGATGTGGCTAAAGAGGGTCCTTCAGATGAAGGAAATAGTATGAACAATGTCATGGAGGTGAGAAAGTGCAAGGAGGGCTTAGGGAACATGAAGGAGTCATATATTCTTAGAGTATAGGCTGGACGTAGTGAAGAAGAGAAAGATCAGGTGGGGTCATATAGGGAGAGTTCCAGATGCTGATGTGAGAGCTCTGTCCCTAACACTATTATTTGGTAGGGGTCACCAACACTTTATTTGGGAAAAGATAGTCCTTTCAATTTAATTCCACCAGTATTTTTGGAGACCTTCCTTGCTCTGAAGCAGGTACAGTGATAGATTCTAGGGACACAAAATGAATCAGACATGATTCCTGACCTTTTGAGTCTTTCATCAAAATATTTATCCATGTTTCTGTCTAAGTCAGTGTCCAAGTCTGTGTTCACGTCCATGTCCTTGTCTATGTCTAAGTCAGTGTTTATGTCTATTTCTATGCCTGTGTCCATATCTGCATCTGTCTGCATCTCTATCTCGATCTTTAGAGATTAATTTGACTGTGCTGTGTAGGATGTGTAGAAGCAGGGGAAGAGGGGCGGGAGAAGCGAGTAGGCAGCAGCTATCCTCATGGAAATGTCGGAGCCAGTGCAGCTGAGAGGGCCGCCTGAACAGGGTCAGTACAGCAGGAAGAGCACTGTCTTTGGAGTCTGAGGAATTTGAGCTCTAATCCAGGCTCAATCACAACCTCTCCTTGAGAATTTATTCAAGTAATTTCCTCAGCCTGATTCTCTTCATCTGTAAAACAGGGAAAATAACACTTATCTTTGAGAGCGGATGAGAAGATTTAAGGTGCTGTATCAAGCGACTGGCACATGGTCAGCATCAGCAATTGGCAGTGATGAAAGAGGCTGCAATGCCTTTGATATGCCACTCCCTGTTCAGAAAGAAGTCAACACTTTTACCCCAGTGATAGAGGCAGGTTTGGTGGCTCCAGGGAGGGAATGATGACTGTGGCTTTAAGCCTGCCCTTCAACCTCTACATCTGTTTCCCAGGTAGGGAGCACAAATATCCCTTGTGTGGCTCAGTGAGCCAGGCTCACCTTGGGAGGCCCTTTCATGAACTTTTATTCCCATCCCACCAATGAGCCCACTGACTCAGCCACTGAGAGGTTCTGGCAGGAAGCACAGCTGCAGCTGCTCCAGGCCAGGTTGCTCCATCTCCAGCAAACATTTAGAGTGGCTCAGTGCCTGCTGCTCCTGCATTGACACAGAGGAAGCTGAGAGCCAGGCCAGCGAGTGGCAGCCAAGAGGATGCTGCCAGTATGGCCCCCAGGAGCTGCAGAGGCCCCAAGCACTAGATGGTTTGCCATCACTGTGGAGAGTGTCCCCGTCTGTCAGTGTCACTGCTGGGGATGCAGCTTCTCCTAGGTGCTCACCTGAGCATGCAGGACTGTTACCCAGGGCTCTTACTCTCCCTGGCTGATGTGAGGTGGCTTCTAGGGGCAACAGCATGGTCATGAACAAGGAGGAAGCCTGCATACAGTTAGGAAATGTGGAAGAGCATTTCCAAAGCTTGTTTCTGTTGGGGGGTTCTTACTTGTCCAACATTGTGAGTTACCTCCATGATACTTAGAATTTGTTAGCAGTAAGGTGCTAGTAGAGGTTTAGCAACCAGCTCTGAGAATGGAGGCAGGGAAAGTGGGGGAAAGGAATGTACTGATTTTTAGTTTTTGATGATTTCCATGGAGTGACAATTTCCACCACAGGAAATGTCAAGGTACCAATGTGATACCACTGATGTACAGTTGAGAAGAGATGGGAAGTATCACATCATTATGAAGTATTTCCGCCACAGATCGACAGTAGATACAAATAACCTCAAAACCGTTGATCATAGTAAACGATAGTAAAATTATTAGGAAGTGAGTACTTTTGAATATTCATTATGCCTTTAATGTAATTTATTTAATTGTAACTTTATATACCTTAACATTTAATGATGGGTTCATTCAACAACTGCTTCTAATATCCTTTCTTTTGCTTCATCTGTTAGGCTATTGAAACTTGTGTATGCTTCACGAAGTTCTTGTGTTGTGTTTTTCAGCTTCATCAAGTCGTTTATGTTCTTCTCTAAGCTGATTATTCTAGTTAGCATTTCGTCTAACCCTTTTTCAAGGTTCTTAGTTTCTTTGCGTTGGGTTAGAACACGTTCCTTTAACTCAGAGAAGTTTGTTATTATCCACCTTCTGAAGCCTGCTTCTGTCAATTCATCAAATTTGTTCTCCATCCACCTTTGTTCCCGTGATGGTGAGGCGTTGTGATGTCATGGTCGGGGAGAGACGTTCTGGTTTTTGATGTAAAGTTTCATTCTTCTTGTGCTGGTTTTTTCCCACCTAGTTGGATTTACATAGTTTTGATCTCAGGGAGCTGCTTGGGGAGGCGGCCTTTCCTTAGTCTGCCTGCAGAAGCGCTGCAGGGCTGCCACGGGTTCAGTGGCGCTGCTGCGTCTTTTATTTACTCAGGAAAGTTAGGCCAGCTTCCGCAATGGCGACTGCCCCGCCCCCAGCCAAGCTGGATCCTTCCTGCTCGCTCTCTAGGTGCGAAACTCTGGCGTCAGAGTTTTTTCAGTCTTCTGGGCTTTGTCGAGGGGAGTGGGGGGCGGGGTAGAACCTGTCCTGCCATGTGGGCTGTTTCCCTGTTCTCAGTTCCCTTTCCCTCTGGGGGGAGGGTAGATCCATTCAGCCGACCATTGCTTCCACCCTGGCTCTGGCCGAAGTTGCTGTTCTGTCTGTTCAGGCAGCTCACTGAGGCTTTTCACCTTGGCGAAGATCTCCTGTTCTGTGGGTTGTAGAGGGCTTGGGTGGAGCGCTGTATCCAAACTGAAGTCCCAGAGGGGGAGATGTCCCAGTGCTCTGGTTGGTTGCACACACCTCCTGGGTGGGGTAGTACCCCACTTTGCCTGAACTTGCTCTATTTGGTTTATAGCCACTGTCCAACCAAACCCACAAAATGAACCTGGTACCTCGTTTGGAATTGTGGAAACTGGAACCACTTTTGTTTCTGTGTCTCTCTCACTGGGAGCTGCTTTCCAGAGCTGCCTCTCATTTGGCCGTCTTGGGATCCCCCAACATCAGTTAATTTAACTTTGCCATGCTGGTGTGTGTTGTTTGGTGGTATATAATTGTGCTTTAGTTTGTATTTTCGTTATAATTTATGATGATAGTCTTTTCATATGTTTACTCAACATTTTAATATTTTTTTTGGGGAGGAACCCATGCATTGGGTTCTCTATTCTATTTCTGGATTTTCTATTCCGTTCCATTGGTCTATATGTCTGTTTCTATGCTAGTACCATGCTGTTTTGTATTACTGTAGGTTTATAATATACTTTGAAATAAAGAAGTGTGATGCCTCCAGCTTTTTTATTTCTGATGACTGCTTTGGGTATTTGGGGTATTTTGTGGTTCCATATGTGCTTTAGGACTATTATTTTTTGTTTCTATGAAGATTGACATTGAGATTTTGATAGGGATTGTATTGAATCTGTAGTATCACTTAGGGTAGTATAGACATTTTAATAATATTTTTTCCAATCTATGGCCATGGGAAGTCTTTCCATTGAAATATGTCTTTAATTTTCTTTCTTGATGCTTTATAATTTTCAGTGTCTTTAATTTTCTTCATCAGTGCTTTATAATTTTCTTTTTTATCTCCTTAGTTAAGTTTACTTCTAAGTATTTTATTCTGTTTGTTGCTATTGAGAATTAAACTGTTTTCTTCTTTTTTTGGATAGTTTATTGTTTGAGTATAGAAATGCAACTGATTTTGTGGGTTGAAATAGTATCTTGCAAATCTACTGAATTCATTTTTTTGTTCAAACAATTATTGAGTCTTTAGGGTTTTTAGGGTTTTCTACATATATGATCATGTCATTTGCAAAGAGATAATTTTACCTCTTGCTCAATTAGATGTCTTTTGATATTTTTTCTTTTCTAATTACTCTGGCTAAGACTTCTAGCACTATGTTGAGTAGAAGTCATGAGAGTGAGCATCTTTGCCTTGTGCCAGATATTAGAGAGAAAGCTGTCAGTTTTTTCATAATTGATTATAATATTAGCCATGGCCATTTTATATATGGCTATTACTGTGTTGAGAATATAATTGTGTTGAGGAAAGTTCTTTTCATACTTATTTTGTTGGAAGTTTAATTATGAATGCATGCTGAACTTTGTCAAATACTTTTCCTGTATCCATTGAAATAATTTTGTGATTTTTTTTTCCTTTCACTTTGTCAATGTGGTATAATACATTGATTTACGTATATTGAACTCTCCTTGCACCCCAGGGAATCCCACTGGTCATGGTGTATAATCCTTTTAATGTGCAGTTTAATTCATTTTGCTAATAATTTATTGAGAATTTTTGCATCTGTTTTCATCAGGGATATTGGCCTGCAGTTTTCTGGTCTTATTGTGTCCTTGTCTGACTCTGGTACCAAGTGATGCTAGACTCATAAAATACATTTGGAAGTGTTTCCTCTTCTTTTATTGTTTGGAAGAGATTTTTGCTTAGCTAGTTTTTATTGATGCATTCTTTCTGTTACTCTTTAGTAAAATATTGTTATTTATTCTGAATGACTCAATCATCATATATATTACATATATCTTAATCTTATAAATACTTATCATTACCAGTTCTGTAGTATGTCATTTAATTAACAGATGCTCTAAAGTTTTCTATAGTCTAGTTTGTCAATTTTTTTTTATGGTAACACCATTTGTGTCTAGTTTTAAAAATCATTACCTATTCCAAATTCATAAAAATATTCTATGTTATATTCTAAAAGTTTTATTGCTTTAACTTTTGTATCAAGCTATCTAGTTCTATCTAGATTTTACTTCTTATTTTATTTTATTATTATTTTTTATTGTATTTTAGGTTTTGGGGTACTTATGAAGAACGTGCAAGTTTGTTGCATAGGTAGTGTGATTTGCTGCCTTCCTTCCATTAACCTACATCTGGCATTTCTCCCCATGCTATCTCTCCCCACCTCCCCATCCCCCTGTCCCTCCCCTATTTCCCCCAACAGACCCCAGTGTGTAGTGCTTCCCTCCCTGTGTCCATGTGTTCTTATTGTTCAACACCCGCCTATGAGTGAAAACATGCAGTGTTTGATTTTCTGCTCCTGTGTCAGTTTGCTGAGAATGATGGTTTCCAGGTTCATCCATGTCCCTACAAAAGACACAAACTCATAGTTTTTGATAGCTGCCTAATATTCCGTGGTGTATATGTACCACATTTTCCCTGTCCAGTCTATCATTGATGGGCATTTGGGTTGGTTCCAGGTCTTTGTTATTGTAAACAGTGCTGCAATGAACATTCGCGTACATGTGTCCTTACAGTAGAATGATTTATACTCCTATACAGGTATTCATCGACTTACGACCTATGCAACTTAAGACCATTTGACTTTATGACCACAATCGCTAGCCACAACTGCTCCGCATCTGGCAGTGTAAACATTGCCCAGCTGGGCGTACAACAGTGTGGACCAGCTTCTGGCAGAACTACCATCTCCGTGTGCACCATTTCAACTCTACATATAGCCTACTCAACTTACGACCAAATCGTGTTACGACCATTCCTCAGTCCCAACCGTGGTCGTAAGTCGAGCACTAGCTGTATACCCGGTAATGGGATTGCTGGGTCAAATGGAATTTTTATTTCTAGGTGCTTGAGGAATCGCCACACTGTCTTCGACAATGGTTGAACAAATTTACACTCCCACCGACAGTGTAAAAGTGTTCCTATTTCTACACATCCTCTCCAACATCTGTTGTCTCCTGATTTTGTAATGATCGCCATTCGAACAGGCATGAGATGGTATCTCAATGTAGTTTTGATTTGCATTTCTCTAATGACAAGTGATGATGAGCATTTTTTCATATGTTCGTTGGCCTCATGTATGTCTTCTTTTGTAAAGTGTCTGTTCATATCCTTCGCCCACTTTTGAATGGGCTTGTTTGTTTTTTTCTTGTAGATCTGTTTTAGTTCTTGTAAATTCTGGATATCAGCCCCTTGTCAGATGGGTAGACTACAAAATTTTTTTCCCATTCTGTTGGTTGCCAATTCACTCTAATGACAGTTTCTTTTGCCATGCAGAAGCTGTGGAGTTTGATTAGGTCCTATTCGTCTATTTTGGCTTTTGTTGCCAATGCTTTTGGTGTTTTAGTCATGAAGTCCTTGCCTACACCTATGTCCTGAATGGTTTTGCCTAGATTTTCTTCTAGGGTTTTTATGGTGTTAGGTCTTATGCTTAAGTTTTTAATCCATCTGGAGTTAATTTTAGTGTAAGGTGTCAGGAAGGGGTCCAGTTTCTGCTTTCTGCACATGGCTAGCCAGTTTTCCCAACACCACTTATTAAACAGGGAATCCTTTCCCCATTACTTGTTTTTGTCAGGTTTGTCAAAGATCGGATGGTTGTAGATATATTCTGTTGCTTCCGAGGCCTCTGTTCTGTTCCATTGGTCTATGTCTCTGTTTTGGTACCAGTACCATGCTGTTTTGATTACTGTAGCCTTGTAGTATAGTTTGAAGTCCGGTAGTGTGATGACTCCTGCTTTGTTCTTTTTGCTTAGAATTGACTTGGCTATGCAGGCTCTCTTTTGGTTCCATATGAAGTTTAATGTGTTTTTTTCTAGTTCTGTGAAGGAGGTCATTGGTAGCTTGACGGGAATAGCATTGAATCTGTAAATTACTTTGGGCAGTATGGCCATTTTCACGATATTCGTTCTTCCTAACCATGAACATGGAATGTTTCTCCATCTGTTTGTGTTCTCTCTTATTTCGTTGAGCAGTGGCTTGTAGTTCTACTTGAAGAGGTCCTTTACGTTCCTTGTTAGTTGTATTCCTGGGTATTTTATTCTCTTTGTAGCAACTCTGAATGGCAGTTCATTCTTGAATTGGCTCTCTTTAAGTCTGTTATTGGTATATAGGAATGATTGTGACTTTTGCACATTGATTTTGTATCCTGCGACTTTGCTGAAGTTGCTTATCAGTTTCAGGAGATTTTGGGCAGAGAAGATGGGGTCTTCTAGATATACAATCATGTCATCTGAAAATAGAGACAATTCGACTTCCTCCTTTCCTATCTGAATACCTTTATTTCTTTTTCTTGCCTGATTGCTCTGGGTAGAACTTCCAGTACTCCAGTACTATATTGGATAGGAGTGGTGAGAGAAGGCATCCTTGTCTACTGCCAGATTTCAAAGGGAATGCTTCCAGTTTTTGCCCATTCAGCATGATATTGGCTGTTGGTTTGTCCTAAATAGCTTTTATTATTTTTGAGATACGTTCCATCAATACCTAGTTTATTGAGAGTTTTTAGCATAAAGGGCTGTTGTATTTTGTCAAACGCCTTCTCTGCATCAATTGAGATAATCATGTTTTTTTTGTCTTTGGTTCTGTTTATGTGGTGAATTACGTTTATAGACTTGCATATGTTGAACCAGCCTTGCATCCCTGGGATGAAGCCTACTTGATCATGTGGATAAGCTTTTTGATGTGCTGTTGCAATTGGCTTGCCAGTATTCTATTGAAGATTTTTGCATCTAAGTTCATCATGGATATTGGCCTATATTTTTCTTTTCTTGTTGAGTCCCTCCCAGGCTTTGGTATCAGGATGATGTTTGTCTCATAAAATGATTTGGGAAGGACTCCCTCTTTTTTGATTATTTGGAATAGTTTCAGAAGGAATGGTAGCAGCTCCTCTTTGTATATCTGGTAGTATTCGGCTGTGAACCCATCTGGACCTGGGCTTTTTTTGGGTAGCAGGCACTTAACTTCTGCCTCAACTTCAGACCTTGTTATTGGTCTATTCAGGGTTTAAACTTCTTCCTGGTTTAGGCTTGGGAGGAGGCAAGTGTCCAGGAATTTATCCATTTCTTCCAGGTTTACTAATTTTTGTGCATAGAGTTGTTGGTAATAATCTCTGATGATGGTTTGAATTTCTGTGGAATCTGGTGATATCTCCTGTATCATTTTTTATTGCATCAATTTAGTTATTCTCTTTTCTTTTTTATTAATCTGGCTAGTGGTCTATTTTGATATTTTTCAAAAACCAGCTCCTGGATTTATTGATTTTTTGAAGGATTTTTTGTGTCTCTATCTCCTTCAGTTCTGCTCTAATCTTAGTTATTTCTTGTCTTCTGCTAGGTTTTGAGTTTTTTTAATCTTGCTCCTCTAGTTCTTTCCATTTTGATGCTAGGGTTTCAATTTTAGATCTCTCCCCACTTCTCATGTGGGCACTTATTGCTATATATTTTCCTCTAGAGACTGCTTTAAATGTGTCCCAGAGATTCTGGTATGTTGTGTCTTCGTTCTCGTTGGTTTCGAAGAACATCTTTATTTCTGCCTTCATTTCATTGTTTATCCAGTCAACGTTCAGGAGCCAGTTGTTCAGTTTTCATGAAGCTGTGCGGTTCCGAGTTAGCTTCTGCATTGTGAGTTCTAACTCGATTGCACTGTGGCCTGAGAGACTGTTATGATTTCCATTCTTTTGCATTTGCTGAGGAGTGATTTTTTGCCAATTATGTGGTCAATTTTAGAGTAGGTGTGATGTGGTGCTGAGAAGAATGTATATTCTGTGGATTTGGTGTGGAGAGTTCTGTAAATGTATATTTGGTTTGCTTGGTCCAGGTCTGAGTTTAAGTCTTGGATATCCTTGTTAATTTTCTGTCTCGTTGATCTGTCTAATATTGACAGGGGAGTGTTAAGGTCTCCCACTATTACTGTGTGGGAGTCTAAGTCTCTTTGTAAGTCATTAAGAACTTGCCTTATGTGTCTGAGTGCTCCTGTATTGGGTGCATATATATTTAGGATCATTAGCTCTTCTTGTTGCATTGATCCTTTTACTACTATGTAATGTCCTTCTTTGTCTCTCTTAATCTTTGTTGCTTTAATGTCTATTTTATCAGAGATGACAATTGCAACTCCTGCTTTTTTTTTTTTTTGCTCTCCATTTGCTTGGTAAATCTTCCTCCGTCCTTTTATTTTGAGCCTTCTTGTATCCTTGCGTGTAAGATGGGTTTCCTGGATACAGCAAACTGATTGGTTTTGGCTTTTTATCCAATTTGCCAGTCTGTGTCTTTTGATTGAGGCATGTAGTCCATTTACATTTAGGGATAGTATTGTTATGTGTGAACTTGATCCTGCCATTTTGATGCTAGCTGCCTGTTTTGTTCGTTAGTTGTTGCAGATTCTTGATTGTGTTGATGCTCTTTACCATTTGGTATGTTTTTGGAGTGGCTGATACTGGTTGTTCCTTTATATGTGTAGAGCCTCTTTCAGGAGCTCTTGTAAAGTAGGTCTGGTGGTGACGAAATCTCTGAGTACTTGCTTGTTCGCAAAGGATTTTATTTTTCCTTCACTTATGAAGCTTCGTTTGGCTGGATAGGAGATCCTTGGTTGAAAGTTCTTTTCTTTTAGGATGTCGAATATTGGCCCCCATTCTCTTCTGGCTTGTAGGGTTTCTGCTGAGAGATCTGCTGTGAGTCTAATGGGCTTCCCTTTGTGGGTAACTGACTCTCTCTCTGGCTGCCCTTAGTATTTTCTCCTTCATTTCAACCCTGATGAACCTGAAAATTATGTGCCTTGGGGTTGCTCTTCTTGAGGAATATCTTTTTGGTGTTCTCTGTATTTCCTGGACTTGAATATTGGCCTGCCTTGCTAGGTTGGGGAAGTTTTCCTGGATAATATCCTGAAGAGTATTTTCCAGCTTGGATTCATTTTCTTCGTCACATTCAGGTACACCTATCAAACATAGGTTAGGTCTTTTCACATAGTCCCACATTTCTTGGAGACTTTGTTCATTCCTTTTTACCCTTTTTTCTCTATTCTTGCCTCCTTGTTCTATTTCATTGAGTTGATTTTCGACCTCTTATATTCTTTCTTCTGCTGGTAAATTTGGCTGTTGAAACTTGTGCATGCTTCGCAAAGTTCTCGTGTTGTGTTTTTCAGCTCCATCAATTCACTTATATTCCTCTCTATGTTATCCATTCTCGCTAGCATTTCGTCAAATCTTTTTTCAAGGTTCTTAGTTTCTTTGCATTGGGTTAGAACATGTTCTTTTAGCTCACTGTAGTTTCTTATTACCCACCTTCTGAACTCTGATTCTGTCATTTCATCCCACTCCTTCTCCATCCAGTCTTGTTCCCTTGCTGGTGAGGAGTTGTGATCCTTTTTAGGAGGAGAGGTGTTCTGGTTTCAGTGGTTTTCATCCTTTTTGCCCTGGTTTCTTCCCCTCTTTGTGGGTTTATCCACCTGTTGTCTTTGTAGTTACTGACTTTCAGGTTGGGTCTCTGAGTGAGCTTCCAGTTTGTGGATGCTGAAGTTCCTTCTTTTTCTTAGCTTTCCTTCTAACAGTCTGGCCCCTCTGCTGTAGGACTGCTGAGGTCCACTCCAGGCCCTGCTTGCCTTGGGATCACCTGCAGCAGCTGCAGAACAGTAAGGGTTGCTACCAGTTTCTTATTCTGCTATCTTTGTTCCAGAAAGATTCCCCCCAAATGTCAGTCTGATCTCTCCTTTATGAGGTGACTCTTTGGATATACGGGGTCAGGAAGCTGCTTGAGGAGACAGTCTGTCCTTTATTGGAGCTCAAGTGCTGAGCTGTGAACTCCGTTGTTCATTCAGAGTTGCTGGGCAGGTATGTTTAGGTCCGCTGCAGCAGAATTCATAAACTCCCCCCCCTTTTTTTTTCCTCTGGTGCTCTGTCCCAGGGAGTTAGGGCTTTGTTTATGAGTTTCCGTTGTGCTGCTGCCCTTTTTTTTTTCTTCTTTCAGGGCTGCTCTGCCCAGCTAGGAGGCCACCTAGTCACTGTCTGACTGCTGAGGCTTTGCTGAGCTGCTGTGGGCTCCACCCAGCTGCCGTGTGATCTTCCCTGCAGTCCTGTTTATATGGGTGTAGTCAGAATTGCCTCTGCAATGGTGGCCCGCCTCTGTTATGGTGGACTCTCTCTGTAGTGGCAGGTTTCCTCGGCAATGGTGGGTTGCCTTGGCAACAGCAGGCTGCCTCAGCGATGGCAGACTGCCTACATAGTGGTGGAGAGTCTCAGTAATGGTGGACGCCCCTCCCCCACAGAGCCGGACCGTCCTGGGTTCAGCTGTGCTTGCTGTGGAATGCCTAACCCAGAGTGTTTTCAATTACTGTTTTTTGTTGTTGTTGTTGTTGTTGTTGTTGGGGGTGGGGATGGGAATAGCCGAGCCTGATCACCTGGATCCCTGACTCAGAGTCTTTTTTTTTTTTTTTTTTTTTTTTAAGATGAACAACCCAGTGTTACGGTCGCCTGTTGAAAAGGCGCCGGGATCTCCTGTGCCACGACTCACTGAGCCGGCTGAAACACGGCGCTGAGATTCCTGGAGGTTTTTTGCCTAGGAATCTCCTGGCCTGGCTCGCTATTTCAGATGAATGGGCGACTCTGCCATCTCAGGGCTCCAATTGCCAGCTTAGAGGGCACCCAGACCAGTGTCTTTTGTATGGAGAACCACTGCGCCAGGGCATGGTCAAAGCTGCCGTGTGGGCAAAAACAGCGGCGGGGGCCGAAACTGCCGCGCTGGCCGAAACAGCCCCTCTGGCAACCCATGGGGTTCCTCCGCTTGGGAATCTCCTGGTCTATGGGCAATAAAAATCCATCTGAAAATGCAGTGTTCACTCACCCTCTGCACTTTCACTGGGAGCTGAAATCCTGAGCTGTTCCTAGTCGGCCATGTTCCCAACAGTCCCTTTATTATTATTTTTAATTTTTTAATTTTACTTTAGGTGTATACTATATCTGGCATTTCTCCCCATGTTATCCCTCCCCACCCTCACCTCCCTCCCCACTCCCCACTGTCTCTCCCCTACCCTCTCCCTGGCTGCCCCCAGTGTCTGATGCTTCTCTCCCTGAGTCCACGTGTTCTCATTGTTCAACACCACCTATGAGTGAGAACATGCAGTGTTTGGCTTTCTGTTCTTGTGCCAGTTTGCTGAGAATGATGGTTTCCAGATTCACTAAAGTCCCTACAAAAGGATAGGAACTCATCGTTTTTTATGGCTGAGTAGTATTCCATGGTCTATATGAACCACATTTTCTTTGCCCAGTCTATCATTGATGGGTATTTGGGCTGGTTCCAGGTCTTTGCTATTGTACACAGGGCTGCAATGAACATACATGTGCATGTGTCTTTATAGTAGAATGATTTATATTCTTTGGGTATGTACCCAGTAATGGGATTGCTGGGTCAAATGGCATTTCTATTTCTAACTCCTTAAGAAATTGCCACACTGTCTTCCACAATAGTTGAACTAATTTACACTCCCAACTGTGTAAGAGTGTTCCTATTTCTCCACATCTTCTCTAGCATCTTTTGTCTCCAGATTTTTTAACAATTGCCATTCTAACTGGTGTCAGATGGTATCTCAATGTGGTTTTGATTTGCATTTCTCTAATGACCAGTGATGATGAGCATTTTTCACATTTGTTGGCCTCATATATGTCTTCTTTTGAAAAGTGTTTGTTCATATTCTTTGCCCACTTTTGAATGGGGTTGTTTGTTTTTTTCTTGTATATCTGTTTTAGTTCTTTGCAGATTCTGGATATTAGCCCTTTGTCAGATGGGTAGATTGATTTGATTTCTATGTATGTTGTAGAGCAGAAGTCAATTTTTTAATATATATAAACATAATATTGATCTAGCATCACTCTTGAGAAGATCATCCTTTTAATTTGCTGTGACATTTTAGTCATAAATCTTGAGATTGTTCAGTGTGGTATTGTTTCTAGACTCTTTATTTCATTCATCTCTTTTTTAACCTTCATATCAATATATCTTACTTTAACTTTTTAAAGAAGCCTTGCTGTCTTAGGGTGAGTCATCTGAAGGTTTTCTTCTTAAATATTATTCTAAGCTATTTGCATTTGTGAAGCAGTTTTAGATTAATTCTGCCCATTTCCCCAAGGAAGCTTGCTGGATTTTGCTAAAATTAAGGTTTATTGATTTTTTTTTTTTTAACTGATGAGGAGGTTTTAAATTTTAGCAAATGTTTTCTCTCAATTACATGACGAAAATTATATGGCTTCTGTCATGGTGGTAAATTGCATGTATTGGTGTTTTTTACACTATCCTTCCATTCTTGAAACATACCCAATTTGATCATGGTGTGCTTTTTTTTAACATATATTTTGCTAATATTTTTGTTATTTTGATAAAAATTTAGTAGTGTTTTTGCATGCATGCTTGTAAAAGAAATCTGTAGCCGGGCGCGGTGGCTCAAGCCTGTAATCCCAGCACTTTGGGAGGCCGAGGCGGGTGGATCACGAGGTCGAGAGATCAAGACCATCCTGGTCAACATGGTGAAACCCCGTCTCTACTAAAAATAAAAAAAAAAATCAGCTGGGCATGGTGGCTCGTGCCTGTAATCCCAGCTACTCAGGAGGCTGAGGCAGGAGAATTGCCTGAACCCAGGAGGCGGAGGTTGCGGTGAGCCGAGATTGCGCCATTGCACTCCAGCCTGGGTAACAAGAGCGAAACTCTGTCTCAAAAAAAAAAAAAAAAGAAATCTGTGATTTTACTTTTTTTTATAATGTTCTTGCCAGGTTTTATATCAGATTAATCTGGATTTGTAAACATAGAAGTGTTTTCCCATTTTTCTATTCTTCTGAAAATTTTTCCACTCTATTAAGCTTCTTAATTATTACTATTGAGTATTGTCTTTAATTATACAACATTCATCCATCATTTATTAAAGTATAATATAATATAAATGAGTATGTTTTGTCTTTTACACCAGAAAGTGCAAGAATCTTCTAAGAGTTTAATTCCATTTGACCAACTCCTTTATGTTTCTTTTGTATGTTTTAGAACCCACAAGACACTGTTGCTCTTCATACCTTATTGTTTTCTTGTGTTTCTATCTAGGACAAATTTTTCTTCTATCTGAAGTAACCTCTTAAATATTTCTTTCAGTGCAAGTCTCCTGGCAATTAATTCTCTTATATTTAGTTAGCCTAGAAATGTCTTTACTTTGTTTTCACTTACCCTTAATATTTCTATTGAAGTGTACACATGTACATGTAAAGTGCCTACACAACTCTAATTTAAACTGTATTTTGTTTTGCAAAACATACATCTATGTAATCACTAGTTTGATCAAGATATTGGGTATTACCTGCACCTCAGAAAACTCCCTCTTACACCTTCCCAGTTAATATTCACTTGAAAGGCAACCATCATTCTGATATCTATCACTATGGTTATGTTATGTTTTTAACTTCATTTAAATTTATTCATACAGTATATAGTTTTCGTGTCTAGCTTCATTTACTCAATATTATATTTAAGATTCATTCAAATGTTTGAGTATAGCAGTAACTTTTATTTCACTGCTCTATTATAGTTTACTATGTGACTATACCATGTTTTACTTATTCATTCTAATCTTGATTGACATATATTTTCCTATTTTGTGACTATCAATTATGAATAAATCTGTTACAAACATTGTTGTACATGATTTTTGTGCTCATGTGAGCACATTGCTCTCAAATGTATACCAAGAAATGACATTGCTGTGTCACAGGACATGTACATAATCCAGCTTTAGCAGGTATTAACAGTTTTCCGAGTTATTTTATTTTTCTATTTGTAGTGTAGAGATGTTTCAGTTTCACATTCTTGCTAATACTTGGTTCTACCATCTTTTAAAAACAATATAGTCACTCTTATGCTTGCATACTGACATTGTAATTTTAATTTGCATTTCTCTGACAAATTATTTTAAATACTTTTCACATGTTTGTTGGCCACTTTTCTTCTTAAGAGCTTTTTCTGATTTCTGACATTCTTTTTTTTTTCCAAATTAGCATTTCTTAAAATTTTTTTTAAAAATATACTTTAAGTTCTGGGGTACATGTGCAAATTGTGCAGGTTTGTTACATAGGTATACACGTGTCATGGTGGTGGTTTGCTGCATCCATTGCCCCATCATCTACATTAGGTATTTCTCCTAATGCTATCCCTCCCCAATCCCCCCATCCCCTGTAATTCCTCCCCGAACCCCCCACACCCTAGGCCCTGGTGTGTGATGTTTCCCTCCCTGTGTCCATGTGTTCTCATTGTTAAACACCCACTTATGAGTAAGAGCATGCGGTGTTTGGTTTTCTGTTCTTGTTTCAGTTTGCTGAGAATGATGGTTTCCAGTTTCCTTTATGTCTCTGCAAAGGACATGATCTCATCCCTTTTTATGGCTGCATAGTATTCCATGGTGTATATGTACCACATTTTTTTTTTATCCCGTCTATCATTGATGGGCATTTGGGTTTGTTCCAAGTCTTTGCTATAGTGAACAGTGCTGCAGTAAACATACATGTGCATGTGTCTTTATAATAGAATGATTTATAATCCTTTGAGTATATACCCAGTAATGGGATTGCTGGGTCAAGTGTTATTTCTATTTCTAGGTCCTTGAGGAATCGCCACACTCTCTTCCACAATGGATGAATTAATTTACACTCCCACCAACAGTTTAAAAGTGTTCCTATTTTTCCACATGCTCTACAGCATCTGTTGTCTTCAGGTTTTTTAATGATCACCATTCTAACTAGTTTGAGGTGATATCTCAATGTGGTTTTGATTTGCATTTCTCTAATGGCCAGTGATGATGAGCTTTTTTTCATATGTTTGTTGGCTGCATAACTGTCTTCTTTTGAAAAGTGTCTGTTCATATCCTTTGCCCACTTTTTGATGGCATTGTTTTTTTCTTGTAAATTAGTTTAAGTTTTCCATAGATTCTGGATATTAGCCCTTTGTCAGATGGCAAGATTGCAAAAATTTTTTCTCATTCTGTTGGTTGCTGGTTCACTCTATTGATGTGGTTAACTCTATTGATGTGGTTAACTCTATTGATGCTGGTTCACTCTTTTGCTGTGCAGGAGCTCTGAAGTTTAATTAGATGTCATTTGTGTATTTTGGCTTCTGTTGCCATTGCTTTTGGTATTTTAGTCATGAAGTCCTTGCCCATGCCTATGTCCTCAATGGTATTGCCTAGGTTTTCTCTAGGGTTTTTATGGTGTTAGGCCTCATGTTTAAATTTTTAATCCATCTAGATATAGTTTTTGTGTAAGCTGCAAGGAAGGGATCCAGTTTCAGCTTTCTGCATGTGGCTAGCCAGTTTTCCCAATACCATTTATTAAATAGGGAATCCTTTCCTTCTTGCTTATTTTTGTCAGGCTCATCAAAGATCAAATGGTTGTAGTTGTGTGGCGTTTTTTCTGAGGACTCTGTTCTGTTTCATTGGTCTATATCTGTCTTTTGGTACCATACCATGCTGTTTAGATTATTGTAACCTTGTAATATAGTTCGAAGTCAGGAAGTGTGGTGCCTCTACCTTTTTTTTTTTTTTTTTTTTTTTTTTTTTTTTTTTTTTTTTTTTTGCTTAGGATTGTCTTGGCTATGTGGGCTGTTTTTTTGGTTCCATTTGAAGTTTAAGGTGGTTTTTTCCAATTCTGTGAAGAAAGTCATTGGTACCTTGATGGGGAGAGCATTGAATATATATTGAATGTATATTCAATGCTCTTGGTCAGTATGGCCATTTTTATGATACCGATTCTTCCTAACCATAAGCATGGGATGTTTTTCCATCTGTTTGTGTCCTCTCTTATTTCCTTTTGCAGTGGTTTGTAGTTCTCCTTGAAGAGGTCCTTCACATCCCTTGTTAGTTGTGTTCCTAGGTATTTTATTCTCTTTGCAGCAATTGTGAATGGGAGTTCACTCATGATTTGGCCCTCTGTCTATTATTGGTATATAGGAATGCTTGAGACTTTTGCACACTGATTTTGTATCCTGAGACTCTGCTGAAGTTGCTTATCAGCTTAAGGAGATTTTGGGCTGAGACGATGGGGTTTTCTAAATATGCAATCATGTCATCTGCAAACAGGAACAATATGATGTCCTCTCTTCCTATTTGAATACCTTTTATTTCATTCTCTTGCCTGATAGCCCTAGCCAGAACTTCTGATACTATGTTGAATAGGAGTGGTGAGAGAGGGCATCCTTGTGCCAGTTTTCAAAGGGAATGCTTCCAGTTTTTTCCCATTCAGTATGATATTGGCTGTGGGTTTGTCATAAATAGCTCTTATCATTTTGAGATATGATCCATCAATGCCTAGTCTATAAAAGCTTTTTGCAATTTCTGACCATTTTAATGTAATTGTATGTGTTCTCCCTTATAGAATATTAAAAGTGTCTATCCTGGAATATCATAACAAAATCATTCAATCTGTATTCCATTTATTTACTTATGAAGGACTTTTTCCTAGGCATAGAATTCTGGTAGGCAGTTAATTTTCCTTCACCTCTTACAGAAAGTTACTCAATTGCCTTTATGGCTCCCATTGTTTTGGTCGGAATTTAGTCATAAATCTTATGTTTGCTCATTTGAAATTAATGTTCTTTTCTCTTAAAAATTTTAAAAATTTATTTTTCATTTGTTTTTAGTTTTATGCTGATAGGCTTAAGTGCATGTGTGTTTTATTTAAATTTTGCTATTCTTAATTTTTTAAGTCTGTTTTGAAAACTTTATTGACATTATCTTTTCAAATATTGCTTCTATTTGATTCTTTTTATATTCTCCTGCTGGTAATTAATTTTAAAAGATACTGAATATTTTTTTCAGGTCCCATTAATCCCTTAGACTATTTTATGTGTTTTCTGTTTCTTTTGCTCTTTACAATTCTCTCGATTTTTTTTTTTTTTTTTGAGATGGAGTCTTACTCTGTCGCCCAGGCTGGAGTTCAGTGGCACAATATTGGCTCATTGCAACCTCTGCCTCCTGGCTTCAAGCAATTCTCCTGCCTCAGACTCCTGAGTAGCTGATACTACAGGTGTGTGCCACCACGTCTGGCTATTTTTTTTTTTGTATTTTTAGTAGAGATGGGGTCTCACCATGTTAGCCAGGATGGTCTCGATCTCCTGACCTCATGATCCACCTGCCTCAGCCTCCCAAAGTGCTGGGATTACAGGCGTAAGCCACTGCACCCAGCCTGAAAATTTTCTAATCGTTCATTTTTTAACTTAATCCTTTTGATATTGTCCACTCAACTTTTTTTATTTATTTAGTTTGAAGCAGAGTTTGGCTGTTGTCACCCAGGCTGGAGTGCAATGGCATGGTCTTGGCTTACCACAACTTCTGCCATTTGGGTTGAAGTGATTCTTCTGCCTCAGCCTCCAGAGTAGCTGGGATTACAAGTGTGTGCCACGATGCTGGTTAATTTTGTATTCGCAGTACAGATGGGGTTTCTCCATGTTTGTCAGACTCGTCTGGAACTCCTGACCTCAGGTGATCTGCCCACCTCGCCCTCCCAAAGTGCTGGGACTACAGGGATGATCTACTGTGCCTGGACTAGTCAACTTTTGAATCAAGTTCTTAGTTTTCATTACCACATTATTTTTAGCCCTAGAATTGCTACTTAATTAATTTTTTTTAGATTCAGTATTTCTGGTGAAATTCTCCATCTTGACATAAATTTTATTGTGCTATTAATTAGAGTTTCATGTCTGGTAAGTGCAGTGAATTGATAGTGGATATCTTTCTTGTCTACTTTTTTTGGTCCTGTTCCTTGATATAGCTGACTTGTAAAAAATTGAATTCCAGTTACAGTACAGATATTGATCGACTTACGACCTATGCAACTTACGACCATTTGACTTTACGACCACAGTCGCTAGCCACGACTGCTCTGCGTCTGGAAGTGCAAACATTGCCCAGCTGGGTGTACGACAGTGCGGACCAGCTTCTGGCAGCACTACTGTCTCCGCGTGCACCATTTCAACTGTACATATAGCCTACTCAACTTATGACCAAATTGTGTTACAATCGTTCTGCGGTCCCGACCGTGGTCGTAAGTCGAGCACTAACTGTATTTCACTTAAAAAGAGGTAGAAGTTCTAAAGGAGTTTGTATTGAGCAGAGAAAGTTCACCATGTTTGGGACAATTCCTATGGGACATATTACTGTAAATCCATCAAGGATTATGTTTATCTAAAACTGGGTTGCAATTATATATATATATATATATATATATATATATATATATATATATAAAATTGCATTTTAGGTTTTGGGGTACATGTGAAGAATGTGCAAGATTGTTGCATAGGGAAATACATGGCAATATGGTTTGCTGCCTCCATTCCCCTGTCACCTGTATCTGGCATTCCTACTCATGTTATCCCTCTCCACTCCTCACCCCCACACTGACCCTCCCATAGTTCCCCCTCAAGAGACCTCAGTGTGTGATGCTCCCCTCCCTGTGTCCATGTGTTCTCATTGTTCAACACCTGCCAATGAGTGAGAACATGCGGCATTTGATTTTCTGTTCTTGTATCAATTTGCTGAGAATGATTGTTTCCAGGTTCATCCATGTCCCTACAAGGTACATGAACTCATCGATTTTTATGGCTGCATAGTATTTCATGGTTTATATGTGCTACATTTTCCCTGTCCAATCTATCATCAATGGGCATTTGGGTTGGTTCCAAGTCTTTGCTATTGTAAACAGTGCTGCAATGAACATTTGTGTGCATATGTCTTTATAATAGAACAATTTATAATCCTTTGGATATATAACCAGGAATGGGATTCCTGGGTTAAATGGAATTTCTATTTCCAACTCCTTGAGAAATTGCCACACTGTCTTCCACAATGGTTGAACTAATTTACACTCCCACCAACAGTGTATAAGTGTTCCTATTTTTCCACATCCTCAACAGCATCTGTCTCCAGATTTTTAAATGATCACCATTCTAACTGGTGTGAGATGGTATCTCAATGTAGTTTTGATTTGCCTTTCTCTAATGACCAGTGATGATGAGCATTTTTTCAAGTTTGTTGGCCTCATATGTCTTCTTTTGAAAAGTGTCTGTTTATATCCTTTGCCCACCTTTGAATAGGTTTGTTTGTTTGTTTGTTTCTTTTCTTGTAATTCTGTTTTAGTTCTTTGTAGATTCTGGATATTAGCCCTTTGTCAGATGTGTAGACTGCAAAAATGTTTTCCCATTCTGTTGGTTGCTGGTTCACTCTTACGATTGTTTCTTTTGCTGTGCAGAAGCTCTGGAGTTTAATTAGATCCAGTTTGTCTATTTTGGCTTTTGTTGCCAATGCTTTTGGTGTTTTAGCCATGAAGTCCTTGTCTATGCCTACATCCTGAATGGTTTTGACTAGGGTTTCTTCTAGGGTTTTTATGGTATTAGATCTTATGTCTAAGTCTTTAATCCATCTGGAATTAATTTTAGTGTAAAGTGTCAGGAAGGGGTCCAGTTTCTGCTTTCTGCACGTGGCTAACCAGTTTTCCCAACACCATTTATTAAACAGGGAGTCCTTTCCCCATTGCTTGTTTTTGTCAGGTTTGTCAAAGATCAGATGGTTGTAGATGTGTGGTGTTGCCTCCAAGGCCTCTGTTCTGTCCCATTGATCTATATCTCTGTTTTGGTACCAGTACCATGTTGTTTCGATTACTGTGGCTTTGTATTATAGTTTGAAGTCAGGTAGGGTGATGCTTCCAGCTTTGTTCTTTTTGCTTAGAATTGACTTGGTTATCTGGGCTCTCTTTTGGTTCCGTATGAAGTTTAAGATGGTGTTTCCAGATCTGTGAAGGTCATTGGTAGCTTGATGGGGATAGTGTTGACTCTATGAATTACTTTGGGCAGTATGGCCATTTTCACGATATTGATTCTTCCTAACCATGAGCATGGACTGTTTCTCCATCTGTTTGTGTTCTCTCTTATTTTGTTGAGCAGTGCTTTGTAGTTCTCCTTGAAGAGGTCCTTTACATCCTTTGTTAGTTGTATTCCTAGCTATTTTGTTCTCTTTGTAGCAATTGTGAATGCCAGCTCATTCTTGATTTGCCTCTCTTTAAGTCTGTTATTGGTATGTAGGAATGCTTGTGGTTTTTGCACATTGATTTTATATCCTGAGACTTTTCTGAAGCTTATCAGATTCAGGAGATTTTGGGCTGAGATGATGGTGTCTTCTAAATATAGTCATGTGGTCTGCAAATAGAGACAATTTGACTTCCTCCTTTCCTAATTGAGTACACTTTATTTCTTTTTCTTACCTGATTGCTCTGGCTAGAACTTCCAATACTATACTGAATAGGAGTGGTGAGAGAGTGCATCTTTGTCTAGTGCCATATTTCAAAGGGAATGCTTCCAGTTTTTGCCCATTCAGCATGATATTGGCTGTTGGTTTGTCATAAATAGCTTTTATTATTTTGAGATACGTTCCGTCAATACCTAGTTTATTGAGAGTTTTTAACCTAAAAGCTGTTGAATTTTGTCAAAGGCCTTCTCTGCATCTATTGAGATGATCATGTGATTTTTGTCTTTGGTTCTGTTTATATGGGTGAATTACGTTTATAGACTTGCATATGTTGAACCAGCCTTGCATCCCCAGGATGAAGCCTACCTGATCGTGATGGATAAGGTTTTTGATGTGCTGTTGCAATCGGCTTGCCAGTATTCTATTGAAGATTTTTGCATCTATGTTGATCATGGATATCGGCCTGAAGTTTTCTTTTCTTGTTGAGTCTCTGCCAGGTTTTGGTATCAGGATGATGTTGGTCTCATAAAATGATTTTGGGAAGGATTCCCTCTTTTTGGATTGTTTGGAATAGTTTCAGGAGTGGTACCAGCTCCTCTTTGTATGTCTGGTAGAATTCCGCTATGAGCCCATCTGGAACTGGGCTTTTTTTGGTAAGTAGGCTATTAATTGCTGCCTCAACTTCTGCCCTTGTTATTGGTCTATTCAGGGTTTCGACTTCTTCCTGGTTTAGGCTTCAGAGGATGCAAGTATCCAGGAATTTATCCATTTCTTCCAGGTTTACTAGTTTATATGCATAGAATTATTTGTAGTGATCTCTGATGGTGTTTTGTATTTCTGTGGAAACTGTAGTGATAGTCTCATTATCATTTTTTATTGCATCTATTTGATTATCCTCTTTTCTTTTTTTATTAATCTGACTAGTAGTCTATTTTGTTAATCTTTTCAAAAAACCAGCTCCTGGATTTATTGATTTTTTTTTTTTTTGTTAGGATTTATTGATTTTTGAAAGGGTTTTTTTTTTTTTTTTTTTTTTTTTTTAATGTCTCTATCTCCTTCAGTTCTGCTCTGATCTTAGTTATTTCTTCCCTTCTGCTAGGTTTTGGGTTTTTTTGATCTTGCTCCTCTCGCTCTTTCTATTTTGATGATATGGTGTCGATTTTACATCTTTCCTTGCTTCTCATGTGGGCATTTATTGCTATATATTTTCCTCTAGACACTGCTTTAAATGTGTCCCAGAGATTCCGGTATGTTGTGTCTTTGTTCTTGTTGGTTTCAATGAACATCTTTATATCTGCCTTCATTTCATTGTTTATCCAGTCAACATTCAAGGGCCATTTGTTCAGTTTCCATGGAGTTGCGTTTTTCAGTTAGTTTCTGAGTTCTGAATTCTAACTTGATTGCACTGGGGTCTGAGAGACTGTTGAAATTTCTGTTCTTTTGCATTTGCTAAAGAGTGAATTACTTCCAATTATGTGGTCGATTTTAGAGTAGGTGTGATGTAGTGCTGATAAGAATGTATATTCTATGTATTTGGGGTGTAGAGTTCTGTAAATGTCTATTAGGTTTGCTTGGTCCAGGTCTGAGTTTAAGTCTTGGATATCCTTGTTAATTTTCTGTCTCGTTGATCTTTCTAATATTTACAGTGGAGTGTTAAGGTCTCCCACTATTATTGTGTGGGAGTCTAAGTCTCTTTGTAAGTCATTAAGAACTTGCTTTAGGTGTCTGGGTGCTCCCATATTGGATGCATATATATTTAGGATCGTTAGGTCTTCTTGTTGCATTGATCATTTTACTGTTATGTAATATCCTTCTTTGTCTCTTTTGATATTTGTTGGTTTAAAGTCTATTTTATTAGAGACTAGGATTGCAACTCCTGCCTTTTTTTGTTCTCCATTTGCTTGGTAAATCTTCCTCCATCCCTTTATTTTGAGCCTATGTGTATCCTTGCATGTGAGATGGGTTTTCTGGATACAGCACACTGATTGGTTTTGGCTTTTTATCCAATTTGCCAGTTTGTGTCTTTTGATTGGGGCATTTAGCCCATTTACATTTAAGGTTAATATTGTTATGTGTGAATTTGATCCTGCCGTTTTGATGCTAACTGGTTGTCTTGCCTGTTAGTTGATGCAGTTTCTTCATTGTGTCAATGCTCTTTACCATTTGGTATGTTTTTGCAGTGGATGGTACTGGTTGTTCCTTTTTATATTTAGTGCTGCTTTCAGGAGCTCTTGTAAAGTAGGCCTGATGGTGATGAAATCTCTGTATACTTGCTTGTTCATAAAGGATTTTATTTCTCTTTTGCTTATGAAACTTAGTTTGGCTGAATATGAAAATCTAGGTTGAAAGTTCTTTTCTTTTAGGATGTTGTATATTGGCCCCCCCCTCTCTTCTAGCTTGTAGGGTTTCTGCTGAGAGATCTATTGTGAGTCTGATGGGCTTCCCTTTGTGGGTACGCAAAGCTTTCTCTCTGGCTTCCCTTAGCATTTTTTCCTTCATTTCAACCCTGGTGAATCTGACAATTATGTGTCTTGAGGCTGCTCTGGGTTGCTCTTCTTGAGGAATATCTTTGTGGTGTTCTCTGTGTTTCTTGGATTTGAATATTGGCTTGCCTTAGTAGGTTGGAGAAGTTTTCCTGGATAATATCTTGAAGAGTGTTTTCTAGTTTGGATTCATTCTCTCCGTTACATTCAGGTATACCTATCAAACGTAGATTAGGTCTTTTCTCATAATCCCTCATTTCTTGGAGACTTTGTTCGTTTTTTTTATTCTTTTTCCTCTAATCTTGCCTTCTCATTTTATTTCATTGAGTTGGTCTTCAATCTCTGATATCCTCTCTTCTGCTTGGTAAATTTGGCTATTGAAACTTGTGTATGCTTCACAAAGTTCTCGTGTTGTGTTTTTCAGCTCTGTCAATTCATTGGTATTCCTCTCTAAGCTGTTTATTCTCGTTAACATTTCGTCAAACCTTCTTTCAATGTTCTTAGTCTTTGCATTGGGTTAAAACATGTACTTTTAGCTTAGAGAAGTTTCTTATTACCTACCTTCTGAAGCCTGTTTCTGTCAATTCATCAGACTCATTCTCCATCTAGTCTTGTTCCCTTGCTGGTGAGGAGTTGTGATCCCTTGGAGGAAGAGAGGCGTTCTAGTTTTGGGTGTTTTCATCCTTTTTATGCTGGTTTCTTCCCATCTTTGTGAATTTATCTCCCTGTGGTCTTTGTAGTTGGTGACTTTCAGATGGGGTCTCTTGGTGGACATCCTGTTTGTTGATGATGAAGTTATTTATTTCTGTTTCTTAGTTTTCCTTCTAACAGTCAGGCCTCTCGGCTGTAGGACTACTGGAGATCCACTCCAGGCCCTGCTTGCCTGGGGATCACCTGCAGTGGCTGCACAACAATAAGGGTTGCTGGCAGTTTCTTCTTCTGCTTTCTTTGTCCCAAAAGGATACCCACCAGATGTCAGCCTGAGCTTTCCTTTATGAGGTGACTCTTTGGATATATGGGGGTTGGGGAGCTGCTTGAGGAGACAGTCTGTCCTTTATAGGAGCTCAAATGCTGAGCTGTGATCTCTGTTGTTCCGTTCAGAGCTACTGGGCAGGTATGTTTAAGTCTGCTGTAGCGGAGATCATAACCATCTTTTTTTCCCAGGTGCTCTGTCCTGGGAAGGGGGTGCTTTATTTATAAGTTTCTGTAATGGTGCTGCCTTTTGTCAGAGATGCCCTGCCCAGCGAGGAGGTAGCCTAGTCACAGTCTACCAGCAGAGGTGTTGGTGAGCTGCTGTGGACTCTGCCCAGCTCCTGTGTGAACTTCCTTGAAGTTTTATTTATGGGAGTATAGTTAGATCTGCCTTGGTAATGTTGGTCTGCCTCTGTAATGGTGGACTGTCTCTGTAATGGCGAATTGCCTCGGTAATGGCTGGCTGCCTCGGTAGTGGTGGACTGCATCGGTAATGGCCGACTTCCTTCTCCCACAGAGCTGGACCTTCCTGGGTCCAGCTGTGCTTGATGTGAAACTCTCAATCCAAAGCATTTCAGATTGCTGGTCTTTGTGGGGATGGGATGGGCTGAGCCAGATCACCTGGCTCCCTGTTTCAGTCTCCCTTTTTTTTTCAGTTGCATGGGCAATTCTGTCTCCCAGGCATTCCAGTCGCTAGTTGAAAAGGCACCTAGATTTGCGTGAGTTTTGTGTGGAGACCCACTGTGCCAGCTGCAACAGCTGCGCTGGGGGCTTGTGGTGCTTTTCTGCCAGGGAATCTCCTGGCCTGGCTCCCTGTTTCAGTCCCCTTTTTTTCAGTTGCATGGGCAACTCTGTCTCCCAGGCATTCCAGTCGCCTGTTGAAAAGGTGCCCAGATTTGCTTGAGTTTTTGTGCGGAGATCTGCTGCTCCTGCTGAAAGAGCTGTGCTGGGGGCTCATGATGCTTTTCCACCTGGGAATCTCCTGGTTTGTGGGCAGTAAAAATTCGTTTGGAAATGCGGTAATCACTCACCCTCTGCATTTTCACTGGGAACTGCAATCCGGAGCTGTTCCTATTTGGCCATCTTGAATCCCCCTCCTGCGTTGCAATTTTTTAAAGTTTGGTTGGTCTCTGGTTTATCCTGATTCCTAGGATGTAGTTTTCCAGGGGAACCAATGGAGATTTGAGGATACACACTGGAACCTCTCTTTAAATGTCTTGAATTCAAAATTTTTGTTTCTTTAGCACTGTCAAGTTTTGCTCTGACTTTTTAGAGATTTTCTGCTTAGCTTATTTTATTCTGCCTTTGCACAGCTTAAATAATTGGCAGATGTCTTGATGTAGAAAAAAAAAGAGCAAAATATAAAGCTCACTTTTCTGTACCACTAAGATATTTGCTGATAAAGTTCTGGCTGACCTGGAAGCCTCAATTTACAATTTTTGTATTTCTAGTCCTACAAAATTTCCAAAACTGTTTTTCTAATGTCCTTATTTGATTTGTTATCTATTTTTTGGTGGGTGGGGGGAGTTTGGAGGGGTATTTCTCTTATGCCAAGAATTGACAAACATTGCAAGGAGAAAAGAAACACAAAGAATGCCAAGTTACTTCTCAATGATTCTCTCCTGCTCAGGATATTGGCCTTTCAAGCCCAGATTAATTAACAAACTCACTGATGCTTTCAAACAGACTTTTGAAAATATTCAGTCATTTCCAATTGTTCTTGGTGGGACAGTTGGTCTGCCAGAAGTTATGACAAAAGATTCAAAAACAGAAGTCCTGCAGTATAAACATTTATTTACCTGTGTTTTCTTTGGGGTGTTTAATGCATATTTTCTGATGAGATTCATGGAGAGGTTGGTTATCCCTTATCCAAAATGCATGGGACCAGAGTGTTTCATATTTCAGATATTTTTTGGATTTTGGAATATTTGCCTGTACCTAATAAAGTATCTTGGGGACAGGACCGAAGTTTAAACACATAATTCTTTTCTGTTTCATATATACCTTAAACACATAACCTGAAAGTAATTTTATGTAATATTTTAAATAATGTGCATGAAACAAAGTTTTGACTGTCTTTAGACTGAAATCTATCATATGAGGTCAGGTGTGGGAATTTTCCAGTTGTGGTATCATGTCAGTGCTGAAAAAGTTTGAATTTTGGAGCATTTTAGATTTTGAATTTTTGGATTAAGGATGCTCAACCTGAATTGCTTTGTTGAATTTTATTATTTTCTATATTCGATGCCAGGATAATGTTCATCTTACACAATAAGCTGGAAAACCTACTTAGGTTTTTTTTTTTTTTTAAGGCCCTGTATTTCTTAAAAAATTTAAAAATAAATTCAGAATAAAACCATCTAGGCCTTGGACTGATTTCATTTTTCTCCAAGTTTATTAGATGGTTCTAATGTTGTCAATTTTAAGAATGGTGCATATATATTCCTTATAATAACCTATTTTGTTAACAATTGGAAATTTATTAGCCTGGAATATTTGCCATTTTATTGCATAGATGTCTTTGATATTTTGGTTTATAATCCCTACCTGTTTCTAATTTAATATTCTTGTGTATCCTATATTTTATTATTTAAGAAATAGCTTTCAGATGCATTTATCAATATATTTATTGTTTTTAATTTTTTATATTTATATATTTATATTTATATAATTGTTTTATATTTATATCTATTTCTTCTTCATATTTTGTCAGGATCCTGATATCCTATTTCTAGCTTCTAGAACTAAGTAATTAGCTTATATATTTCCAGTATTTCTTGTGCAATGATAAAAGCTTCAACAGCCTTTTAAAATTAATACATAATAATTTTACATATTTATTGGGCACATGTGATGTTTTGATACATTCATACAATGTGCACTGATCAGAGTAACTGGGATATTTATCACCTCAATCATTTGTCACTTCTTTGTGTTGAGGACTTTCCAGATCTTCTCTTCTGGCTATTTTGAAATATACAATACATTATTGATACCTATAGTCCCCATACTGTACTATTGAACACTAGAACTTACTCCTTCTCTCTAACTGTATTTTTGCAACCATTAACCAGCCTCTCTCTATCCCTCTCTCCCCCATACTTCCTTGCCTCTGGTAAGCACCATTCTAATTTCTACTTCCTTCAGATGAACTTTTTTAGCTCCCATATAGGAGATAGTACATCCAATTTTGTCTTTCTTTGCCTGGCTTATTTCACTTAACATAATGATCTCTAGTTCCGTTCGTGTTGCTGCAAATGACGAGATTAAATTCTTTTTTATGTCTGAATAATATTCCAATGTGAATTTTTCTTCTTGGCACAACTTTTGGTTGGATCCTGTGAACTAATATATGTACTGGTTTTATTTTGGCTATTTAAAAATAAAGTTAAAAAATTTTTCTTTTATATTAAAAATTACTTACAATAACATTGTTATTACTCCAAGGGACTGGGTTAGTATTTCCTTATTTTTGATTCTCAGTTTTATTGCATTCTTAAGATAGAATTGGCTTGTAAAATCATACAGTATATTAAATTCTTCTTGGGAGCTTATAATTAGCATTTATAAATGTTTCATAAACATGTGAGAAGGGTTGCATTTTCAACTTGCAGACTTATATCTCAATATGTGGCTATAAGAACTTCAATCCCATACATTAGATATTCTATATCTCACTTAAAAATTTACATTTATTCTTTAATTTTAAACAATTCTTGCTTTCTATTGTGTCTTTTTATTGCCAAATTCATAAGTTTTGTAGCTGTTATCTTTATATTCATTTATGTATTTTGTTAAAATGTTTTCCATCTTTTTCATAAGTTTTGATTTGATTTCTAGTACAACATTCTATTCCAGTAATTTTTTTAACCTGTATTTTCTGATATTTGACTGCCTATCCTTTAAATTTTAGTCAATCAAGAACACTTTTCTTTATGAATATCCAATGCTTATAATTGGAATTAGTTCTTTTGCCCATGTTGAAGAGTTTTTGCTCTTGAAATATAATTATAACTAAATTTTTCCATTTACAGTTATAATTAGATTTTGTTTGACCTTACTTCCATTATTTTGATTTATTTTTAAAAATAGTTTTTCTTTCTATATTGTGTATAATATGTAGATATCTTTTATTTATTCTCTTTAATAATTCAGAAATTTTAGAGTACATATGTATTAGAGTTCTCCTGAGAAGCAGAACCAATAGAATACATATAAATATCAAGAGATTTATTATAATTGGCTCATGAGATTATGGAGGCCAAGATGTCCCACAATATGACATCTGCAAGCTGAGGACCTAGTAAAGCCAGTGGTGTGATTCAATCTGAGTTCAGAGTCCTGAGAACCAGCAAAGTCAATTTTTTAAGTTCCATTTGATGCTGCAAGACTAAGAAAAAGGGGTTGGGTGCTAGTATGAGTCCCAGAGTCCACAGGCCTGGGAACCAGGAGCTCTGATGTCCTGGGGCAAGAGAAGATGGATGCTCCAGCTCAAAAAGAGGCAGAATTTGCCTTTCCTCAGCTTTTCTGTTCTATTCTGTTCATCAATAGATTGGATGATGCCCATGCACAGTGGGGAGGGTAGATCGTCTTACCCAGTCTATCAATTCAAATGCTACTTCTGGTAAGCACCCTCACAGACATGCTCAGAAATAATGTTTTACCAGCTACTAGGCATTCTGTAGCCAAACTGACTCATAAAATTAACTGTCACCATGTCTTTTATTCTGCCAGGGTATGTGCCACTGGGGATATACAGCACTGTCCCTTGGATGCGCAAGTGTGCCTTGGACATGCCATGCCACAGGATAAATAAGGTACATGCTCTTGAATTATCATGTATATGCTATATATATATAATATATAATATTTACATATATGATTATATATGAACATAATCCATAAGATATGTTATATTCATATATAATTCATTAATGTTTAACTCCAAGCCAATAAGCACTGTATCATGCCTGGACAAAGCTAATCTAACACCCATATTTCTCTATAAGGCACACCACAACCTTCTTGCAATTAGCAACACTAGACAGCACGTCAGCATAATGATTAGGGGCCATTTTAACCAGGGAAATCACCAAGAAAAAAAAACAACAAAAGCAAAATGAAGAATGTGCCATGAAATGTACCCCCAAAAGGATATGTTTACATTATGAGAGCTGAAACAAGAAGGCAGAGCATTGCTTTGCCTGGTCTCAATTGAGAATGTGCAAGTCCAGCGACTCAAATTTTTTGCCATTCATCTTTGAATGAGTGTGAAAACACTGTTGGGTATGAATTACAAATTGACAAATAAATTTTAGTGAGTAGAGAAATTTGCAAATACACAATCTGTGAATAATGAGGATTGACTCTATGTATCCCTATATATATGTCTGATTGGTAGACTGCACTCCTCTCATCGCATTAACAAACGTTTTGGCTACTTTGGAGGGTTTATTTTCAGAAATATGTTTCTTCTGTTACTCCTCCCAGTATGTTTATGCAGCAGTATTTTCTATGTTAATATTCTTTCCTTCATTCTGTACCTTTGTACTGTAATCAGCACACTTGCGTACGTGTTTCTCTCTTTCCTTAGATACATGTTTCCTTTTCTCTGCTATTAGGAGTCCTTGACATGGATGGGCCATGCTGACCTAGGAAGAATGGCTTGTCCTTGGTTCCCTTTCTGCCTTTGTGTGGTTAGTATAGCTGTTTTTCCTATGTATAATTGGTAGGCAAGTTGATGAGCATAATACCCAGTCTACTTCTCATTTATTAGCAGTTTTTCACCTATTGCAACAGATGACAAACTCTAGACTTTAAGGCTCATTTGAGAGGAAGTGTTCACTGGTCCATCTGTACAATGAGAAAAATGCAGGCAATGTAATCAGAATACATTTATCCAATTTAAAGTACAATTCTTTGAGATAATTTTTCCATGCTTTTGTTAAATTCTTAACAATTTGTTGTCACTTTTAAAAGCATGTTTACTTGTAAAATAAAATAAATGACAACGCATTTCTGAGTTCTAAACTTTAATTTGAAATTGTATTGATGTATAAATTAGGAAGTTTAGATATAATTTACTCTGCTCTTGCAGTGTAATATCTTTTCCTTTGCCCAACTACCTTTCTCCTTGTAAAGAAAACAGATACGGTAATAACAATAGTAACATTTATAGAACACTTATATGCTAGGTCCTGCCTAAGCACTTGGCATATATGACTTCCTTTAATTCTTACAATAACTTTGCAAGGTAGCTAAGTACTATTACTATCCCAATTTTATTGATGGAAAACCAGAGAAAGATCTTTGAGGTCACCCAGTGAGGAGCAGATTCAGGATTCTGGCACAGGCAGCGTGGTTCCTGAGTCCAGCCTCCTAAGTACCATACTGAGTTCCTTATTTGTCAGCCTTGCACTCCGACTGCAGTTCTCACGTTTATTGTTGTGCTATTCTCTTTCCCATGTCCAGCCTTTAGAGCTTTACAGGAATTGCATTTCCAAGCATGCAGTGTTCCTTTCCATTCCTGCCCTGTTTCCAATCCTTTCCTATCTTCCCTGAAGAAATAGAGAAGGTCAGGACTGGAAGATAGATGAACAAAGGAATACAATGTTGCCTGATTCTAAATATAATATAGAGCAGAAAGAACCCCTCCTCCATTGCTTGTTTTCCTGAGATCCTGAATATCTCATTCTAAAACTATAGAGAAGACACAAAGTATCATTCTGTTTATTTTTAGGTCTCCTTGTTGCAAAAAGCAGTACTTCAGTTTGGATTTTTTTTTCTTAGTCCATCTCATATGTCTTATAGGGCCAATAAATTTCATATTTTGAAACATTATTTCTCCTTTTTATCTTTTAAGGGTGTTTGGTTGTGTGTTTCCTTTTTTATTGTCTTTATGAGCATGTTGGTGAAAGCTGTATTAGTCAGCATTTTAAATTCCAATCAGGTACTCCTTAATTTTTTTTTCTGTTTGCTTCAGTAAAGTTTTTCTAAAAATAAGCACTTCTGAACCTTGAGTGATGTTTTCCTCCTTTTATTTTGCAGCATCTTTTCACTGTTTCCATTTTGGTTCTATCTCTGTTGATGAACTCAAAAGAGGATACAGTTTATACAAGACTGGTGTTTTCTCATAAACAGAATGAGTGGATCATTCCTGATTTTCTCTCATCTGTTTTTTCCTTTGTTTGGCTGCTAGACGCCTCCTTTCAGATCCTAAGCTAGGTTAACAATCCTGCCGGTTCTCTGCTGTGGTGCCTTGAAGAGGGAGGGATCCTATCCTACCTTCATCTCTGTTGGGTGCTCCTGCCATGCTGGAAACTGGGTGTCTTATCTCCAGCTTTCTCTGTTTTGGTCACTACAAGGGCACATGTGCCTTTCCTGCCTCCTGTCTTCTGCTGTTGCCCATGCATCATGGAAAAGTCTGACCGTTCTTTGTAGGACCTCTGCAAACCACAATGCTGTCAGTCTGCAGCTGTGGATGGAATTCTCAGTGCAGTGTTTCCTCTCTGTAGCTCTGCCTGCCTGTACCTGCAATTCTCCTTCTCTCAGTCAAGACACCTGCCAGGATTTCCAATGTCTGATAACTTTCCTCTCTCCAGTCCAGCTCTGTTCTTTCTATGAGAAAGTCCTCAAAGTTTGAGGACTATGACCAAAAACTCTCCTGAGCTGTCAATGCCAGTGCAGAAGTGGTATTTTTATATCCCTTTGCTTATTTTGGTGGGGATCCAAGGGGACCTTTAAGTAACTGCACTCAAGTTACTGTCTTCCATCAAAGCCTTTTAACTGATAGTTACTGTTTTTCAGACTTTGTGCCAGCTGTTTTCATTTATGTGGTCTCACTGAATCCACCAAACTTTATGATATCTCATTGTCGTCCCTGTTTAACAGGCAAGTAAACTGAGGTTCAAGAGCATATTAATTTGCCTAAGTTGGTATAGCTGGTTAGAGAAGGATGCATGCAGGACTGAGAACCCAGACTTCCCAGTAAAATGTGTCTCTTTACTACCAACCTGCCTTGTCCCCAGCTAATTATTAGGTTTGTAGGAGCTCAAGTCCAGCCTTTGATGGCACTTGGCTCGCTTTCTCACTTTAATTGACCCAGTGTCACACAGCAAGAGAGTCATTTTCAGTTTCAGATTCAGTAAAATGTAAATAACAACATGATTGGTTTTAGAATTAAGAACAAAAGTTTTCTAAAAAGGAATTTGGAGGAAAGATACTTTATTCCCAGGAACAGTTTGCAAACCGGGAAGATGCAGTTGCTCACGTAAAAGGAAGGTGCACTCCTGAAAACAAAGGGAAGGCTCTGGTTTTATAGCAAAAGTTCCCACCCAGATTCCCAATCAGGTCTGTTCATCAAAGAGAAGGATTGAGACTTGCTTAGTTCCGCTTGGTTGGTAAAGCTGAGTTCTAACTGGTCAGTGTAGCAGAGCTATGATTGGCCAAGGCAGGTGTGCTCTGAATGGCTGATTCAGGTTATTCTGAAAGTCCCAAAGATGAAAAGGTGCAGGTTTTCAGGGAACTCAGAGTACATATGTGACCCCTCATCAGCAGATGGCTGCTTGACCCTATTTAAATTTGGCCGTTTGCCACTGGGGATCCATATTGAAGAACTGGCTCTTTCAGGTTCACATTTGTTCACAGAATTCAATAAAAGAGTACATGTCAGAGTTTCAAACTAAATATATGTGTGAGGTGTAAGACTGTAAGGACTGATGGGGTTTGTGAAGTCTGCAGATGGCTTGTTCTGCATACGTGGAATTCTACTTGTTAAAACTCAGTGGGCTGATTATGTGCTCACGAGGAAGGCTAAAAAGAAAAGAAAAAATATATAGAAAAAAATGAAAAATGCCAAGTGTTGTCAGTGATGTGGTACAACTGAAATTCTCATAAATGGCTGGTGGAAATGTATAACCACTTAGAAAAACTCATGGGTGCTATCTACTGAAGTTGAACATATAACTTTGACCTGGTATTTCAGCTCTTTAACATACACTAAAATGAAATGAGTACAGGTAACCACCAAAACATATGTTCAAGGACATTCATAGCAGCGCTGTTTATAAGGGCCCCAAATTGGAAACCAATATCAACATTGCAATGAACAAATGTATTGTGAAATATTCACACAGTGGAATACAGAAAGGGAATGAGTAAGCTACACTACTTGCAACAATACAGATATATCTCATGAACATAAAGTTGAGCAAAAGAAGTGAGATATAGATAAATATACATTGTATGATTTCAGATATTTAAAACTAGGAAATATGAATCCGTGCTGTGGGAGCCAGAATAGTAAGTCATGACTGAAAGGGAATTTGAGAGGAGCTTTTAGGGTGCTGCTACTGTTCTGGTTCCTGATCTTTTTTACCGGTGTTCATTTTGTGAAAATAATTGAGCTCTCCACTTTAAAACTGTTACTTTCTTTTTATTTATTTATTTATTTATTTATTGCATTTTAGGTTTGGGGGTACATGTGATGAACATGCAAGATTGTTGCATAGGTACACACTTGGCAGTGTGGTTTGCTGCCTTCCGTCCCCTCACCTGTATCTGTCATTTCTCCCCATGCTATCTCTTCCCACCTCCCCATCCCCCGCCCCTCCCCCATTTCCCCCCAATGGACCCCAGTGTGTAGTGCTCCCCTCCCTGTGTCCATGTGTTCTCATTGTTCAACACCCACCTATGAGTGAGAATATACGGTGTTTGATTTTCTGCTCTTGTGTCAGTTTGCAAAACTGTTACTTTCTTTGTGTATGCATGTTACACTTGGGTATACAACTCTTTCAAACAATAATAATTACACACTCTTCTAAACAAAGTGACAGTGACAGGAGGCAGCCAAATGGCCTGGGCAGATAGGGGCAGGTATGCAGTGAAACTCCACCTCCAAGCTGAAGACAATTTAACTCCTGAAAGCCAAGATACAAGTTAAATCCTTGGATCAGATTGAGAACTTGTCTTCCTGTTTAGTGTGATTTCCTCTGATTAATCTCCACCCTTCCCCTATTTTACATATACCTACCCTTTCCTAATTATTTTTCTTCACTGTCATGCGCACCTTTGAGTGGTGTCGTCACTTTAACCTTTTCTTCATACTCGCAAACCAATCAGCATGCACTCCCCATCCTGTGCCTATAAAGGCCTCAGACTCAGTCAGTAGAGGAGGAGATAGTCTGATTCCAGGGAAGAGACAACTTAACTTTGGGGAAGACAACCTGTCCTTCCCATCCCCTCTCCATCTTCCCTCTCCACTAAGAGCCATTTTCATCATTCAACAAATTCTCTGCCTTCACCATCCTTCAGTCATCTGAGTGACCTCATGCTTCTTGGATGCTGGACAAGAGCTACAGACCCACCAAATGTGGACAACAAGAAAAGACTGTCACACTGGCCCTTTGCCCTTGCTGGCAGAGGGCAGCCACCCCACGTTATGAGGTAAGGGGCATTGAGCTGCTAACACACTGCTGTCCATCAGACTGTAGATGGCAGAACTAAAGGAGCACTGTAACAGCCCCTCTGGGTTTCCGAGTGCCCTGAACTGGATGCTGTCACATTCCCCTCAAAATGGCATGCCCTCTGACTACAGGCCCCAGACAGAGCTTGCTTCTATGTTGGCGCCCAGAGCAGCTGGCAGGATCTTGCATTTGCTTGCTTACATGCTCCCTCCTGTAAGGGGCTCAGCACAGTGGACCTAGTAGAAGGGGCATCCCTGCATCAAGTCTGCTGAAGGGCTGAGAAAAATCCTGCATCAAAAACACTATACTGACCATACATATATGTCAACTGGACATGTTTCTTACTCACTTTTTCTCCCTTCCTATTCCCACAACCTTTCTGTCCCTTGGGATTTTCCTCTATTCTGTAGCCAAAGCTGGGGAGAAGCTGTTGCCAATGTAAAAGGAAGATGCCTTCCAATGCTGGCTGCAGAGGAGAGCAGAATGGATTTTCCTTTTTCTTCATTTTGCAGTTTTTTTTTTTCAAGTAAGCAATGAGAAGGCACAGATGTGGCAAGGGTGCAGGATGAAGGCCTAAATATTATGATAAATGCAGACACAGGTCTCAGTCATTGTGCTGGCTCTACTGTTTGCGGGTTCCCCTGATATACCTTGGTCTGCTTTTGTTACTCCAATTGTGTGTCTGGTGTGGAAGTTGAGCAACAATCATCCCTAAGCATTCCTTAGGAAATCCTGGATTCTCCTACTTTCCTGGAGCAGCATGGGGAGGCAGGGTGTGGGGGGAAATGAGTGAGCACATGGCTGTGCAAGTGCTTCCTGAATAACAGTGGGCTATTTCCATCTCTGAGGAAGAGGTTTCTCCTGGTCACTGAAGTATCACACTCAAATCAAGAATCTCAGTTAATTCCAACAACAGAACTGAGGCTGAGATCTTACACCTATTTTGGAGAAAAACCCTAGATAAATGAAATAATTTATACTCTTGCTGAGTGACAATGTTGGAGTTTGAACTCAGATCTTCTGACTTTCACAGTGTGGTTCCCATGTAAAGGAAACCGGAAGCCTCACCTCAGGGCATTTCCTCTTGAAGCCATGCAGGCCTTATTTTCCTGCCATGCCATCATTTTGAGTAAGTGGGAGAAAAGCCCAGATGCTATGTACCATAGTGACAAGTCTTCAAAGGACTTCTTGTGGCTGCAGAAAAGGCAACAGCTAAAAAAACTTGGCACCATACTTTGTGATTTCCTCTTCTCAAACTAACCATTCTGGAAAACTCAGTTGGCTGGATCCCACTGCTTTCTTAGCAAAAGCTAATGAGAAGAGAGGCACTGGGGCTCCATCAGTGCCCTCTCATGGAGGGACCATCTGCTTCCCTAGCAGCCACTCTGAGACCCAGACCTGGCCCAGCTTTGCTAAAGAGGAAGGAGGAAGTCTGGGGAGTGCCAGGGTGCTGACACAAGGGCAGGTGCTTTGAGCAAGCAGACTGAGTTCGAATCCTGGCTCCTTTGTTTCCTAATTGCCTGCATCTGCCTTTTCTGAGCCCTTGATGCCTCAGTTGTGAGTTCAGAGTTTTAATAATAACTGCAAAACTATTTGAGAGAATTCATAAAACTTAGTATCCAAAAGGTTAATACGTCAAATTGGTGTTTTAAAACTGTGGTCCACGTTTCCTCACTCAGAATCCTGTTGATTAAAATACAGATTCCTGAGTCCATTCTTGCCTTATAGTCAGAATCTCTCAGGGGCCAGACTTGGAAATTTGTATTTTAATAAGCCTCTAGGGAGAGGCAGTTCTAAGAGAGAAATGTAGGTTCTATAGTAAAATAATCAAAGCAGCCCAGGGAGCATAAAACAAGGTCCCCTAAAGGATCAGCAATCACTGCCCATAATGCTTGAGTTGAATCTCTTAGGGTGTGTGGGAATTGGCCTCTTTAGGAAAGAGACTGACCTGCCAAATCTTGTCACAGGAAATATGAATTTAAAATCCACAGGGTCAGCTGGGTGCGGCAGCTCATGCCTGTAATCACAATACTTTGGGAGGCTGAGGCGGGTAGATCACCTGAGATCAGGAGTTTGAGACCAGCCTGACCAATATGTTAAAACCCTGTCTCTGCCAAAAATGCAAAAATTAGCCAGGCATGGTGGCGTGCACCTATAGTCCCAGCTAATCGGGAGGCTGAGATGGGAGACTTGCTTGAATCCAGGAGGTGGAGGTTGCAGTGAGCTGAGATTGTGCCTCCGGCCTGGGTAACAGAATAAGGCTTCATCTCAAGAGAAAAAAAAAATTCGCAGGGCAATGATCAGGAGCAGTAGGCGGGAAAAGAAATGGTTGAGAGACATAAGCATGGGAGACAGGAGAGTCAGAGGAACTGATTCAACACAAGCAATGCATCTGAGTAGAGTTCGGAGACTCTCACTTCAGCTTATCTGCTCTGGATGAGCTCAGAGCTGATGTGGTCGAGGCTGGTTCATGTCCAGTTATCCTTGAGGCCTATTGAATTAGTTTCCTGTGCTTTTCTGTTTCCCGTGTATCTCTTCCATATATGCTAATTATCACTTGAGTGTGGTATGAGTTTCTTGCAACATAAAAAAATTACCAAAACATACTAAGAAGAGGTTTAGACTTTATCATGTAAAAAAAAAATAGTAGCTGGGGAATATACTAGTATTTGCCTAAAACCAGTCATTCTTCTTTGCTGCACCTTTGCAGCTGCCACCTTCTTTTTTCCCTTCCCCTTCATCCTCCTCCTCTTCCTCCTCCTCCTCCTTTTTTTTTCTTCTTCCTTTTTTCTTATTTTCTTTTTTCTTGAGATGGAGTCTCGCTCTGTGACCCAGGCTGGAGTGTAGTGGCATGATCTCTGCTCACTGCAACTTCCACCTCTTAGGTTCAAGCTATTCTCCTGCCTCGGCTTCCCAGGTAGCTGGAATTACAGGCGTGTGCCACCAAGCCTGGCTAATTTTTATATTTTTAGTAGAGATGGGGTTTCACCATGTTGGCCAGGCTGGTCTCAAATTCCTGTCCTCAAGTGATCCACCCACCTCAGTCTCTCAAAGTGCTGGGAGCTACCTACTTCTTTTTTACTAACACAGCCCATCTCCCACGATGGAGGCTGGACTTCAGAGATACTGTCCCAGACTCAGCCTCAGCAAGCTGATCTATGACTCAGACCTGGCCAGTAAGGCATAAGATAAAGTTTCTGGGGGATTTCTAAAAAGATCTTCCTCTGTGATAAAAAGAGAGCGACAATGTCACGATTCCTTCATACTTTTGTCAGTGTATGAAAATGTGATTTTAGGCCGGGCGCAGTGGCTCTCACCTGTAATCCCAGCACTTTGGGAGGCTGAGGCGGGTGGATCACGAGGTCAATTGATCGAGGCCGCCCTGGTCAACATGGTGAAACCCCGTCTCTACTAAAAATACAAAAAATTAGCTGGGCATGGTGCCGCAGCCTATAATCTCAGCTCCTCGGGAGGCTGAGGCAGGAGAATTGCTTGAACCCAGGAGGCGGAGGTTGCGGTGAGCCGAGATAGCGCCATTGCACTCCAGCCTGGGTAACAGGAGCGAAACTCCGTCTCAAAAAAAAAAAAAAAAAAAAGAAAATGTGATTTTAGGAGCCATGGCAAATATCTTGTGTCTAAAGATAGAAAACAAAAAGACATTCAGAGAAACAATGCAGGGCTCTGACATCACTAACTGCTAACTGACCAACTTTTAAACTGGTTAGCTTTGGATCTATTATTTGCAAAAAAAAAAAAATTATCTTAATTCTCAAGACATTTTTACTCTGAAAGAAGCTTCACTAGCATAAGACCTATTGAAAGGTTCCAGTCAAGAGATAGATATAACAAGTTCTGTGTTTTATAAAGATTCCAGGTTGAGGTATAAAGTATGTTTCTGAATAGGAAAGTGAGAGACAAAAGGCAGAGGGACCAGTAAGGGAACTTTTGTAGGAATCAAGGCAAAAGTAATAAAGATCTGCACACACATTGAAACCTTCTGTGTACTAAGTCAGCGAACTGCAAATATCAAGTGTTTCTTTCCTTTTTTTTTTTTTTTTTTTGAGACAGAGTCTCACTCTGTCACCAGGAGCCAGGCTGGAGTGCAGTGGCATGACCTGGGCTCAGTGCAACCTCTGCCTCCCGGGTTCAAGCAATTCTCCTGCCTCAGCCTCCCAAGTAGCTGGGACCACAGATGCGTGCCACCATGCCCAGCTAATTTTTTAGTATTTTTAGTAGAGACAGAGTTTCACCATGTTGGCCAGGATGATCTCGATCTCTTGACCTCATGATCCGCCTGCCTCGGCCTCCCAAAGTGCTGGGATTACAGGAGTGAGCCACCGTGCCCGGCCAAGTCTTATATGTAACTTCTGTACTAGATACTTTATTTTCTTCAAATGATTTCCTTTTTAAATTAAGTAATAATGTACTAGTTATTCTTCTAAATACACAATAAATAAGTTAAAACTTTGTCTCCACTTTTGACAATGGCCAACTAGCATTTAGGGAGAAATGTTTCTGTTGAGAATAACTGGTAACCTGAATACAGGACAAATGTTTCTGTTGAGAATAACTGGTAACGTGAATACAAATACTTAAAAGTTATTTGTTTGTAAGCTTGGGGAAATACTAAGGCAGCTAGGACTTGGAGTTCCAAAGATCTTGAAGGAAAGGGAGCACAGAGACATTCTGTGACCATTTTCCCCTTCAGGGACTTACCAATTCACATGTAGCAGGCATGAGACTGAGAAGCTGATCAGAACTTTCACAGTCACACAGGTCTGATAAGACAGAAAGTCAGAGTTCAGGGCTGAGGGAATCCTATGAGTTTTTAGTTGAAACCAATGAAAGGTAGAAAGTATAAGGTTAACCAGAAATAAACCAGCTTTCTCAATGGCTAAAACAAGCAGCAAATCAGCTTAATATCTGTTGGCAATAATGTGCATTCCCAGTAGTAGCCTAACTAATGTTAGTTTAGACTCTTGTCATTTTTTTTTTTTTTGATCCTGCAAATCTGCTTTCTCCAGAGGCAGAGATATGGTGAGAAGAATAACTACAGTGATAGCTACCACTTAATAAGCGTTTATCGTGTGCCAGATTCTTACTACTATACTATGAGATTTATGCTGTGATAATCCTACTTATCTATTCAGAAAATGGAGTCTCAGAGAGTTAAATAACTTGCCTAAGGCCACAAAATTAGTACATGATAGAAAGTAGATCTGAATCATTTGCAGCTCCAGAGCCTGCCCGCATTCATCATACCGGGAACCTTTTGTATTGCCAGTTTCTGGCTGGCCTTATACTAGAGGCAGCTCTGCAATGATGTCTATCTACAGCACAGTAGCTCCCAGTTTGCAAGGACATTTAGTGCCCAACTTTCAGGTCAAAGCACTTCCTTTTTTAGGCAACAAGTCCCTGGGACTGGGTCATAATTCCAAGGGTTCACCTTGGTCCTCTTTCTTTTAAAAATAACCTTTTTCTTTTTTGAGATGGACTCTTGCTGTTGCCCTGACTGGAGTGCAGTGGTACAATCTCAGCTCACTGCTACCTCTGCCTCCTGTGTTCAAGTGATTCTCATGCCTCAGCCTCTAGAGTAGCTGGGATTACTGGCATGGACCACCACCCCGAGCTAATTTTTATATTCTTAGTAGAGACGAGGTTTCACCATGTTGGCCAGGCTGGTCTCGAACTCCTAACCTCAAGTCAGCTGCCCACCTTGGCCTCCCAAAGTGATGGGATTACAGGTGTGAGCCACCATGCCTGGTCAGTTCCCTCTTTCTGAGGATTTCTGGTACATGCAGTTTTACCTCATCCCACTTTATTAGTTGTATTTTTCTGCTATGGGGCCACAGCATCAGCAGTCCTTTACATTCAATCTTTTCCTTGCTTTCCTGAAGACAGATCTTTCCTGAGTCCATTCAGTTAATTTTTCTGACACTTATTTCAATAAAATTCAGTGCATCTGGTTCTATCATTCAGACTAAGCTCTAGGCCAGGGATAGCAAACTGTTTTGTTGTTGTTGTTGTTGTTGTTTTTTTTTTTTTTTGTTTTGTTTTTTTGTTTTTTTTTTTTTTTGAGACGGAGTTTCGCTCTTGTTACCCAGGCTGGAGCGCAATGGCGTGATCTCGGCTCACCGCAACCTCCGCCCCCTGGGTTCAAGCAATTCTCCTGCCTCAGCCTCCTGAGTAGCTGGGATTACAGGCACGTGCCACCATGCCCAGCTAATTTTTTGTATCTTTAGTAGAGACGGAGTTTCACCATGTTGACCAGGATGGTCTTGATCTCTCGACCTTGTGATCCACCCACCTCGGCCTCCCAAAGTGCTGGGATTACAGGCTTGAGCCACCGCGCCCGGCCAGCAAACTGTTTTCATCTCAGTTTTTCTCTCCAATCAATTGATAGTGGCTGCCTGGAGCGTGGTGGTTAAAAGAAAGGATCATGAGGCACATTCAAACTCATAGTTAGAGCCTACCACGCTTGATTAATGATGTCTGACGTGAGCACAGGTTGGGAGGGAGGGGAGAGGCGGCCTTTACACCACATATTGGTCTCTGTTACTCTGTGCTCTGGACACTTTTTATCTTCACACCCTCCCTGATTTTACTTCTGGAAGGATGACCTATGTTTTCCAAGTTGAGGAATGAAATATGTTTTTGAATGAGAGGGTGGGAGACAGAAGGCAGGACGACCAGTAAGAAAACTTCAGCAGATGCTGATCATGTTGGGATTCTTTTAAATTCGATGCTTGGAGAGGTTCAACTGCCTGATCTGACAATTATTTATTCTGAACTGTGACTATTTTTATATAAGAAGCCTAGCAAGGTTATAAAAATGGAATCACATTTAGTTACACATTTAATGAATTGCCTTCTTTATTGCAAAGAATCAGGTTACATGAAATCAGAATGGTCCCTGAACACCAAGAACATATATTTTGCATAAAAATAAGTGTGAAAAAGAACTGATTTACATCACTCACCTGACAGTGGCTGTGGACACCTTGAAGCAGCTTTTCCTTTTTATTTTCCCCCTCTGAGGTGTTTTTTTTTTTTTTTTTTTTTTTTTTTTTTTTTTTTTAACAAGTCTCCCTTCCTCTTTGACTTCAAGTTCCTCTCTAACAAATTTCCCCTATGTTCTCAGTTTTACTTTTTCTACAACTTCAATTACTTTTTGCTCTCTCAGTGCGGAGTTTCAGTCAAAGTTATAACGTCTACCCCTTGAACTTCCAGAAAAGTAGTTTAATATTTATAAACTGACTTCTATCTTTAAACCAGGAAAATGTAGCTACCACTTACCTACATTACATAGTATCCTATATGTTAATCTACTTGTAAGTAGATGGTGCTTATAATCATACTGAAAATGATAAAGCATTGGGAAGCTGGAACAGGAAGGAAGCATAGAGGTCATGTAATGTTACTTTAAATGAGACCACAATGAGTGACATTCAGAGAGTTAAACAGAATGTTAACATCACTTGACAAGGACTGGGATTCAAACCCAGGTCCTACATCAAATTCCAGGGTGTTCTTGTCTGTGCCATTCTATCTCTTATGATATCTGATGCTGTTCACTACAGCATATACCTCACAAATACGTATTTCTTTTTAGATTTATAGATTACATATTGCTATTTTGGGATTAAGTTGAGCTATGAGTAACAAACAATGACTGAAAGAACACAGTAGTTCATTTCTTTCAAATTTAAAGAAATCTGGAAGTAGCAGTAGAGAAGTGAATTAATTGCTTCATTGAAGTAGTTGTTTCATCATCTTCAGAAATCTAGGCTTTTGTTAGCTCACTGCTTCATTTGCCCTAGAGTGATCCTCGACCTCATGGGAAAATATGGCTATAAGAACTCCAGCCATCACATCTTCTTTCTAGGTATATGTCTTTTAAGAAGTCTTCCAGCAAGCTGTTACGTCATTGGTGTCTCCACTTACAGGTAATTGGCAGAAATTTAGTCACAGGGTTATGACTAGCTTTAAAGAATCTAAGAAATACAGTCTTTGTTCCATAGGTGTCATGTATCCAGCTAGGAATTAGGGGTTCAGATGCTAAGGAAGAAAATAATCAATATTGAGGGAGGTCTCTCTTCAACATCAAAGCACACTTACTGCTGAAATGACATTTAATAGGTGAAATGTATGCTGGATACATGGATCTTCAATTTACTGAGATTTTTTTAACCCATTGTTGCATTTAATCCTCAGATCAGGTTTATGAGGTAGGTACTCTAATTAGTCTCACTTTATTTATTTATGTTTATTTTTATTATTTCAGTAGCTTTAGGGGTACAAGTGGTTTGGGGTTAAAGGGATGAATTGTATAATGATGAAGTTTGGGATTTTAGTACACCTGTCACCTAAGTAGGGTACATTGTTCCCAATAGGTAGTTTTTCATCCCTCACTCCCCACCCATCCACCGCCTTCTGAGTCCCCAGTGTCCATTATATCACTGTATGCCTATGCATACCCATATTTTAGCTCCCACTTATAAGGAAGAAAGCATGCAGTGTTTGATTTTTCATTCCTGAGTTACCCCAATTAGGATAATGGTCTCTAGTTCCATCCAAGTTGCTGCAAAAGACATTATTTTATTGTTTTTTTATGGCTGAGTAGTATTCCATAGTGTTCATGTATATATGTGTGTGTATATGTGTATATGTGATATATATATATGTGTGTGTATATACGTGTGTGTGTGTGTGTGTGTGTGTGTAAACATACACACATCACATTTTCTTTATCCACTCATCAGTTGATGGACATTTAGTTTGATTGCATCTTTGCTATTGTGAATTGTGCTGTGATAAACATACCCATGCAGTATATAATGACTTCTTTTCATTGTTGGATCAAATTGTAGATTTATTTTTAGTTCTTAGAGAAGTATCCATACTGTTTTCTATGGAGGTTATACTAAATTTCCATCAGCAGTGTATAAGTATTTCCTTCCTACCATATCTGTGCCAACATCTCTTGTTTTTGGCTTTTTTTTTAAATTGCATTTTAGGTTTTGGGGTACGTGAAGAACATGCAAGATTGTTGCATAGGTACACACATGGCAGTGTGGTTTTCTGCCTTCCGTCCCCTCGCCTGTATCTGCCCTTTCTCCCCATGCTATCTCTTCCCACCTCCCCCCCCGTCCCTCCCCCATTTCCCCCCAACGGACCCCAGTGTGTAATGCTCCCCTCCCTGTGTCCATGTGTTCTCATTGTTCAACACCCGCCTATGAGTGAGAACATGCAGTGTTTGATTTTCTGCTCTTGTGTCAGTTTGCTGAGAATGATGGTTTCCAGGTTCATCCATGTCCCTACAAAGGACGTGAACTCATCGTTTTTGATGGCTGCGTAATATTCCATGGTGTATATGTACCACATTTTCCCTATCCAGTCTATCATCGTTGGGCATTTGGGTTGGTTCCAGGTCTTTGCTATCGTGAACAGTGCTGCAATGAACATTCGTGTGCACGTGTCCTTATAGTAGAATGATTTATAATCCTTTGGAAATATACCCAGTAATGGGATTGCTGGGTCAAATGGGTTTTCTATTTTTAGGTCATTGAGGAATCGCCACACTGTCTTCCACAATGGTTGAATTAATTTACATTCCCACCAACAGTGTAAAAGTGTTCCTATTTCTACACATCCTCTCCAGCATCTGTTGTTTCCAGATTTTTTAACGATCACCATTCAAACTGGTGTGAGATGGTATCTCAATGTGGTTTTGATTTGCATTTCTCTAATGACCAATGATGATGAGCATTTTTTCATATGTTTGTTGGCCTCCTGTATGTCTTCTTTTGTAAAGTATCTGTTCATATCCTTTGCCCATTTTTGAATGGGCTTGTTTGTTTTTTTCTTGTAGATCTGTTTTAGTTCTTTGTAAATTCTGGATATCAGCCCCTTGTCAGGTGAGTAGACTGCAAAAAGTTTTTCCCATTCTGTTGGTTGCCGATTCACTCTACTGACTGTTTCTTCTGCCGTGCAGAAGCTGTGGAGTTTGATTAGGTCCCATTTGTCTATTTTGGCTTTTGTTGCCATTGCTTTTGGCGTTTTGGTCATGAAGTCCTTGCCTATGCCTATGTCCTGAATGGTTTTGCCTAGATTTTCTTCTAGGGTTTTTATGGTGTTAGGTCTGATGTTTAAGTCTTTAATCCATCTGGAGTTAATTTTGGTGTAAGGTGTCAGGAAGGGGTCTTGTTTCTGCTTTCTGCACAGGGCTAGCCAGTTTTCCCAACACCATTTATTAAATGGTGTTCCCCATTGCTTGTTTTTGTCAGGTTTTTCGAATTTCAAATGGTTGTGGGTATGTTGTATTTCCTCTGAGGCCTCTGTTCTGTTCCATTGGTCTATATCTCTGTTTTGGTACCAGTACCATGCTGTTTTGATTACTGTAGCCTTGTAGTATAGTTTGAAGTCCGGTAGTGTGATGCCTCCTGCTTTGTTCTTTCTGCTTAGAATTGACTTGGCTATGCAGGCTCTCTTTTGGTTCCATATGAAGTTTAAGGTGTTTTTTTTTCCAGGCTTTTTTATAATAGCCATTCTGGCTGGGGTAAGGTGGTATCTCATTGTGGTTTTAATTTGCATTTTCCTGATGATTAGTAACAGTGAAAATTTTTTCCATAGGTCTGTTGGCCATCTGCATGTCATCTTCTGAAAAGTGTCTCTCTATGTTGCTTGCCCACATTTTAATGGAATTATTTGTTTTTCTCCTTGCTGATTTGTTTGATTTCCTTGGAGATTCTGTTTATTACTCCTTTGTCAGATGCATGGTTTGCAAATGTTTTCTCCCATTCTGTAGGTTGTATGTTTACTCTGATGATTATGTTTTCTGTTATGCAGAAGCTTTTTAGTTTAATTAGGTCTCATCTATTACTTTTGCTTTCATTGCATTTGCTTTTGAGGTCTTAGTAATAAATTCCTTGTTTAGGCCAATGTCCATAAGAGCTTTTCCTAGGTTTTTTTCTAGAATTTTTATGGTTTCAAATCTTAGATTTAAGTATTTAATCCGTCTTGAATTACTTTTTGTATACGATGAGAGATAGGGATCCAGTTTTATTCTTCTACAGGTGCCTTTATCCAGCACCATTTATTGATAAGGTGTCTTTTCTCCATTTATCTTTTTGTGTGTTTTATCAAAGATCAATCAGTTGTAAATATTTGGCTTTATTTCTCAGTTCCTATTCTGTTCCATTAATCTATGCATCTACTTTTATGCCAGCACCATGCTGTTTTAGTTACCATAGGCTTGTAGTATAATTTGAAGTCAGGCAATGTGATGCCACCAGATTTCTTCTTTTTGCTTTGGATTACTCTTTTTTGGTTCCATATGAATTTTAGAATTGCCTTTTCTAATTATGTGAAAAAATGACAGTATTTGATAGGAATTGACTTTAATTTGTAGATTGCTTTGGGCGGTATGGCCATTTTCACAATATTGATCCTGCAATTCATGAATATGAGATGTGTTTCTATTTGTTTGTGTCATCTGTGATTTCTTTCAGCAGTGTCTTGTAGTTTTTATTGCAGAAATCTTTCACCTCCTTGGTTAGCTGTATTCCAGGTACGTTTTTGTAACTAGTGTAAAAGAGACTTAGTTCTTGGTTTGATTCTCAGCTTGGTTGTCATTATATAGCAGAGCTGCTAATTTGTGTACATTGATTTTCTAACCTGAGACTTTTCTGCATTCATTAATCAAATCTAGGAGTCTTTTGAGAGTGTCTTTAGATATAAGTTCATATCATCAGCAGACAGATAGTTTGACTTCCTCTTTTTCATTTTGCATGTGCTTTATTTTTTTCTTCTGCCTGATGCTCCAACTAGGACTTCTAGTACTATTTTGAATAGAAGTGGTACAAGTGAGCCTTTTTGTCTTGTTTCAGTTTTTAAGGCAAATGCTTCCAGCTTTTTCCCATTCAGTATGATGTTGACTATGGGTTTGTCATAGATGGCTCTTATTATAAGATATGTTCTATCTATGCTTATGTCTATGTCCATGCCCATACCGCATAGAACATATCTATAAGATATGTTCTATGTTTGTTGAAAGCTTAAATGATAAAATGATGCTGGATTTTATCAAATGCTTTTTCTGCATTGATTGAGCTGATTATATGATTTTTGTTTTTAATTCTGCTTATGTGATGAATCACATATATTGACTTGCATATATTGAATCATTCCTGAATCCCTGGAATGAAACCCACTTCATCATGACAATTTTTTTCCCTTGATGTACTGTTAGATATAGTTTGCTAGTATTTTGTTGAAAAGTTTTGCATCAGTGTTCATTAGGGATATTGGCCTGTAGTTTTCTTGTTTTGCTATTCCCTTTCCTGTTGTTGGTATCAGAGTGATACCAGCTTTGTAGAATGAGTTAGAGAGAATTCCCTCCTCAATCTTTTGGAATCATTTCAGTAGGATTGATACCCTTTCTTCCTTGAATGTCTGGTGTAATTCAGCTGTGAATCCACCTGGCCCTGGTTTTTTTTGTTGTTGTTGAAAGAGTTTGTTTTGTTTTTACTGATTCAATCTCACTGCTTGTTATTGGTCTGTTCAGGATTTCTATTTCTTCCTGATTCAGCTGGGGGGTTGTATGTTTCCAGGAATTTGTACATTTTTTCTGCATTTTCAAGTTTCTGTGCATGGCGGTGTTCATAGTTGTCTCAAATAATCGTTTGTATTTTTGTGTTTTCAGTTGTAGTGTCTCCATTTTCATTTCTAATTGAGCTTGTCTGAATTATTTTTTCTTGGTTAATCTAGTTAGTGCTCTATCAGTTTTGTTTCTTTTCAAAGATTCAACTTTTCATTTCATTGATCTTTCTTTTTATAGTTTTCAATTTCATTTAGGTCTGCTCCGATCTTTCTTATTCCTTTCTTCAGCTAGCTTTGAGTTCATTTTGTTCTTCTCTAGTTCCTTGAGGTGTGATGTTAGGTTATCAATTTGTGATATTTCTGACTTTTTTTTTTTTATGTCGGCACTTCATGCTATAAACTTTCCTCTTAGCACTGCTTTTGTTGTATTCCAGAGGTTTCCATAACTTGCGTCACTCTTATTCATTTTGAAAAATTTTAAAATGTTCATATTGATTTCATTACTAACCTACTAACCCCAAAGTCACTCAGGAACAGTTTGTTTAATTTTTTCTTTCTTTCTTTCTTTCTTTCTTTCTTTCTTTCTTTCTTTCTTTTTTTTTTTTTTTTTATGAAGTCTAACTCTGTTACCCAGGCTGGAGTGCAGTGGCATGATCTTGGCTCACTGCAACCTCTGCCTCCCAGGGTCAACTGATTCTCCTGTCTCAGTCTCCCGAGTAGCTAGGATTACAGGCACATGCCACCATGCCTGGCTCATTTTTGTATTTTTAGTGGAGATGGGGTTTCACTCCATTTTGGCCAGACTGGTCTCAAACTCCTGACCTCAGGTGATCCACCCACCTCAGCCTCCCAAAGTGCTGGGATTACAGATGTGAGCCACCACACCTGGCTAATTTTCATGTATTTGTATAGTTTTAAGCTTTCCTTTTGGAATTGATTTCTGGTTTTTTTCCACTGTGGTCTGGGAAGATACTTGATATAATATAAGTGTTTAAAAATTTACTGAGATTTCTTTTGTGGTTTATTATATGATCTATCTTGGAGAATGTTCTGTGTATTGATAAAAAAATGTATATTCTGCATTTTGGGGATAGAATGTTACATAAATATCTGCTAGGTTCATTTGTTCTAGAGTACAGTTTAAGTCCAGTGTTTTTTGTTATTATTGTTGACTTTCTGCCTTAATGATCTAACTAGTGCTGTTAATGGAGTGAAGTGCCCTACTATTACTGTATTGCTGTCTATCTCTTTTCTTAGGTTTAGTAGTAATTGTTTTATGAATCTCATAGCTCTGGAGTTAGGTGCATGTATATTTAGGATTGTTATATTTTTTTGTTGAATTCCTTCTTTTATCATTATACAGTGACTTTCTTCTTTTTTTTTCTTTTCTTTTCTTTTTTTTTTTTTACTGTTTTTGCTTTGAAGTCTATTTTGTATGATACGAGAATAGCTACTTTTGCTTGCTTTTGGTTTCCATTTGCATAGAATATCTTCTTCCACTCCTCTACCTTGATTCTACAAGAATCTTTATGCATTAGGTATGTCTCTTAAAGACAGTAGATAATTGGTTTGGGATTTTTTTCACCCATTCTGCTAATACGTATTTTTTAAGGGGGGCATTTAGACCATTTATATTCATTACTATTGAGATGTTAGATACTGTTCCATACATCATGTTAACTGCAATTTATCTCAATTTAAAGATAAAAAGAAACTAGTATTTAGAGAAACTTAAAGATTTGCCCAAGAGTTCCCATGAAAATAAGTGGAAAAGTCTGAAGTTTATCTGATATTTGTTTATCATATGAGTGAGCCCAAGTTTATCTTAACATCAAAATTCAATGTACTTTTTGCTTCACCAAAGCACAGAAACTAGAGAAACTGAGATAGCTAGACTCACTGGCCACTATAGAATGGTACAAAGTCATATTCAAGGAACTTCAAATGTCTTGATCTGCTCCCCAATCCATATGAAATCATTGGCCTATTACTTCTCAAACCTGGATTAAATATTTGGAGCACGCTGCACTTTCATTAGAAATTTTATTGTTTTGTTTCTAATGGGGCTAGTGTTTTTTTTTTGTTGTTGTTTGTTTGTTTTGTTTTTTGTTTGAGATCGAGTTTTGCTCTTGTTACTCAGGCTGGAGTGCAATGGCGCAATCTTGGCTCACTGCAACCTGCGCCTCCTGGGTTAAGGCAATTCTCCTGCCTCAGCCCCCCAAGTAGCTGGGACAACAGGCACGCACCACCATGCCCAGCTAATTTTTGTATTTTTAGTAGAGACGGGTTTTCACCATGTTGACCAGGATGGTCTCGATCTCTTAACCTCGTGATCCACTCGCCTCAGCCTCCCGAAGTGCTGGGATTATAGGCGTGAGCCACCGCGCCTGGCCTAGTGTTTCTTATAAGCCAGAACAGCACCTTCTTCACCTCTGTGAAATGTCCAAAATAATGCGTGCTCTTGACGGTAGAACTAAAAAAAAAAAAAAAAAAACTAGTAAAATAAAAAGAAAGTGGTGATTATTGTTGGTGAAGAACTCAGTGCAAGATTTTCTCTAACTTGCTGTATTCCACAACATCTGATCATATCTCTCCCTAGATTAAAAGACTAGTTGACTTCCTGTTCACTTAGAAAATTAAACTTAGTTTCTCCATTGTGAAATACAAAACCATGCAGAGTTTGGATGCTGGCTACCTCTTTAGCCTCATTCCCTGTTGCATAATCGCGTTGCCCTGATTGTAAGTCACAGTCACTTGTGAGACTAATGTCTCCCTAGGGTATGTTGACATTGAGAAAGGACTGGTAGTGATGTATTCATCACATCCAAGGAGGACTGACCAAATAAATTATCTCTCATAGCTACTTTCTGCTTTAAAAATCCAGGTCCCAAGCTGCTTGTTTTACATCAACAATATCACATTAGCATTCTAATTGACCATGTCCTTTACATTCCTCTATGCTCTCTTGCAGTGGTCTGTAGCTTTCAGATTATAAATTGACACCAACTATGAGAAATGAGTTTTAGCATTGGTTGTGATTTCAAATTCCTTACCCCAAGCCATAATTTGTACTCTTAAAAACACACAGTAGTCTTACCTTTTGTAATAGTCTGTTCTGATTCTGTGTGTCAACTTGGGTAGAATATTGTCCCCAATTATTTAATTAAATACTAATCTAGGTGTTGCTGTGAAAGTATTTTATAAATATGTTTAACATTCATAATAGTTGGCTTTAAGTAAAGAATAATATCCTAGGTAATTTGGGTGGTCCTCATTCAATCATCTAAAAGCCCTCATGAGTAGAATTGAGGTTGTCTAGCTAAAAAAATTTTGCCTGTGGACTGTAACTTCAACTTGTGCCTGAGAGTTCCAGCCTACCCTTTTGATGGCCTGTCCTTATGGACTTTAGACTTGCCTAGCAAGTCTCCAGAATGGCATATGCCAATTCCTTGCAGTGAATACCATAACATATAGCTCCTACTGGTTTTGTTTCTCTGGTAGAAGCTTAACTAATACATTTGTCTCATCAGGGGTTAGTTATTGTATAGAAGACTATACAGAATCTGCCATATTTTGTGAATTTTGTTTTTCAAAGTAGTCTTTCTGTTACACAATTCAGAAAGTTTTAGACTTGGCTGTGTATGTGCCCTTTAGCACAATGAATACCAAAGCATCTACAAACAAAATAACATGAGTTTCTCATAGTGTATTTATTTTCAGTCTGAAATCATATGCTTTGAAATATTTTTTATTCCTAAAATTAGTCCTCTTTTCCCTTAAACATTGTTGTCTACATTTCCACTGTTAATATATAGAAATGCAATATGTTTTTGTACTTATCTTGTATCTTGCGATTCTACTGTATTTACTTATTAGTCCTAGGATTTTTTGTTGTGGTTGATAACCCAAATAGGAACAGTTTTATTTCTTTTTCTCTTTGATTTGTACAGCTTTTATTTACTTTTCTTACCTTATAGTGCTGGCTAGAATTGACATCATTATGCAGAATGAGAGTTGTGGGAGTGAACATTTTTGCCTTAATGATACTAGGTAAAAAAATTCAGCCATTGTTACTATCAAAAATAATGTAAATTGTAGGGTTTTTTTGGTAGACGTTCTTTACTAAGTTGAAACATTTCCCTTTATTCAGTTTGCTGGGAATTTTTATCAAAAATGGGTGTCAAATTTTGTCATATATTTTTTCTGAATCAATTGATATGATCATTTTTTTGTATCCCGTTATGGTAATTATGTTTGTTGATTTTAGAATATTGAATTGTCCTTGTGTCCCTGAATAAACCCCACTTGGTCATGATGTGTAGTTATTTTTGTATGTTGCTGAATTATATTTATTAATATTTTGTTAAGGATTTTTAACTTTTTATTCATGAGGGATACTGGTCTTTTTCTTATTTTTGAAGGGTATTATCTTTGTCTGATTTTGGTATCAGGGTAATTCTAGCTTCATAAAATGAATTGGAAAGTATTCCCTTCTCTTGTATTATGTGGAAAAGATTGTGTAGAATTAGTTAATTCTTTTTTAAAGGTTTGGTAGAATACTCTGGACTTAAAGATTTCTTTGTGGGGAGTTTTAAAATTCAAAATTTAATTTATTTGACTATTAAAATTATGTATTTTATATTAAAATACATTAAAATTATGTATTTTATATTAAAATACATTAAAATTATGTATTTTATATTGGGTGACTTGTAGTAGTTTATGTTAAAAAATTGGTCCATTTCATCTAAGTTGAATGTATGTGTGTAGAATTTTTCATGGCATTCCCTTAAATCCTTTTGATGTTGTGGGGTATATAGAGAGACAAGCAGTTTCATTTTTTATATAGGTAATTTGTATTTTCTTTTTTGTCAGTCTTGCTAAAGGTCTATCAATTTTACTGATGTTTTCAGAGCCCATTATTTGTTTCACTGTTTTCTCTGTGGTTTTCTAGTTTCATTTTTGTTGACTTCTGGCTTTTCATCCTTCTCACTCTGAGTTGCTCTTCTGCTCCTAAGTTCTTGATGTGGAAGCTTAGATTACTGACTTGAGAGAGTTCCTCTTTTCTAATATAAACAAACATTTAGTGCTATAAAATTTCCTCTCAGCACTGCTTTAGCTGTGCTTCATAAATTTTAATAGCCATATTTTAATGTTTATATAGTTTAATGTATATCTTTTTTATTTTACCTGAGACTCTTTGACTGATGGGTTATTTAGATGTATTTTGTTTAGTTTTCAAGTGCTTGGAGATTTTTCTGTCATCCTTCTATTGTTGATTTCTTATTCAATTCCAGTATAGTCACAGAACACACTTTGTGATTTCAGTTCTTTTAAATTGAAGTTTTATGGTCCAGGATGTGGTTTACATTGGTGAATCTTCCATGGGTACTTGAAGAAAATGTACATTTTGCTGTTGTCAGGTAAATGTTCTATCTATGTCAGTTAGAACACATAGAGTTTGATTGGTTGATGGTGTTGTTTAGTTTTATATTTTTGCTGATTTTATGTTAGTTCTATTAGTTTGCTGAAGGTGAGAAGTTGCAGAGTTGCAGTTCCCAATTTTGGTTGTGGGTTTGTCCTTTCAGCTCTATCAGTTTTTGCTTCATACATTTGTGGCCACATTGACTGGAGTACATACATTTGTTTGTTTGTTTGTTTTGGTGGATTAATCCTTTTATCTATGTAATGTCCCTCTTTGTCTTTGGTAATGTTTTTGTTGTGAAGCATAATCTGTCAGATATTAACATAACTCCTGTTTTTTTAAAATTAATGTTTACATGGTATACATTTTCTTCTTCATTTTGGTTTTGATCTACTTATGTTGTTGTATTTGAAGATAATTTTTTTTAAGACACCACAGAGCTGGATCATGTTTTTCTCCTGATCTATCCTGCCAGTCTTTACATTTTAATATGTGTAACTGGATCTTTTCTATTTAAAATAATTATTGGCATGTGAGAACTTACTTATGTCATTGTATTATTTATTTTCTTTTCTCTTTTTCTTGTTCTCTTATTTCTGTTGTATTATTGTGGGTTACTTGCACAGTAATACAAGATTTCACCTCGATTTATTTATGTATTTTTGAGTACATCACTTTGTCAAGTTTTCTGATACAGTATTAAAATTTTCATATGTAACTTTTCAAGATTAGTGGTATTTCTTTGAGTGATGTGTAGAAAACAGATTTCCATTTCTAAGTACTTTAGGCATTAAGAATATTAGTTATTTTCTAAATAGGATTTATTTTCTCACTTTTTGACTTTGAACTTGAGTTTTTATATACAGAAAAAAAATAATTTAGTTTTTTTTTTATTACTTCTTTACCTTCATGTTCTCACTGGTTGTTTAATGATTCCAAAGTTTTTTTTATAACCCCATCTATTAAATATTTCTCTAATTTTAGAAGTATCTCATCAGGCTTGATAATAAACACCTAAGTCTTTATAAATTTGAAGAATTTATAAAGAAGAATGACATTAATACCATAACTTAACATGGAAAAATTAAAATCTCATTAGTATTTGGAAATACATACCTTTCCCCCTTTAGATAGATAAACAGATGATAGGTAGGTAGATATATCATTTATATCAAATAGATATTATCACAGTAATATTCTGTAGTTTTTCCTGTAGAAATGCTACAAATTTACTGTTAGGTTAACTGCTAAGTATTTAATATTTTATGCCATTCTTGTACATACCATTTTTTTCTCCATTAAGTCTTTTAACTATCAGAAAAAAGAGCTGTTTTGATTTGAATTCATATATATATATATATATATATATATATATATATATTGCATTTTAGGTTTTGGGGTACATGTGAAGAACATGCAAGATTGTTGCATAGGTACACACATGGCAGTGTGGTTTTCTGCCTTCCGTCCCCTCGCCTGTATCTTGTCATTTCTCCCCATGCTATCTCTTCCCACCTCCCCACCCCCCATCCCTCCCCCATTGCCCCCCAACGGACCCCAGTGTGTAGTGCTCCCCTCCCTGTGTCCATGTGTTCTCATTGTTCAACACCCGCCTATGAGTGAGAATATGCGGTGTTTGATTTTCTGCTCTTGTGTCAGTTTGCTGAGAATGATGGTTTCCAGGTTCATCCATGTCCCTACAAAGGACGTGAACTCATCGTTTTTGATGGCTGCGTAATATTCATGGTGTATATGTACCACATTTTCCCTATCCAGTCTATCATCGTTGGGCATTTGGGTTGGTTCCAGGTCTTTGCTATTGTAAACAATGCTGCAATGAACATTCGTGTGCACGTGTCCTTATAGTAGAATGATTTATAATCCTTTGGAAATATACCCAGTAATGGGATTGCTGGGTCAAATGGGATTTCTATTTTTAGGTCATTGAGGAATCGCCACACTGTCTTCCACAATGGTTGAATTAATTTACATTCCCACCAACAGTGTAAAAGTGTTCCTATTTCTACACATCCTCTCCAGCATCTGTTGTTTCTGGATTTTTTAATGATTGCTATTCTAACTGGTGTGAGATGGTATCTCATGTGGTTTTGATTTGCATTTCTCTAATGACCAGTGATGGTGAGCATTTTTTCATTTTTGTTGGCCTCCTGTAAGTCTTCTTTTGTAAAGTATCTGTTCATATCCTTCGCCCATTTTTGAATGGGCTTGTTTGTTTTTTTCTTGTGGATCTGTTTTAGTTCTTTGTAAATTCTGGATATCAGCCCCTTGTCAGATGGGTAGACTGCAAAAAGTTTTTCCCATTCTGTTGGTTGCCGATTCACTCTACTGACTGTTTCTTCTGCCGTGCAGAAGCTATGGAGTTTGATTAGGTCCCATTTGTCTATTTTGGCTTTTGTTGCCATTGCTTTTGGCATTTTGATCATGAAGTCCTTGCCTACGCCTATGTCCTGAATGGTTTTGCCTAGATTTTCTTCTAGGGTTTTTATGGTGTTAGGTCTGATGTTTAAGTCTTTAATCCATCTGGAGTTAATTTTGGTGTAAGGTGTCAGGAAGGGGTCCTGTTTCTGCTTTCTGCACAGGGCTAGCCAGTTTTCCCAATGCCATTTATTAAACAGGGAATCCTTTCCCCATTGCTTGTTTTTGTCAGGTTTGTCAAAGATCAGATGGTTGTGAGTATGTTGTATTTCCTCTGAGGCTTCTGTTCTGTTCCATTGGTCTATATCTCTGTTTTGGTACCAGTATCATGCTGTTTTGATTACTGTAGCCTTGTAGTATAGTTTGAAGTCCGGTAGTGTGATGCCTCCTGCTTTGTTCTTTTTGCTTAGAATTGACTTGGCTATGCGGGCTCTCTTTTGGTTCCATATGAAGTTTAAGGTGTTTTTTTCCAGTTCTGTGAAGAAGGTCATTGGTAGTTTGATGGGAATAGCGTTGAATCTGTAAATTACTTTGGGCAGTATGGCCATCTTCACGATGTTGATTCTTCCTAACCATGAACATGGAATGTTTCTCCATCTGTTTGTGTCCTCTCTTATTTCATTGAGCAGTGGCTTGTAGTTCTCCTTGAAGAGGTCCTTTACATTCCTTGTTAGTTGTATTCCTAGGTATTTTATTCTCTTTGTAGCAATTGCAAATGGCAGTTTGTTACTGATTTGGCTCTCTTTAAGTCTGTTACTGGTGTATCTGAATGCTTGTGATTTTGCACGTTGATTTTGTATCCTGAGACTTTGCTGAAGTTGTTTATCAGTTTCAGGAGATTTTGGGCTGAGATGATGGGGTCTTCTAGATATACAGTCATGTCATCTGCAAATAGAGACAATTTGATTTCCTCCTTTCCAATTTGAATACCCTTTATTTCTTTTCCTTGCCTGATTGCTCTGGCTAGAACTTCCAGTACTATATTGAATAGGAGTGGTGAGAGAGCACATCCTTGTCTAGTGCCGGATTTCAAAGGGAATGCTTCCAGTTTTTGCCCATTCATTATGATATTGGCTGTTGGTTTGTCATAAATAGCTTTTATTGTTTTGAGATACGTTCCATTAATACCTAGTTTATTGAGGGTTTTTAGCATAAAGGGCTGTTGAATTTTGTCAAAGGCCTTCTCTGCATCAATTGAGATAATCATGTGGTTTTTGTCTTTGGTTCTGTTTATGTCGTGAATTACGTTTATGGACTTGCATATGTTGAACCAGCCTTGCATCCCCAGGATTAATCCTACTTGATCATGGTGTACGAGCTTTTTGATATGCTGTTGCAATCGGTTTGCCAGTATTTTATTGAAGATTTTTGCATCTATGTTCATCATGGATATTGGCCTGAAATTTTCTTTTCTTGTTGAGTCTCTGCCGGGTTTTGGTATCAGGATGATGTTTGTCTCATAAAATGATTTGGGAAGGATTCCCTCTTTTTGGATTGTCTGGAATTGTTTCAGAAGGAATGGTACCAGCTCCTCTTTGTATGTCTGGTAGAAATCAGCTGTGAACCCATCTGGACCTGGGCTTTTTTTGGGGTGGTAGGCTCTTAATTGCTGCCTTGTCTTCAGACCTTGTTATTGGTCTATTCAGGGTTTCGGCTTCTTCCGCGTTTAGGCTTGGGAGGATGCAGGTGTCCAGGAATTTATCCATTTCTTCCAGGTTTACTAGTTTATATGCGTAGAGTTGTTTGTAATAATCTCTGATGATGGTTTGGATTTCTGTGGAATCTGTGGTGATATCCCCTTTATTGTTTTTTATTGCATCAATTTGATTATTCTCTCTTTTCTTTTTAATCTGGCTAGTGATCTGTCTATTTTGTTGATCTTTTCGAAAAACCAGCTCCTGGATTTATTGATTTTTTGAAGAGTTTTTTTGTGTCTCTATTTCCTTCAGTTCTGCTCTGATCTTAGTTATTTGCGGTCTTCTGCTAGGTTTTGCGTTTTTTTTATCTTGCTCCTCTAGCTCTTTCAATTTTGATGATAGGGTGTCAATTTTAGATCTCTCCTTTCTTCTCATGTGGACACTCATTGCTATATATTTTCCTCTAGAGACTGCTTTAAATGTGTCCCAGAGATTCTGGTATGTTGTGTCTTCATTCTCATTCGTTTTGAAGAACATCTTTGGCCAGGCGTGGTGGCTCAAGCCTGTAATCCCAGCACTTTGGGAGGCCGAAGAGGGTGGATCATGAGGTCGAGAGATCCAGACCATCCTGGTCAACATAGTGAAACCCCGTCTCTCCTAAAAATACAAAAAACTAGCTGGGCGTGGTGGCGCGTGCCTGTAATCCCAGCTACTTAGGAGGCTGAGGCAGGAGAATTGCCTGAGCCCAGGAGGCAGAGGTTGCGTTGAGCCGAGATCGCGCCATTGCACTCCAGCCTGGGTAACGAGAGTGAAACTCCGTCTCAAAAAAAAAAAAAAAAAAAAAAAAAAAGAACATCTTTATTTCTGCCTTCATTTCATTGCTTATCCAGTCAACATTCAAGAGCAAGTTGTTCAGTTTCCATGAAGCTGTGCGGTTCTGAATTAGTTTCTGCATTCTGAGTTCTAGCTCGATTGCACTGTGGTCTGAGAGACTGTTTGTTATGATTTCCATTCTTTTGCATTTGCTTTAGAGTGATTTATTTCCAATTATGTGGTCAATTTTAGAGTAGGTGTGATGTGGTGCTGAGAAGAATGTATATTCTGTGGATTTGGGGTGGAGAGTTCTGTAAATGTCTATTAGGTTTCCTTTTTCCAGGTCTGAGTTCAGGTCCTGGATATCCTTGTTGATTTTCTGTCTGGTTGATCTGTCTAATATTGACAATGGGGTGTTAAAGTCTCCCACTATTATTGTGTGGGAGTCTAAGTCTCTTTGTGAGTCATTAAGAACTTGCCTTATGTATCTGGGTGCTCCTGTATTGGGTGCGTATAAATTTAGGATCGGTAGCTCTTCTTGTTGCAGTGATCGTTTTACCATTATGTAATGTCCTTCTTTGTCTTTTTTGATCTTTGTTGCTTTAAAGTCTATTTTATCAGAGATGAGAATTGCAACTCTTGCTTTTTTTTTGCTCTCCATTTGCTTGGTAGATCTTCCTCCATCCCTTTATTTTGAGCCTTTGTGTATCCTTGCATGTAAGATGGGTTTCCTGGATACAGCACACTGATGGGTTTTGGCTTTTTATCCAATTTGCCAGTCTGTGTCTTTTGATTGGGGCATTTAGTCCATTTACATTTAGGGATAGTATTGTTATGTCTGAATTTGATGCTGTCATTTTGACGCTACCTGGCTGTTTTGTTGGTTAGTTGATGCAGATTCTTGATTGTGTTGATGCTCTTTTACCGTTTGGTGTGTTTTTGGAGTGGCTGGTACTGGTTGTTCCCTTATATGTGTAGAGCCTCTTTCAGGAGTTCTTGTAGAGTAGGTTTGGTGGTGATGAAATTTCTGAGTGCTTGCTTGTTCACAAAGGATTTTATTTTTCCTTCACTTATGAAGCTTAGTTTGGCTGGATAGGAGATCCTTGGTTGAAAGTTCTTTTCTTTTAGGATGTCAAATATTGGCCCCCACTCTCTTCTGGCTTGTAGGGTTTCTGCTGAGAGATCTGCTGTGAGTCTAATGGGCTTCCCTTTATGAATAACCCGACCTTTCTCTCTGGCTGCCCTTAGCATTTTCTCTTTCATTTCAACCCTGGCGAATCTGACGATTATGTGTCTTGGGGTTGCTCTTCTTGAGGAATATCTTTGTAGTGTTCTCTGTATTTCCTGTATTTGAATATTGGTCTGCCTTGCTAGGTTGGGGAAGTTTTCCTGGATAATATCCTGAAGAGTATTTTCCAGCTTGGATTCAATCTCTTCATCACATTCAGGTACACCTATGAAACGTAGATTAGGTCTTTTCACATAGTCCCACATTTCTTGAAGATTTTGTTCTTTCCTTTTTGCGCTTTTTTCTCTGTTCTTGCCTTCTCTTTTTATTTCATTGAGTTGATATTCGACCTCTGATATCCTTTCTTCTGCTTGGTCAATTCAGCTGTTGAAGCTTGTGCATGCTTCACAAAGTTCTCGTATTGTGTTTTTCTGCTGCATCAATTCACTTATATTCCTCTCTATGCTATCCATTCTCGTTAGCATTTTGTCCAATCTTTTTTTCAAGGTTCCTGGTTTCTTTGTTTTGGGTTAGAACATGTTCTTTTAGCTCACTGTAGTTTCTTTCTACCCACCTTCTGAAGCCTGATTCTGTCATTTCTTCACCCTCCTTCTCCATCCGGCCTGGTTCCCTTGCTGGTGAGGAGTTGTGATCCCTTTTAGGAGGAGAGGTGTTCTGGTTTCGGGAGTTTTCATCCTTTTTGCACTGGTTTCTTCCCATTTTTGTGGGTTTATCCACCTGTTGTCTTTGTAGTTACTCTTTTTCAGATTGGGTCTCTGAGTGAGCTTCTAGTTCATGGATGCTGAAGTTACTTCTTCTTCTTTTTTTTTTTTTAAGCTTTCCTTCTAACAGTGTGGCCCCTCTGCTGTAGGACTGCTGAGGTCCTCTCCGGGCCCTGCTTGCCTGGGGATCACCTGCAGCAGCTGCACAACAGTAAGGGTTGCTACCAGTTTCCTCTTCCGCTATCTTTGTCCCAGAAGGATGCTCGCCTACTGTCAGTCTGTTCTCTCCTTTATGAGGTGATTCTTTGGATCTATGGGGGTCAGGGAGCTACTTGAGGAGACAGTCTGTCTTTTATTGGGGCTTAAGTCCTGAGCTATGGGCTCCATTGTTCATTCAGAGCTGCTGGACAGGTACGTTTAGGTCTGCTGTAGCTGAACTCATAAAGCACTTTTTGTTCCCAGGTGCTCTGTCCCGGGGAGTTGGGGCTTTATGAGTTTCCATTGCACTACTGCCTTTTTTGATTTTTCTTTCAGGTTTGACCCGCCCAGATAGCAGCAGGCCTAGCCACTGCCTGCCTGCAGAGTCTTTGCTGAGCTGCTGTGGGCTCTGCCCAGCTGCCCTGTGCTCTTCCCTGCAGTCCTGTTTATATGGGTGTAGTTAGAACTGTCTAGGGAATGGTGGCCCTGCCTCTGTTATGGCGGACTCTCTCAGTTGTGGCAGGTTGCCTCGGCAATGGCGGGTTGCCTCGGAGATGGCGGCCTGCCTCCATAGCTGTGGAGAGTCTCAGTAATGGCGGATGCCCCTCCTCCACAGAGCTGGACTGTCCTGGGTTCAGCTGTGCTTGGTTTGAAGGGCTCAACCCAGAGGGTTTCCAATTAGTGTTTTTGTTTTCGTTGTTGTTGGGGGTGGGGGACTGGGACCAACGGAGCCTGGCTCCCTGACTCAGAGTCTTTTCTTTTAAGTTGAACGACCCCGAGTTCCAGTTGCTTGTTGAAAAGGCGCCGGGATCTCCCGTGCTACGACTCACTGAGTCGGTTCAAACAGCGGATCCGGCTCCTGGCGGATTTTTTGCCTGGGAATCTCCTGGCCTGACTCGCTATTTCAGATGAATGGCAACTCTGCCGTCTCAGCACTCCGATCACCAGCTAAGAGGGCTCCCAGACCAGTGGCTTTTGTACAGAGAACCGCCGCGACAGGGCGTAGTCACAGCAGCCGCACGGGCAAAATCAGACCCGCGGGAGCCAAAACAGCCGAACTGGCCGGGACTGTGGCACTGGCGACCCCTCTGCCTGGTTATCTGCTGGTCTGTGGGCAATAAAAATTCATCTGGAAATGCGGCGTCCACTCACCCTCTGCACTTTCACTGGGAGCTGAAGTCCTGAGCTGTTCTTAGGTGGCCATCTTCCCAGCATTCCCCACACCTTAGCTGTTTTAACACACGCATGAAGCCATTCCTAGCAATAGGTGATTTGAATTCTTTAATGACGAGTGATGATGAGCTTTTTTTCATATGTTTTTGGCCACAAAAATGGCTTTTTTTGAGAAGTGTCTGTTCATATCCTTTGCCCACTTTTTGATGTTTTTTTTTTTTTTGTCTTGCAAATTTGTTGAAGTTTCTTGTAGATTCTGGATATTAGCCCTTTGTCAGATGGATTGATTGCAAAAACCTTTTCCCATTCTGTAGGCTGCCTGTTCACTCTTGATGATAGTTTCTTTTACTGTGCAGATACTCTTTAGTTTAATTAGATCCCTTTTGTCAATTTTGGCTTTTGTTGCCATTGCTTTTGGTGTTTTAGTCATGAAGTCTTTGCCCATGCCTATGTCCTGAATGGTATTGCCTAGGTTTTCTTCTAGGGTTTTTGTGGTTTTAGGTCTTATTTTTAAATCTTTAGTCCATCTGGAGTTAATTTTTATATAATGTGTAAGGAAGGGGTCCAGTTTCAGTTTTTTAATATGGCTAGCCACTTTTCCCAACACCATTTATTAAATAGGGAACCCTTGCCCCATTGCTTGTTTATGCCAGGTTTTTTGATCTCACGCCAGTTAGAATGGTGACCATTAAAAAGTCAGGAAACAACAGATGCTGGAAAGGATGTGGATAAATAGGAACGCTTTTACACTGTTGGTGGGAGTGTAAATTAGTTCAACCATGTGGAAGACAGTGTGGTGATTTCTCAAGGATCTAGAACCAGAAATACCATTTGATCCAGCAATGCCATTACTGGGTATATACTCAAAGGATTATAAATCATTTTACTGTACAGATACATGCATACACATTTATTGTACTACTGTTCACAATAGCAAAGACTTGGAACCAACCCAAATGCCCATCAATGATAGACTGAAAAAAGAAAATGTGGTACATTTACACCATGGAATACTATGCAGCCATAAAAAGGATGAGTTCATGCCCTTTGCAGGGACATGGATGAAACTGGAAACCATCATTCCCAGCAAACTAACACAGGAATGGAAAACCAAACACTGCATGTTCTCACTTATAAGTGGGAATTGAACAATGAGAATACATGGACACAGGGAGGGGAATATCACATATCGGGGCCTGTTGTGGGGAGGGGGCATAGGAGAGGAATAGAATTGGGAAAAATACGTAATGTAGATAACGAGTTGATGGGTGAAGCAAACCACCATGGCACGTGTATACCTATGTAACAAACCTGTATGTTTCGAACATTTATCCCAGAACTTAAAGTATAACAAAAAATAAAAACAAAAAATCAGCTTTATTGAGATATAATTTACACAGAATAAAATTCACCAGTTTTAAGTGTATAATTTGATAGGTTTTAACAACTGCATAGAATTGAACCACCACCACCACCACAATCAAGATATAGAACACCCACATCACCTTGAAAAGTTCCCTTGCAGCACTTTGGGGTCATCCCTGTCTCCACTTCCAGCTCTTGGTAACCACTGATCTGATTTCTGTTTCTGTATTTTGCCTTTCACAAAATGTCATATAAATTAAATCACAGATATGTAACTTTTTGTAGCTGGTTTCTGTTATTAGAAAGAAGATTTTAAGATTCATCTGAGTGTTGCATGTATCTGTAGTTCATTTTTTGATGGCTGAGAAATATTCTGTTAAAAGCGTGTACTAGTTTGTTTACCCATTTACTAGTTGAAGAACATTTGGACTGTTTCCAGTTTGGGACCATTATAAATAAAGCTGCTATAAACATTTTGTATGGGGAAGAAAAAAAAGTACTGTTGATTTTATATCTTTTAGTTCTAAACTCTTTTTTAGTTTAAGACAAGATTGTCTAACCTGCAGCCCAAGGGGTGCATGTAAGCTCTGAAAGGCTTTGAATGTGGCCCAAAACAAATTAGTACACTTTCCTAAGACATTATGAGATTTTTTTTAAAAAAAATTTTAAAGCTCATCAGCTATTTTTGTGTTAGTGTATTTTATGTGTGGTCCAAGGCAATTGTTCTTCCAATGTAACCGAAGGAAGTCATAAGATTGGACACTACTGGTTTAAGAGTATTGTAGGAGACAATTGAGGTTTTTAGCTGTATAATTAGATACATTCTTTTCTTTTTAATTTATTTTATTGCATTTTAGGTTTTGGGGTACATGTAAAGAACATGCAAGATTGTTGCATAGGTACACACGTGGCAGTGTGATTTACTGCCTTCCTCCCCATCACCTATATCTGGCATTTCTCCCCATGCTATCTCTCCCCAACTCCCCACCCCTCACTGTCCCTCCCCTATTTCCCCCCAACAGACCCCAGTGTGTAGTGCTCCCCTTCCTGTGTCCATGTGTTCTCATTGTTCAACACCTGCCTATGAGTGAGAACATGTGGTGTTTGATTTTCTGCTCTTGTGTCAGTTTGCTGAGAATGATGGTTTCCAGGTTTATCCGTGTCCCTACAAAGGACACGAACTCATCGTTTTTGATGGCTGTATAATATTCCATGGTGTATATGTGCCACATTTTCCTTGTCCAGTCTATCATTGATGGGCATTAGATACTTTCTTAATAACAGGAATAAAGTTTAAATGTAACTAGTCTATAAGTTTGATCCTATCAAAGAAGGGGAGCATAGTAGGTAAAAGAGAGAACACAGCGTTTGAGTTCATACAGACACTGATCACTTTTTTACCTATGCTATCTTTATGGCAGTTAATTTCTATGAACCTTAAGGCTATGATGTGAATGTGTCTCCTTCAAAATGCAGGTGTTGGTGATATGGTAGTGTTAAGAGATGGAGCCTTAAACAGTGATTATGTCATGCAGACTACTTTCTTATGAATAGAATTAAGGACCTTGTACAAGAGGCTTCTCTCAGCATTTAGCTAGCTTGTTAGGTTGACATTTGGCCTTCTGCTATGTGAGGACATAGCATTCCTCCCCTCTGGAGGATTCAGCCCTCAACAGACAACTAAACATACCACTGCCTTGACCTTGGACTTCCTAGCCCCCAGAACTGTGAGAAAATTAATTTCTCTTCTTTATAAATTACACAGTCTCAGGTGTTTTGTTAAAGCAGCACAAACAGACTGAGGCATTCAGTATCCTTAGCTGTTAAGAAAAGTTTATGTTATAGAGTAGTTGCAATGATTAAATAAAATAATGAGTATAAAGTTATTAGCATAGTACTGATAAAGAGTGACTAATCAGTAAATGGGTTTTATTTATCTTTTATACCATTTAGCCTCATCGATGTTTCTTGTGCTCTATTATATTATAGAAATCTTGGTATTGGTAGTTAGAAACAAATTGTTGATTTATTGTCTTTTTCACTGGACTGTAGGTTCCTAGATAGCAGAATTATATCAGGAATGACAAATAGTGTCAGCTCATACTGTAACTCTTGTTGATTGTGAATTTCCGCCTAGAGATCTGGATTACCAAGAATGAATGTTGAATCGATTAGTGATGTCTGCCATAGTATATATTGGGAAAATAAAGGGAATGTGTATATATACATTTGGTGCTATGCTTTGTCTGATTCACCATTAGCAAATGATAGGCATGGACACAGTCCTTAATCAGTACTAAATAAAGACAAAATGAATAAATCTCCTACATTCTGGCATAAAACAAATAATGAACATAAATTTATATGTGGTCAGTGTTAAATAAAATGAGAGGCTAATTTTCAAATTTAAGCCTATTTGCACATATGAGCTTTATAAGAAGCAATATCATAAGAATGAGTTCTAGGATCAAAGTAACTCTCTAAATTTTAGTTTCTTATTATTAAAATAAATATGTCTAAATTCTCTTCGATTTCTTTATCTGAAAATGTCTTAATTTTTCTTCATTCCTGGAGGATATTTTCTTTGGATGTAGAATTCCAAATTGACAGTTGTTTTCTGTGCTTGAAAAATGTACCATTTCTTTCTGGCCACCATGATTTTTGATAATAAATCCACTCTCATTCTAATTTTTCCCCTCTTCTAGGTAAGGTGCTTTTCTTTTTTCTTGCTGCATTTTAGATTCTTGCTTTGTTTGTAGTTTTCATACACTTGACTATGATGATGAGTGTTGAAATAAATTTCTTTGGTTTTATCCTGTTTGAGGTTCAGCTTCTTGAATATCTAGCTTAGTGTGTATTTCTTTCTCTCTTTATATGTATCTATATGTATACATCTTCAAATGTAGGAAGTTTTCCATCATTGTTTCTTTGAGTGCCCCCCCCTTTTTTTTTTTGAGACAGAGTCTTATTCTGTCACCCAGGCTGGAGTACAGTGGAGTGGTCTCAGCTCACTGCAACCTCTGCTTTCTGGGTTCTAGCGATTTTCCTGCCTCAGCTTCCAAAATAGCTGGAATAGAGGTGCCCACAGTTGTGGGCACTAATTTTTGTACTTTTTTATTAGAGACAGTGTTTTGCCATGTTGGCCAGGCTGGTCTTGAACTCCTGAACTTAGGTGATCCACCCCCTTCAGCCTCCCAAAGTGCTGGGATTACAGGTGTAAACCACTGTACCTGGCCTCTTTGAGTGCTTTTTAAACCTATTCTCTTTCTCCTCTCCTTCAGAAACTCTGATGAAACAAATATTAGATTTTTTTGTTATTGTCCCATGAATTTCTCCTAAGGCTCTGTTCATTTTTAACATTCTATTTTTTCTCTGTTTTCAGATGGAGTAATTTCTATTGTTTTATCTTCCAGTTCACTGATTCTCCTTCATTCTGCTGTTGAGCCTATCCATTGAGCTTTTTATTTTAGTTATTGTAGTTTTCAGTTCTAAAATTTTAATCTGGTTTTACTTTATATCTTATTTCTTTGCCAAGACTTCATTTTTTATTTGTTTTAAACATATTCATATTTTCTCCTTGAAGTATTCTTATGGTGGATGCTTTAAAATCTTTGTTAGATAAGTCTAACATCTCTGTTACATTGATATGGTTGTATGTCAATTGTCTTTTGTTTATTCCCATTGAAATTATCTTGGCTGTTGATGTGATAGTGACAAATGATTGCTTTTTTTTTTAATTGAAATCTGGACATTTTGGGTATTATGTGGTAAGACTATGGAACTTATTTAAATCATCTCTTTCAACTGGCTTCTTCTGACAGTCCTCCAGCTGGTATATAGAGGACATGGCCATCCTCCTAAATGCAAGGAATGAAGAGAAATTTGGGTTCCCCACATGATCTCTATTGACATCCAAGTTAAGGTAAGGAGCTTCTTGCTACCATTGGGTGTGGGTGGGCATTTCACTTCCCTAGTAGCTTTCCTCTGCTACCATCTTGCCAGAAAAGTCTAGAAGTGCCTCATTGCTGCTCCTCAGATGGCCTTCACTGACATGAAACTTATATATATATATATTACAAAATTCAAGGGTAGGGGACTTGCCCTACCAGATAGTAAGACAAGTAACAAAGTTGTCACAATTAAAGCACACCAATTTATCTCAAAGGCAAGCAAACTGATCAACAGAACAGAATACAGAGCCTAGAAATGCCCATATGAATGAATAAAGACTAAATATGTGGCTGATCATATATTAAGGAATGACATATTGCATAAATTGCACTGGAAATTGTTTATCCATTTGGAAACAAATATACTTAGAATATTTGGTCACACTAAATAATAAAACAATTGCAGTTGGACCAAAACATGGAAAGCAAATTTTTTTAGAGTTGAGAATCATATATAGAAAAATAATTTTGTGAACTAGGAAAAGTATTTTATAGGAGGGAAAACAGAAAAAGCACATAGCATTTATTTATTCATTCAGAAATATTTATTAAGCACCTGTTACATACCAGTTACCATCCTAGGGACATGTTAACCAAACAGCAATTCTCCTTAGAAGAATAAAAGCAAATAATAAATTTGATTATATTAACATAGCAACTCTCATACAAAGAGCAAGGACAGAGACACTATATGCAATATACATAACCCAAAAAATTTAGTCAAAATAATGATAGCTTATTTAGGTACAATTTAAATTGCATGTATTTGTAGTTCAATTCTGAAAAAATATAAAGATTAGTCCACAGATCATAATGAAGAAACCACTAGAAAACAAGAAAAAGAGAAACAATAGAAAAATAGGCAAGAGATTAGAACATGGAAGGAAGAGTTAGTTCAAAATAGATATGTAAAAAGATGCTCAACCCCTTTTATAATTAGGGAAATGTAAGTTGAAATAATACTGATATGTCAATTCATATTCATAATTTTAACAAAAATTAAGAAGTTGACCATTAACAAATCCTGTCTATAAGGTGGTACAGTAGCAATGCTTGTATAATATTAGTGGGTACAGGGTGGCAGAACCATTTTGGAAAATGCAAAGATATGCACAAGAATGTTTATTTCATCATTTACAGCATTGTTTGTACTAGCAAAAAATAAAAATTAAAGATGTTCAACAGGAAAATGAACAAAGTACTGATTTGAAAAATACACTATAACAGTTAAAAAATTGAAGTATTTGTATGAAAAATAGTCTGTAACAAAGTACTTATTAGCAAAATAGACTATAACATTTAAAAACTGAATTTTAAGCTATAAGACAGTTTTAAAAAATATATACATTTTATTACATTTTAGGTTTTGGGGTACATGTGAAGAACATTCAAGATTGTTGCATAGGTACATATATGGCAATGTGGTTTCCTGCCTTCCTCCCCATCACCTATATCTGGCATTTCTCCTCATGTTATCCCTCCCCAACTCCCCACTTCTCACTGTCCCTCCCCTAATTCCCCCCACAGACCCCAGTCTGTGATGCTCCCCTCCCTGTGTCCATGTGTTCTCATTGTTCAACACCCGCCTATGAGTGAGAATATGCGGTGTTTGATTTTTGTTCTTGTGTCAATTTGCTGAGAATGATTGTTTCCAGGTTCATCCATGTCCCTACAAAGGACACGAATGCATTGTTTTTTATGGCTGCATAATATTCCATGGTATATATGTGCCACATTTTCCCTGTCCAGTCTATCATCGATGGGCATTTGGGTTGGTTCCAAGTCTTTGCTATTGTAAACGGTGCTGCAATGAACATTCATGTGCATGTGTCCTTAACATAGAATGATTTATAATTTTTTGCATTGGATTGCTGGGTCAAATGGAATTTCTATATCTAAATCCTTGAGAAATTGCCACAGTGTCTTCCACATAGTTGAACTAATTTACACTCCCACCAACAGTGTAAAAGTATTCCTATTTCTCTACATCCTCAACAGCATCTATTGTCTTCAGATTTTTTAATGATCACCATTCTAACTGGCATGAGATAGTATCTCAATGTAGTTTTGATTTGCATTTCTCTAATGACCAGTGATGATGAGCATTTTTTCATATGTTTGTTGGCCTCATATTATGTCTTCTTTTGTAGTGTCTGTTCATATCCCTTGCCTACTTTTGAATGGGCTTGTTTGTTTTTTTCTTGTAAATCTGTTTTAGTTCTTTGTAGATTCTGGATATTAGCCCTTTGTCAGATGGGTAGACTGCAAAAATGTTTCCCATTCTGTTGGTTGCTGAGTCACTCTAATGACTTTTTTTATTTTTTATTTTTTGCTGTGCAGAAGCTGTGGAGTTTAATTAGGTCCCATTTGTCTATTTTGGCTTTTGTTGCCAATGCTTTTGGTATTTTAGTCATGAAGTCCTTGCCTATGCCTATGTCCTGAATGGTTTTGCCCAGATTTTCTTCTAGGGTTTTTATGGTGTTAGGTCTTATGTTTAAGACTTTATTCCATCTGGAGTTAATTTTAGTGTAAGGTGTCAGGAAGGGGTCCAGTTTCTGCTTCCTGCATATGGCTAGCCAATTTTCCCAACACCATTTATTAAACAGGGAATCCTTTCTCATCTGCTTGTTTTTGTCAGGTTTGTCAAAGATCAGATGGTTATAGATATGTAGCATTACCTCCAAGGCCTCTGCTCTGTCCCATTGGTCTATATCTCTGTTTTGGTACCAGTACCATGCTTTTTTAATTACTGTAGGCTTATAGTATACTTTGAAGTCAGGTAGTGTGATGCCTCCTGCTTTGTTCTTTTTGCTTAGAATTGACTTGGCTATGCGGGCTCTCTTTTGGTTCCATATGAAGTTTAAGGTAGTTTTTTCCAGTTCTGTGAAGAACGTCATTGGTAGCTTGATAGGGATAGCATTGAACCTATAAATTACTTTGGGCTCTATGGCCATTTTTATGATATTGATTCTTCTTAATTATGAGCATGGAATGTTTCACATCTGTTTGTGTCCTTTCTTAGTTTGTTGAGAAGTGGTTTGTAGTTCTTCTTGAAGATGTCCTTTACATTCTTTGTTAGTTGTATTCCTATTTTATTCTCTTTGTCACTATTGTGAATGGCAGTTCGTTCTTGATTTGACTCTCTTTAAGTCTGTGATTGGTATATAGGAATGCTTGTGATATTTGCACATTGACTTTGTATCCTGAGACTGCTGAAGTTGCTTATCAGTTTCAGGAGGTTTTGGGCTGAGACAATGGGGTCTTCTAAATATACAATCATGTGGTCTGCAAATAGAGACAATTTGTCTTTCTCCTTTCCCAATTGAATATCACTTATTTCTTTTTCTTGCTTGATTGCTCTGGCTAGAACTTCCAATACTATATTGAATAGGAGTGGTGAGAGCATCTAGTGCCAGATTTCAAAGGGAATGCTTTCAGTTTTTGCCCATTCAGTATGATTTTGGCTGTGAGTTTGTGGTAAATAACTTTTATTATTTTGAGATACCACCCATCAATAAGTAGTTTATTGAGAGTTTTTAGCATAAAGGCCTGTTGAATTTTGTTGAAGGCTTTTCTGCATCAATTGAGATAATTATGTGGTTTTTGTCTTTGGTTCTGTTTATGTGGTAAATTACGTTTATAGACTTGCCTATGTTGAACCAGCCTTGCATCCCTGGAATGAAGCCTACTTGATCGTGATGGATAAGTTTTTTGATGTGCTGTTGCAATCAGTTTGCTGGCATTTTACTGAAGATTTTTGCATCTATGTTCATCATGGATATTGGCCTAAAGTTTTCTTTTCTTGTCGAGTCTCTGCCAGGTTTTAGTATCAGGATGATGTTTGTCTCATAAAATGATTTGGGAAAGATTTCCCCTTTTTGTATTGTTTGGAATAGTTTCAGAAGGAATGGTACTAGCTCCTCTTTGTATGTTTAATAGAATTCGGTTTCGAATCCATCTGGACCTGTGCTTTTTTTGTTTGGTAGGTTATTAATTGCTGCCTCAACTTCAGTGCTTGTTATTGGTCTATTCAGGGTTTCGACTTCTTCCTGATTTAGGCTTGGGAGGATGCAAGTGTCCAGGAATTTATCTATTTCTTCCAGGTTTACTAGTTTATGTGCATATAGTTGTTTGTAGTAATCTCTGATGGTGGTTTATATTTCTGTGGAATTGTGGTGATGTCCCCTTTATTGCATCTGTTTGATTATTCTCTCTCTTTTTTTTTTAATTAATCTGGCTAGTGGTCTATTTTGTTGATCTTTTCAAAAAACCAGCTCCTGAATTTATTGATTTTTTTGAAGGTTTTTGTGTGTGTGTGTGTGTCTCTGTCTCCTTCAGTTCTGCTCTGATCTTAGTTATTTCTTGTCCTCTGCTAGGTTTTGAGTTCTTTTGATCTTGCTACTCTAGCTCTCTGCATTTTGACGATAGGGTGTCAATTTTAGATCTTTCCTTGCTTCTCATGTGGGCATTTATTGCTATATATTTTCCTCTAGACACTGCTTTAAATGTGTCCCAGAGATTCTGGAATGTCATGTCTTCATTCTGATTGGTTTTGAAGAACATCGTTATATCTGCCTTCATTTCATTGTTTATCCAGTCAACGTACAGGAGCTAGTCGTTCAGTTTCCATGAAGCTGTGTGGTTCTGAGTTAGTTTCTGAATTCTGAGTTCTAAGTTGACTGCACTGTGGTCTGAGAGACTGTTTGTTATGATTTCTCTTTTGCATTTGCTGAGGAGTGATTTACTTCTGATTATGTGGTCAGTTTTAGAGTAGGTGTGATTTGGTGCTGAGAAGAATGTCTATTCTGTGGATTTGGGGTGGAGAATTCTGTAAATGTCTATTAGGTTTGCTTGGTCAAGGTCTGAGTCCAAGTCCTGCATATTTTTGTTTAATTTTCTGTCTTGTTGATCTGTCTAATATTGACAGTGTAGTGTTAAAGTCTCCCACTATTATCGTGTGGGAGTCCAAGTCTCTTTGCAAGTATTAAGAACTTGCTTTATGTATCTAGTTGCTCCTGTATTGGGTATGTATATATTTAGGATCATTAGCTCTTCTTGTTGCATGTCCTTCTTTGTCTCTTTTGATCTTTGTCAGTTTAAAGTTTATTTTATCAGAGACTAGGATTGCAACTCCTGTTTTTGTTTTTGTTTTTGTTTTTTGTTTGGCTCTCCATTTGCTTGGTAGATCTTCCTGCATCCCTTTATTTTGAGCCTATGTGTATCCTTGCATGTGAGATTGGTTTCCTGGATACAGCACACCGATGGGTTTTGACTTTTTATCCAATTTGACAGTCTGTGTCTTTTGATTGGCACATTTAGCTTATTTACATTTAGGGTTAATGTTGTTATATGTGAATTTGATCCTGCCATTTTGATGCTAGCTGGTTCTTTTGCCTGTTAGTTGATGCAGTTTCTTCATTGTGTTGATGCTCTTTACCATTTGGTATGTTTTTGAGTGGCTGGTAATGGGCATTCCTTTCTGTTCAGTGCCTCTTTCAGTTCTTGTAAAGCAGGCCTGATGGTGACAAAATCTCTGAGTACTTGTTCATAAAGGATTTTATTTCTCCTTTGCTTATGAAACTTAGTTTGGCTGGATATGAAATTCTGGGTTGAAAGTTCTTTTCTTTAGAGATGTTGAATATTGGCCCCCACTCTCTTCTGGCTTGTAGGTTTTCTGCTGAGAGATCTGCTGTGAGTCTGATGGGCTTCCCTTTGTGGGTAACGCAACCTTTCTCTCTGACTGCCCTTAGCATTTTCTCCTTCATTTCCACCCTGGCAAATCTGATGATTATGTGCCTTGGGGTTGCTCTTCTTGAGGAACATCTTTGTGGTGTTCTCTGTATTTCCTAGACTTGAATATTGGCCTGCCTTGCTAGGTTGGGGAAGTTCTCCTGGATAACATCCTGAAGAGTATTTTCCAGCTTGAATTCATTCTCTCCATCACATTCAGGTACACCTATCAAATGTAGATTAGGTCTTTTCACACAATCCCATATTTCTTGGAGGCTTTGTTTCTTTTTACTCTTTTTTCTCTAATCTTGCCTTCTCATTTTATTTCATTGAGTTGATCTCAACATCTGATATCCTTTCTTCTGCTCGGTCAATTCGTCTATTGAAACTTGTATATGCTCTGCGAAGTTCTTTTACGTTGTGTTTTTCAGCTCCATCAATTTATTTATATTCCTCTCTAAGCTGTTTATTCTCATTAGCATTTCATCAAACAATTTTTCAAGGTTCTCAGTTTCTTTGCATTGGGTTAGAACATGTTCTTTTAGCTCAGAGAAGCTTCTTATTACCCACCTTCTGAAGCCCATTTCTGTCAATTCATCACACTTATTGTCCATCCAGACTTGTTCCCTTGCTGGTGAGGAGTTGTGATCCCTTGGAGGAGGAGGGGCATTCTGGTTTTTGGTGTTTTCATCCTTTTGCACTGGTTTCTTCCCATATTTATGGGTTTATTCACCTGTGGTCTTTGTAGTTGGTGACTTTCAGATGGGGTCTCTCAGTGGATGTCCAGTTTGTTGATGATGAAGTTATTTATTTCTGTTTCTTAGTTTTCCCTCTAACAAAGAGGCCCCTCTACTGTAGAACTGCTGGAAGTCTACTCCAGACCTTGCTTGCCTGGGGATCACCTGTAGCAGCTGCAGAACAGTGGGGGTTGCTGGCATTTTCTTCTTCTGTTATCTTTGTCCCAGAAAGATACCTGACAGATGTCAGTCTGAGTTCTCCTTTATGAGGTGACTCTTTGGACATACGGGGGTCAGGGAGCTGCTTCAGGAGACAGTGTATCCTTTGTAGGAGCTCAAGTGCTGAGCTCTGTGCTTTGTTGTTCCATTCCGAGCTGCTGGGCAAATATGTTTAAGTCTGCTGCGGCAGAATTCATTACCACCTTTATTTTCCCCAGGTGCTCTGTCCCAGGAAGGTAGGCCTTTATGTATAAGTTTCTGTCATGCTGCTGCCTTTCTTCAGGGATGCCCTGTCCAGCAAGGAGGTAGCCTAGTCACAGTCTGCCAGCAGAGGTATTGCTGAGCTGCTTTGGGCTCTGCCCAGCTGCCGTGTGAACTTCCCTGCAGTCCTGTTTATAGGGGTATAGTCAGAACTGCCTCGGCAATAGCAGCCTGCCTCTGTAATGGCAGACTCTCTCTGTAATAGCAGACTGCCTCAGCAGTAGCAGGCTGCCTCGGCAATGGTGGGCTGCCTCAATAATGGTAGACGCCCCTCCCACCACAGAGCTGGACCATCCCAGGTTCAGGTGTGCTTGCTGTGAAACTCGATCCAGAGCATTTCAGATTGTTCATTTTTATTGGAGTGGGACAGGCTGAGCCTGCTCACCTGGCTCCCTACCTCAGACCACTTTCATTTCAGTTGAATGGGTAGCTCTGTCTCCCAGGCATTCCAGTCACCAGTTGAAACGGCACCCGGATTTGTGTATTTTCTTGTGTAGAGACCCGCTTTGCCAGCTGAAACAGCCACACGCGGCTGCTTTGGCCATGCCCTGTCGCAGCGGTTCTCCGTACAAAAGTCACTGGTCTGGGAACCCTCTGAGCTGGCAATTGGAGCCCTGAGATGGCAGAGTTGCCCATTCATCTGAAACAGCGAGCCAGGCCAGGAAATTCCTAGGCAAAAAATCCGGCGCCGCTGTTTGAGCCAATTCAGTGAGTCGCAGCACGGGAGATCCCGGCGCCTTTTTAACAAGCGACTGGAACTTGGGGTTGTTCAACTTAAAAAATAAAAGAAAAGACTCTGAGTCAGGGAGCCAGGTGATCAGGCTTGGTTGGTCCCACCCCCCACCCCGAACAACAACAAAAACAGTAATTGAAAACCCTCTGGGTTGAGCCCTTCACACCAAGCACAGCTGAACGCGGGACAGTCCGGCTCAGTGAGGGAGGGGCATCCGCCATTACTGAGACTCTCCACAGCTACAGAGGCAGGCCGCCGTTGCCGAGGCAACCTGCCACAACAGAGAGAGTCCGCCATAACAGAGGCAGGACCGTCGTTGCCGAGGGAGTTCTAACTATGCCCATATAAACAGGACTGCAGGGAAGAGCGCAGAGCAGCTGGGCAGAGCCCACAGAAGCTCAGCAAAGACTCTGTGGGCAGGCAGTGGCTATGCGTGCTGCTAGCTGGGTGGGGCAGACCTGAAAGAAAAATCAAAAAAGGCAGTAGTGCAACGGAAACTCATAAAGCCCCAACTCCCCAGGAAAGAGCACCTGGGAACAAAAAGTGCTTTATGAGTTCAGCTGCAGCAGACCTAAACGTACCTGCCCAGCAGCTCTGAAGGAACAACGGAGCTCACAGCTCAGGACTTAAGCCCCAATAAAAGATAGAGTGTCTCCTCAAGTAGCTCCCTGACCCCCATATATCCAAAGACTCACCTCATAAAGGAGAGAATGGACTGACAGTTGGCGAGCATCCTTCTGGGACAAAGATAGTGGAAGAGGAAACTGATAGCAACCCTTACTGTTGTGCAGCTGCTGCAGGTGATCCCCAGGCAAGCAAGGCCAGGAGAGGACCTCAGCAGTCCTATAGCAGAGGGGCCAGACTGTTAGAAGGAAAGCTTAAAAAAAAAAGAGTAACTTCAGCATCCACGAACTAGAAGCTCACTCAGAGACCCAATCTGAAAGACAGTAGCTACAAAGACAACAGGTGGATAAACTCACAAAAATGGGAAGAAACCAGTGCAAAAAGGATGAAAACTCCTGAAACCAGAACACCTCTCCTCCTAAAAGGGATCACCACTCCTCACCAGCAAGGGAACCAGACCAGATGGAGAAGGGGGGTGATGAAATGACAGAATCAGACTTCAGAAGGTGGGTAGTAAGAAACTACAGTGAGCTAAAAGAACATTTCCTAACCCAACGCAAAGAAACTAGGAACCTTGAAAAAAGATTGGACGAAATGCTAACGAGAATGGACAGCATAGAGAGGAATATAAGTGAATTGTTGGAGCTGAAAAACACAACATGAGAACTTCGTGAAGCATGCACAAGCTTCAACAGCTGAATTGACCAAGCAGAAGAAAGGATATCAGAGGTCGAAGATCAACTCAATGAAATAAAAAGAGAAGGCAAGAACAGAGAAAAAAGCGCAAAAAGGAATGAACAAAATCTTCAAGAAATGTGGGACTATGTGAAAAGACCTAATCTACGTTTCATAGGTGTACCTGAATGTGATGAAGAGAATGAATCCAAGCTGGAAAATACTCTTCAGGATATTATCCAGGAAAACTTCCCCAACCTAGCAAGGCAGACCAATATTCAAATCCAGGAAATACAGAGAACACCACAAAGATATTCCTCAAGAAGAGCAACCCCAAGGCACATAATCGTCAGATTCGCCAGGGTTGAAATGAAAGAGAAAATGCTAAGGGCAGCCAGAGAGAAAGGTCGGGTTACCCACAAAGGGAAGCCCATTAGACTCACAGCAGATCTCTCAGCAGAAACCCTACAAGCCAGAAGAGATTGGGGGCCAATATTCGACATCCTAAAAGAAAAGAACTTTCAACCCAGAATCTCCTATCCAGCCAAACTCAGCTTCATAAGTGAAGGAAAAATAAAATCCTTTGTGAACAAGCAAACACTCAGAGATTTCATCACCACCAAACCTGCTCTACAAGAACTCCTGAAAGAGGCTCTACACATATAAGGGAACAACCAGTACCAGCCACTCCAAAAACACACTAAACAGTAAAAGAGAATCAACACAATCAAGAATCTGCATCAACTAACCAACAAAACAGCCAGGTAGCATCAAATTGACAGTATCAAATTCACACATAACAATACTATCCTTAAATGTAAATGGACTAAATGCCCCAATCAAAAGACACAGACTGGCAAATTGGATAAAAAGCCAAAACCCATCAGTGTGCTGTATCCAGGAAACCCATCTTACATGCAAGGATACACAAAGGCTCAAAATAAAGGGATGGAGGAAGATCTACCAAGCAAATGGAGAGCAGAAAAAAGCAGGAGTTGCAATTCTCATCTCTGATAAAATAGACTTTAAAGCAACAAAGATCAAAAAAGACAAAGAAGGACATTACATAATGGTAAAAGGATCACTGCAACAAGAAGAGCTAACGATCCTAAATATATATGCACCCAATACAGGAGCACCCAGATACATAAGGCAAGTTCTTAATGACTTACAAAGAGACTTAGACTCCCACACAATAATAGTGGGAGACTTTAACACCCCATTGTCAATATTAGACAGATCAACCAGACAGAAAATCAACAAGGATATCCAGGACCTGAACTCAGACCTGGAACAAGGAAACCTAATAGACATTTACAGAACTATCCACCGCAAATCCACAGAATATACATTCTTCTCAGCACCACATCACACCTATTCTAAAATTGACCACATAATTGGCAATAAATCACTCCTCAGCAAATGCAAAAGAATGTAAGTCATAATAAACAGTCTCTCAGACCACAGTGCAATCTAGTTAGAACTCAGAATGCAGAAACTAAGTCAGAACCGAACAGCTTCATGGAAACTGAACAACTTGCTCTTGATTGTTGACTGGATAAACAATGAAATGAAGGCAGAAAAAAAGATGTTATTCGAAATCAATGAGAACAAAGACACAACATACCAGAATTTCTGGGACACATTTAAAACAGTCTCTAGAGGAAAATATATAGGAATGAGTGCCCAAGTGAGAAGAAAGGAGAGATCTAAAATTAACAGTGTATCATCAAAATTGAAAGAGCTAGAGGAACAAGATCAAAAAAACTCAAAACCTAGCAGAAGTCAGGAAATAACTAAGATCAGAGCAGAACTGAAGGAAATAGAGACACAAAAGAACTCTTCAAAAAATCAATAAATCCTGGAGCTGTTTTTTCGAAAAGATCAACAAAATAGACCACAAGCCAGATTAATAAAAAAGAAAAGAGAGAATAACCAAATTGATGCAATAAAAAACGATAAAGGGGATATCACCACAGATTCCACAGAAATCCAAACCATCATCAGAGATTATTGCAAACAACTCTATGCACATAAACTAGTAAGCCTGGAAGAAATGGATAAATTCCTGGACACCTGCATCCTCCCAAGCCTAAACGCAGAAGAAGCCGAAACCCTGAATAGACCAATAACAAGGTCTGAAGTCGAGGCAGCAATTAAGAGCCTACCACCCAAAAAAAGCCCAGGTCCAGATGGGTTCACAGCCAGACATACAAATAGGGGCTAATACCATTCCTTCTGAAACGATTCCAGACAATCCAAAAAGAGGGAATCCTTCCCAAACCATTTTATGAGACAAACATCATCCTGATACCAAAACCTGGCAGAGACTCAACAAGAAAAGAAAAGTTCAGGCCAATATCCATGATGAACATAGATGCAAAAATCTTCAATAAAATACTGGCAAACCGATTGCAACAGCATATCAAAAAGCTCGTCCACCATGATCAAATAGGATTCATCCCGGGGATGCAAGACTGGTTCAATATACACAAGTCCATAAACGTAATTCACCACATAAACAGAACCAAAGACAAAAACCACATGATTATATCAATTGATGCAGAGAAGGCCTTTGACAAAATTCAACAGCCCTTTATGCTAAAAACCCTCAATAAACTAGGTATTGACGGAACGTATCTCAAAACAATAAAAGCTATTTACGACAAACCAACAGCCAATATCATACTGAATGGGCAAAAACTGGAAGCATTCCCTTTGAAATCTGGCACTAGACAAGGATGCGCTCTCTTACCACTCCTATTCAATATAGTACTGGAAGTTCTAGCCAGAGCAATCAGGCAAGGAAAAGAAATAAAGGGTATTCAAATTGGAAAGGAGGATATCGAATTGTCTCTATTTGCAGATGACCTGATTGTATATCTAGAAGACCCCATCATCTCAGCCCAAAATCTCCTGAAACTGATAAACAACTTCAGCAAAGTCTCAGGATACAAAATCAACGTGCAAAAATCATAGGCATTCCTATACACCAGTAACAGACTTAAAGAGAGCCAAATCAAGAATGAACTGCCATTCACAATTGCTACAAAGAGAATAAAGTACCTAGGAATACAACTAACAAGGAACGTAAAGGACCTCTTCAAGGAAAACTACAAGCCACTGCTCAACGAAATAAGAGAGGACACAAACAGATGGAGAAACATTCCATGTTCATGGTTAGGAAGAATCAACATCGTGAAGATGGCCATACTGCCCAAAGTAATTTACAGATTCAACGCTATTCCCATCAAGCTACCAATGACCTTCTTCACAGAACTGGTAAAAAATACCTTAAACTTCATATGGAACCAAAAGAGAGCCCGCATAGCCAAGTCAATTCTAAGCAAAAAGAACAAAGCAGGAGGCATCACACTACCAGACTTCAAACTATACTACAAGGCTACAGTAATCAAAACAGCATGATACTGGTACCAAAACAGAGATATAGACCAATGGAACAGAACAGAGGCCTCAGAGGAAATACAACATACCCACAACCATCTGATCTTTGACAAACCTGACAAAAACCAGCAATGGGGAAAGGATTCCCTGTTTAATAAATGGTGTTGGGAAAACTGGCTAGCCCTGTGCAGAAAGCAGAAACAGGACCCCTTCCTGACACCTTACACCAAAATTAACTCCAGATGGATTAAAGACTTAAACATCAGACCTAACACCATAAAAGCCCTGGAAGAAGATCTAGGCAAAACCATTCAGGACATAGGCGTAGGCAAGGACTTCATGACCAAAACGCCAAAAGCCATGGCAACAAAAGCCAAAATAGACAAATGGGCCTAATCAAACTCCACAGCTTCTGCACAGCAGAAGAAACAGTCAGTAGAGTGAATTGGCAACCAACAGAATGGGAAAAAATTTTTGCAGTCTACCCATCTGACAAGGGGCTGATATCCAGAATTTACAAAGAACTAAAACAGATCTACAAGAAAAAAACAAACAAGCCCATTCAAAAATGGGCGAAGGATAGGAACAGATACTTTACAAAAGAGGACATACAGGAGGCCAACAAATATATGAAAAAATGTTCATCATCATTGGTCATTAGAGAAGTGCAAATCAAAACCACATTGAGATACCTTCTCACACCAGTTAGAATAGCGATCATTAAAAAATCCAGAAACAACAGATGCTGGAGAGGATGTGTAGAAATAGGAACACTTTTACACTGTTGGTGGGAATGTAAATTAATTCAACCATTGTGGAAGACAGTGTGGTGATTCCTCAATGACCTAAAAATAGAAATCCCATTTGACCCAGCAATCCCATTACTGGGTATATATCCAAAGGAGTATAAATCATTCTACTATAAGGACACATGCACATGAATGTTCATTGCAGCATTGTTTACAATAGCAAAGACCTGGAACCAACCCAAATGCCCAACGATGATAGTCTGGATAGGGAAAATGTGGTACATATACACCATGGAATATTACGCAGCCATCAAAAACGATGAGTTCACATCCTTTGTAGGGACATGGATGAACCTGGAAACCATCATTCTCAGCAAACTGGCACAAGAGCAGAAAATCAAACACCGCATATTCTCACTCATAGGCCGGTGTTGATCAATGAGAACACATGGACACAGGGAGGGGAGCACTACACGCTGGGGTCCATTGGGGGGCAATGGGGGAGGGATGGGGGGTGGGGAGGTGGGAAGAGATAGCATGGGGAGAAATGACAGATACAGGCAAGGGGACAGAAGGCAGAAAACCAACTTCCATGTGTGTACCTATGCAACAATCTTGCATGTTCTTCACATGCACCCCAAAACCTAAAATGCAATTTAAGAAAAAGAAAAAAAAAAGATTAAGAAACTCACTCAAAACCACACAACTGTATGAAAACTGAAAAAACTACTCCTGAATGACTACTGGATTAATAATGAAATGAAGGCAGAAATAGAGATGTTTTTTAAACCAGTGAGAATGAAGACACAACATACCAGAATTTCTAGGACACATTTAAAGCAGTGTCTAGAGGAAAATATATAGCAATAAATGCCCACATGAGAAGCAAGGAAAGATCTAAAATCAACACCCTATTGTCAAAATGGAAAGAGCTGGAGGAGCAAGATCAAAAAAACTCAAAACCTAGCAGAAGACAAGAAATAACTAAGATCAGAGCAGAACTGAAGGAGACAGAGACACAAAAAAACCCTTCAAAAAAATCAATAAATCCAGGAGCTGGTTTTTTAAGAAATATCAACAAAATAGATTCCTAGCAGACTAATAGAAAAGAGAGAAGAATCAAAGAGATGCAATAAAAAATGATGAAGGGGATATCACCACCAATCCCACAGAAATACAAACTACCACCAGAGTTTACTACAAACACCTCTTGCAAGTAAACCACTAAATCTAGAAGAAATGGATAAATTCCTGGACACTCACACCATTCCAAGACTAAACCAGGAAGAATTTAAATCCCTGAATAGACCAATAACAAGGTCTGAAATTTAGGCAGCAATTAATAGTCTACCAACCAAAAAAAGTCCAGGACCAGATGGGTTCACAGTTGAATTCTACCAGAAGTACAAAGAAGAGCTGGTACCATTCCTTCTGAAATGATTTCAAATAATACAAAAAGAAGGAATCCTCCCTAACACATTTTATGAGACCAACATCATCCTGATACCAAAACCTGGCAAAGACACCAAAAAAAAAAAAAAAAAAAAAAAAAAAATCAGGCCAATATGCATAATGAATGTTGATACAAAATCCTCAATAAAATATTGGCAAACCAAATCCAACAACACATCAAAAATTTTATCCATCACGATCAAGTCTGCTTCATCCCTGGGATGCAAAGCTGTTTCAACATATGCAAATCTATAAATGCAATCCATCACATAAACAGAACCAATGACAAAAACCACATGATTATCTCAATAAATGCAGAAAAGGCCTTTGACAAAATTCAACAGCCCTTTATGCTAAAAACACTCAATAAACTAGTTATCAGTGGACCATATATCAAAATAAAAGGAGCTATTTATGACAAACGCACAGGCGATATCAAATAGAATGGGCAACAGCTGGAAGCATTCCCTTTCAAACTGGCACAAGACAGGGATGCCCTTTCTCACCACTCCTATTCAACACAGTATTGGAAGTTCTGGCTAGGGCCATTAGGCAAGAGAAGGAAATAATAGGAAGAGAGTACATCAAATTGTATGATTGTATATTTAGAAAATCCCATCTTCTCAGCCCCAAATCTCCTGAAACTGGTAAGCAACTTCAGCAACGTCTCAGGATATAAAATCAGTGTGCAAAAATCTTAGGCATTCTATATGCCAATAATAGACAAACAGAGGGCCAAATCATGAATGAACTCCCATTTACAATTGCTACAAAGAGAATAAAATACCTAGAAATACAACTAACAAGGGATGTGAAGGAGCTCTTCAAGAAGAACTACAAACCACTGTTAAGGAAATAAGAGCGGACACAAACAAATGGAAAAACATTCCATGCTCATGGTTAAGAAGAATTAATATCGTGAAAATAGCCATAGAGCCCAAAGTAATATACAGATTTAATGCTATCCCCATCAAGCTAACAATGACTTTCTTCACAGAATCAGAAAAAAACACCTTAAACTTCATATGGAACCAAAAAATAGCCCACATAGCCCAGACAATCCTAAGCAAAAAACAAAACAAAACAAAACAAACAAAAAAAGCTAGAGGCATCACACCACCTGACTTCAAACTATACTACAAGGCTATGGTAACCAAAACAGCATGGTACTGTTACCAAAACAGAGGCCTCAGAAAGAATGTCACACATCTACAATCATCTGATCTTTTACAAACCAGACAAAAACAAGCAATGGAGAAAGGATTTCCTATTTAAAATGGTGTTGGGAAAACTGGCTAGCCACATGCAGAAAGCTGAAACTGGATCCCTTCCTTATACCCTATAGAAAAATTAACTCCAGTTGTATTAAAGATTTAAACATATGGCCTAAAACCATAAAAACCCTAGAAGAAAACCTAGGCAATACCATTCAGAACAGAGGCATGGACAAGGACTTCATGACTAAAACACCAAAAGCTATGGCAACAAAAGCCGAAATAGACAATTGGGATCTAATTAAACTAACGAGCTTCTTCACAGCAAAATAAACTTATCATTAGAGTGACCAGGCAACCAACAGAATGGGAAAAAATTTTTGCTATCTACCCATCTGACAAAGGGCTAATATCCAGAATCAAGTGAAAACTTAAAACAAATTTAGAAGAAAAAAAACAACCCCATGAAAAAGTGAGTGAAGGATATGAACAGACACTTCTCGAAAGAAGATGTTTATGCAACCAACAAACATATGAAAAAAAGCTCATCATCACTGGTCATTTAAGAAATGCAAATCAAAACCACACTGAGATACCATCTCATGCCAGTTAGAATGGGAATTATTAAAAAATCAAGGGACAAGAGATACTGGAGAGGATGTGGAGAAATAGGAATGCTTTTACATTGTTGGTGAGAGTGTCAATTAATTCAGCCATTGTGGAAGACAGTGTGCTTTAGGGTCTAGATTCCTCAAGGGTCTACAACTAGAAATACCATTTGACCCCAAAATCCCATTACTGGGTATATACGAAAAGGATTATAAATCATTCTATTATAAAGACCCATACACACATATGTTTATTGCAGCACTGTTCACAATAGCAAAGACTTGGAGCCAACCAAATGCCCATCAATGATAGACTTGATAAAGAAAATGTGGCACATAAATACCATGGAATACTATGCAGTCATAAAAAAGGATGAGTTCATGTCCTTTGCAGGGACATGGATGAAACTATAAACCATCATTCTCAGCAAACTGACACAAGAACAGAAAACCAAACACCACATGTTCTTACTCATAAGTGGGTGTTGAACAATGAGGCCACATGGACACAGGGAGGGGAACATCACTCACTGGGGCCTGTCAGGGGTTGAGGGGCTAAGGGAGGGATAGCAAGGTGTGGGGGATGGGGAGGGATAGCATTAAGAGAAATACCTAATGTAGATGACTGGGTGACAAATGCAGCAAATCACCATGGCATATGTATACCTGTATAACAAACCTGCACATTCTGCACATATACTCCAGAACTTAAAGTATAATAAATTAAGAAAAAAAAAAAGAAAAAAACTTGTAGAAAAGTACTACTATAGTTATGCTTTATAACTTTTAAACACATAGAATACTCTTTTTATTTTTGGTCTATTCATATGTGATTAAAAAAAAGAAAAGAGATATGAAAAAACACAAAATTCAGTTAAGTTTACCTGTGGAAAGATGACAAAAATGGACTGAGGTAGGTTACAACTTTATCTGTACTATCTTATCTATTTTTTATTTTTTTAAAATTATATTACTTTTTGAACACATATTATTTCTTAAGAGAGAGAGAATTTCATAGTTGCCATTTCCCAAATGTATAGCATGAAATTCTGTCAGTTTGGGCAGAAGCTAATTTGGCAGGAATTTTCTGAGGAATATTTGTTTTCATTTTTGTTTCATAGGATAGTTCATTTATTCTCTCATTTAATACACTCAGCAAAGAAATTGGAGTACTACAGATGGCAGAATACATAACACATCAGCAACCAAAACTCACTTTCAGGATCGTTTTGTCCAAGACAATGTGGATGCCTTTTCCTCTCTCTTAAGTGAAACTTCACCCTGGATTTCCACTGTGGTATATTAGGGAAATAGCCTACATTTTTAATAGGCTTTGACAAGCTTTCTGTTTTTTTAAGTTAACTCTTTCCCCTTTTTTAAATCTCCACTTTTTCAACTTCTCAAATGCCCTGTCTGTGAATACAAAGCCCATGTAATTCGGTGAGGTCTATTCCTGGCCCTTTCTCTTCCTTCTTCCTTTTTTGGTTAGTTCTTATGACTAATGAGCTAGTGTTTGAGCAAACTACATCAGCTATTTTTAGATTTTTGAAATTATGTTTATGTATGCCACCCATATAGACACAGAGAGATGCACAAATTTCTTCTAGTATTGTAGAGGCCCTAGAAGGCTCATAGCCGGAAGTTATTTAATTGACAGCCATGCATTGTGTGTAGATTCCATCACAGCCTGCGGTTGTGATGCTTCATCAGACCCTGCACACAGTCTCTTCATTATAGAAATCAGGTATTTCTGGCTGCTACAGTCTGAACTGTTGAATGCCAAGCTCCAAGGCTGCATCAAGGGCAGAGAACCAAAGAAGTGAAGGGTCTTCTAATAGGATTTCTATACTGACATTTCACTCCATTTGTTCAGCCAGTGCAGAAATCATCTCCATATTATACACTGAGGGTAAGCTACAGGGACCTCTAGATCCAGCCCAGTCATCTCATTTCACCAAGGAAGATATGCATTCTCAATTATGGGAAACGGGCATATTTTCAGGTCACCAGTTATGACAGTGGAAGACTTCGGACAATACCTTGTGTTCTCAACTAAAATTCTGGAATTCTTCCCTTGCACCATGACATGTACTCAACAGTCTCAACCTGGATGAGTTCTGATCACCAAATGTGATATACATACAATAAAGCTAAACTGCCAGGAGTAGGGATTGGCAGATCTGGTCTGTGCCAGCTAAGACCACACAGCACAGAAGTGAACTCATGCCTACTTCCTTTCTTCAGGCTGTACCACAGCCATGCAGGCTAAAAAATGGGAAGCACCACACTTCTTAGGCCTCAGACAGTAGAAAGGACCCAGACAAGTGTCATCCACTCAGTTGCACTCATTATAGAATGTGGTGATAACTAATGTATGCATGGCCTCATTGCCTCGAGAGTTGGAATCTGCTTGGGACTGAGGTCTAAGCAACCCAGGTAGTCATTCCAACTCTGCTGCTTACATCTGTGAGGCCTTAGACAATAAGCTTGCCTTTCTGTTTCTCAGAGGCCCCATTTGTGATGGGCAGAATAGTGGTCTCCAAATATTTCCATATCCCAATCACTGGAATGTATGCAACACAAGATACTTTGCAGATGTGATTAAGAGATGGAAAAATTAGGCTGGGGGTAGTGGCTCATTCCTATAATCTCAGCACTTTGAGAGGCTGAGGCAGGCGGGTTGCCTGAGGTTGGGAGTTCGAGACCAGCCTGGCCAACATGGAACCCCATCTGTACTAAAGATACAAAAATTATCCGGGTGTGGTGGCATGCGCCTGTAGTCCCAGCTACTTGGGAGGCTGAGGCAGGTGAATCCTTGGAATCCAGGAGGCAGAAGTTGCAGTGAGCCGAGATCGCACCACTGCACTCCAGCCTGAGTGACAGAGCCAGACTCCGTCTCCAAAAAAAAAAAAAAAAAAAAAAGAAAAAAGAATCTTTCTCAGCTGTGGTAAAGGGGGATGTGACTATGTATGGAAGATGTGATTCTGGAAGAATAGTAAGAGAGATGGAATGTTGGTGGCTTTGCAGAAGGAGGAAGGAGCCACATGCCAAGGAATGGGGGTGGCCTCTAGACTGTGGAAAGGACAAGTAAACAGTTTAACTTTAGAGCCTCTGGAGAGGAATGCAGCCATACTGACACCTTTATGTTAACACACCTCGACTCATGTTGGATTTCTAACCTACAGAATTATAACATAAATATATTTGTGTTCTTTTAAACATCTTCATAGTAATTTGTTATAGCATCAATGGAAACCTAATACACCATATTCAAGTCTGAAAATAATAATAAATAAGTTACTTTAACAGTGAATTATTTAAGGGAGTTGCTCTTCAACCATTGGTGCAGTCTTGGTTCAGGTGTCACCACCTCTCATCTTCCCTGGGTCTGTCTGCCTTTACTCCCCCATGCATCTTCCACACTAGTACCAGAAAAGTCAGTCTTAAGTATGCTTCCGATCTCACCACCTCCTTCTTAAAATCCTTTAGTAATATATTATTTCCTAGACTGCTGATGTCATATATGTTTTACGAGGATGTGTGTGAGGCATGCAGTGGAAAATAAGTAAAAATGAAGATATTCCTCCCAGTAACAGTTATATACACATAGATACAGAAACACATATTATAATTTCCAGAGGTTTACGGATCCCTTGAAGTTCATTCATGGACTCAAATACAAGACACTTTGATCACAAAGATAAAATATGAATTCCTTCACTGGGAGTGATAAGGACTTTGCCTGCTTCTTTCTCATATCCCTCTCAACTCCCATCATCATATCCTGTTGCCCCATGAAACTCCTTCCAGCTGCCCAGATGTGCCAAGCTAGCTTAGGCTGGCATCAGTGTTGTTCTGATAGAATAATTCTCTCCTTTCCACTCTAATTGATTAACAGGCAAACAGCCATTTATTTTTTTCAGGTTTATCTTAAAAGCCTATGCTTTCTGTAGTAGCCCTCTTACTATTTCCCCACCCACCTCATAGGTATGACCATCCACACCTTCCTTCATGACCGACCCCACTGCACTCTGCCCACATTCTAGCCAGGCCAGCCCTTCAGTGTGCACACCTTTTCAGGTTTCTCACCTCTTCTCAAGCCTCTGCATTGGGTTGGAAAGGGCAGGGGACAGAGACCACACCCCAGTCTTGCATTCCTAGCACCAAACATGGCTCACACTAAGAATGCAAACTATGGCTGGGTACAGTGGCTCACGCCTATAATACTAGCACTTTGGGAGGCCAAGAAGGGTGGATCACCAGAGGCCAGGAGTTCAAGACTAGCCTGGCCAACATGGCAAAACCCTGTCTCTACTAAAATACAAAACTTGGCCAGGTGTGGTGGCTCATGCCTATAATCCTAGCACTTTGGGAAGCTAAAGTGTGTGGATCATCTGAGGTTAGGAGTTCGAGACCAGCCTGGCCAACATGGTGAAATCCCATCTCTACTAAAAATACAAAAAAAGTAGCTATGTGTGGTGGCAGGCGCCTGTAATCTCAGCTACTCAGGAGGCTGAGGCAGGAGAATCACGAACCCAGAGGCTGAGGCAGGAGAATCACGAACCCAGAGGCAGAGGTTGCAGTGAGCCGAGATTGTGCCACTGCATTCCAGCCTAGGCATCAGAGCGAGACTCGATTCCCCCCGACTCCTTCCCACCAAAACAAAATTATCTGGTTGTGGTGGTACACATCTGTTATCCCAGCTACTTGGGAGGCTGAGGCAAGAAAATCCCTGAACCCAGGAGGTGGAGGCTGCAGTCAGCCGAGATCATGCCACTGCACTCCAGCCTGGGTCTCACAAAAAAAAAAAAAAAAAAAAAAAAAAAAAGAAAAGAAAAGAAAAAGAAAGAAAGAATTCAAAGTATGATTGAGTGGATTACTGATTCTGGAGTCAACACTTACATTAGGATGTTTTTTAATTTACTCAACCTCTTCTCTTTGTAACACATCTCTTCACTTTATAAGCCACCTAGCTTTATTGTTTCCTAAGTATTTGTCTTGCTGAACAAAGCCATTTAATTTCAGCAAGGGTCCCTGGCTGATAGAAATCCATTTGCTGCTCTTTGAGTTTGATTCATTCAGAGTAACTAATACCCACCCTGACCAATACTGTACAGTTTGTTCTCAATTTGCAGCTCCTCATTGAGGATTATCTCCCCATTGACCAAAGTGTCTATTTTCTGCCAGAAACAGATCTATTATCTGGAACACAACGCTGTGCTCTAGATTATAAAATCATCATGCATTAACAGTGTCAATTCCATTTGAGGATCTGAAACTGCATCAAGAACACTGAGCTGATAGCCGAAAGGTCTGGGTCTGGTCTAGACGGCCTTAGATCATATACATTTTCTTAGCTTCAATTATCCAATTTGTGCAATGGAGGAATTTGGACTCGATCACCATAAGGACCCTCTGGATTGAAATAATATGATGTATAAGATCACATAGTTTCCTAATCCTCACCATAAGTTTACTAGCCTAATATAGTTTTCCTACTAGCAATTAGGAAACTAGAGTTCTGAAAGGGATGCATTCAGAACACCTGAGAAAAATTTAAATATTTGCACATAAGTCACTCATTATGTAGTCAGTCAACATGTATTTTCTGAGAATCTGGAAATTCTCAGAAATATATGACTGGCACCATTCTGGGAGAAGATAATCAAAAAATGAATAGGATGAGACCCTTGCCTCCATGGGGCTGACAGTCTACTGTGGGAGTCAGTTATATAAACAAACACCCTGCAGTGAGATAAACATTATGTCAGAGGAGAGTCCCAGGGGCTTTGGGAGCAGAAGAGAAAGCTGCTAACTGCTTGAACAAATGACAGATAGAGTCTCCTGTTTACAAACACTTTCACATGCACAACTCCTGATGGTCACAACCCCCCATGAGGTAGAAGAGTCCCCTTTCTTAAATTAGGAAACAAAGTGAAAAGTAGAGTGACTTCCTTGAGGCTACATGGCTGTTAAAGGCAGACCTAAGGAATGCAGGAAAGCTCCTTGGGTGCCTGGTTCTGTGTCTTCTCCCTCACACCAAATTGCTGCCTCTTTTAGATCCATAGTCCCAATCCACAGAGAAGTTGTAATGCACCAGAAATTCGCCTGGGATTTACCACATGCCTTGATAGGTAAGACCAGACCTCATGTATCTTTGCATTGAGGAGTTCTAGAGGGATCTAAGTACACTCCAGAATTTGACTGGGTCAAGACATTTGTGCTGTGCTGGTGACAATTTGCAAGAGTAATTGGAAGGACTGAGAGGTACATGTGCTGGTGAGGAGGGCGATTAGGAGAGGATAGGGTTTACCGTAGAGGCTGGCCCTTCAACACCTACCATGAACGATTGCCAGAGCCTGCCACAGGAAGGTGAAGGAGATATTTTCAGTTAGAATTTCATGAATTTTTTTGAGTACTAATGACTGTGGAGTGAGATGTTCTTCTTCCTTATGGGGAAACCAATAGCTTTGGCATGCTTGGGCTCCCTTAGGGAGCTCAAGAGAGACATTCCACCCCAGCAGAGGACCAGCTAGCTATGCCCATGTTGCCTTGTGGCATCACTCAGTGGTGGGCTTGGGAGGCAGACACAGTTGTTCCTTGAGTTATGATGGGGTTACATCCCAATAAACCCATCATAAGTTGAAAATGTATTTAATACACCAAACCTACTGAACATCATAACTTAGCCTAGCTTACCTTAAATGTGTTCGGAACACTTACATTGGCCTACAGTTGAGCAAAGTCTGGCAACACAGTACACTGCAGAGTGTCAATTGTCTACCCTTGTGACCACATGAATGACTAGCAGCTACACAAGACAGTATTTTACTGCATATCACTAGCCCTGGAAAACATCAAAATTCAAAATACAAATTTGACTGAATTCATATTGCTTTTGCACCATTGTAAAGTGAAAAAAAAAATATCGTAAATCAAACCAGTCTAAGTAAGGGACCATCTGTACTTCTCACAAGGAAGCAAGTGGAGGAGGTCTTGTGAAAACATTCCACTTCAATGGGCCAGCTTAAGACACATTCATGAGTCCCTGTGATATATCACCTGGGATGCCCAGGAAGAACAGGGTAGAAAGTACTGGTGATTAGAGCTCAGTGAAGCATGAGTTACGTTGACATCCTCAGCATCTACCTTAAACCTGGCACACAGCAGGAGCTCAGTGAATGCCTTTTTAACTTAGAGGTACCTTTTCACCATTGCCCCAATCCCCACCTGACCACAGGTCACTCTATACACACTTCCTGGTGGCTTTTCCCTATCACAGGTGGCTTGGCACTTTAACCCTTCTCATTTTCATCTACTACCTTCTCTTTCAGGTGTTAGGACTCTCACCCTCTTTATATATCACTTTAGAACTTGGAATTCAGAAGATTTTTGAGCCATAGGAGTTATTCTGAATACAGTAAATGCATGATGATGGAGCTTATTCTGACTTATGGAGTTGAAATATCCTGAGTGGTAATGGACAACCTTACTTTGTCTCTGTGTCTTCAACGATCTTCCTTGCTTCCTAAATCAGTAAACATGGAAAACATGTACAGTTGTTCAGAAGCAGACACCATTTTAGATTTTGAACAGTGGCCTAGAAGAGGTCACTGAGCATAAGAATAACCAGGAGACTTGAGAACTTATTGCCATTCACTTTTTTAACAGACGTTTATTGAGCCTCAGTTGTGCACCAAGTTATCTGCTGTAATACTTGGTTGTATTTACTGGTTTGCCTGTTGTTCTCCCGCCTCCCCCATGGCTATTCCCTGGGAAATCATCAGAGACTCTATCTTCAAAACCTTCCCATAGCACCAGTAGGTGACTGGGTCATAACTTCTCTAATTCAGAAGTGGCCAAATTTCCGGAAAGCTCTTCAGATGTTTAGTGAGCCTCCAATTCTCCCTTTGTAATAAGACCTGTGAATACCACGATTCACAAAATTTTTAGACAATTACTTCAGAAAGTATTTCAGCTCTTCTTTTGCATTTAGTCTAAGAATTTTTTTTAAAATTCTCTTCTCCCTCATTTGAGGTTCTAAGGATTAAAGGGTAAATGATTACTGCTTAAAGAAAACTGGACTCTTTTCATCTTACTGTTTATATTTACCTCTGATCTAATAAGTCTAACAACTCATATAAATAACGGTTCATTGAATTTGTCCACTGATAGTGACCATGACCTAAGCTAGGGGCATCAAAATCTAGAGACAAGCAACCTGGATTTGAATTCTGGTTCTGCCGTTTAACAGCTGGATGACTTTGAGCAATTTACCTAAATGTTTCATGCCTCATTTTTCTCAACCATAAACTCAGGGAGATAATAAAAGTTGTTGGGAATTGAGTTCATATATGGAAAGCTATTAGCACGGTCACAGTAGTAACTCCTATATAGGCTTGCTATAGCAGTAGTTATAGCAGAACTGCTAATAGAAGATGTAGAAGTACTAGTAAAATAAGACATACATTTACACACTAATAATACAAAATAAAAAATACATAAACTCATGGAAATCGAGAGTAGAATGTTTGTTACCAGAGGCTGGGAAGGGCAGTGAGGTGGGAGTAGGAAACGGGGATGCTTAATGGGTACAAAAATATAGTTAGAGACAGTAAGATCTAATATTTGATAGTATCACAGGATGATTACAGTCAGTAATAATTTGTTACATATTTTAGAACCACAAAAGTAAAATTGGAATGTTTATAACAAAAAGACACAATGAATGCTTGAGGTGATAGAAACCCCATTTGCCTGATGTGATTATTATACAGTATATGTCTATATTAAAATTTATCATGTACTCCATTAATATACACAGCCACTATATACCCATAAAAATTAAAAATTTCTTAATGAAATAATTCATCCCTGATACAAACTAAATTTTAATCTGCTCAAAAGTATTCATTGTTGTGTGGTAATTTCTCCACAGATGGCAATGTAAAAGTTCCCCACCTCCCTTCGCTATGCTTCCATGCCCTCCAAATAATCTTTCGAGGACTAATTCAACTTTCCAGGTACCTCAGTACTGGAAAAGTGGTGTGGTAGATGGAGAAAAGAATGATCCTCACCACAGGAAGTGGTAAATTGGCATTTCAAAAGCAATCTTGTATGAATATTAAATCTCTCTTCTCCAGGAGTATTGATGAGGTCATGTTCTGCACCTCCAAGACTGTGTACCTAACACTTCAGATTATGGTGTATTTATGAAAATTTGCTTTCCTGAAGATTCGTTGTCAGCCTTGTCAGAAGCAATGGAGACATTGCTCCTGTTTCATCATGTGCTATGCCTCTTCATTGCGTTCAGACTTTAACAGGCCATGCTTTAGCCCTAGTGGAATCTCTAAGCACTCCAATCCACAATGAAATAATACTTTTTAGCTGGGAGTGGTGGCTCATGCCTGTAATCTCAGTACTCTGGGAGGCCAAGGTAGGCAGATCACCTGAGGTAGGGAGTTCAAGACCAGCCTGACCAACATGGAGAAACCCTGTCTCTACTAAAAATATGAAATTAGCTGGGTGACATGGCACATGCCCGTAATCCTAGCTACTTGGGAGGTGGAGGTTGCAGTGAGCCAAGATTGCACCATTGCACTCCAGCCTGGGCAACAAGAGCGAGACTCCATCTCAAAAGAAAGAAAGAAAGAAAGAAAATACTTTTTCGTGGAAGACATGCTTCAGTGGGACTGGAAGCTCTGTAAAATCAGAATCTGTGTCTATCCTATATACCTAGCATAGTGCCAGGCATGTAGTAGGTGCTCAGTATTGGTCATACAATTTTATGTACTCCCAACAATCTTAAAGTCTTCCAGGAAGAATGAGCTTATTTTTCTTTTACAAATAATAGAAGCAAAATTTAATTAAACAGTCTATACATCCTAATGTACTGAATATGAATTCTTTACTCTGAAAACCTATTTAAACTCTCAGTCTGCTAAAAAAAAATACATAAATAAAGACCCTTCTTTGCACATGCCCCATTTCCAACACTTTCAAATAATTTGAATCTACCACTAGTAGTGGAGAAGGTCATGAAATTTCTCACTCCACAAAGGCAATGTAAAAGAAAAGAAAGCTAGATAGTACATTCAGAATGAGGGATATTCTGATGTCTATTTTGAGGAGAAGGTCAACTCAAGGTTAAAAGACAATGTAAAGAATTGCCAAAAATGAGAGACGATACTTCCTGCACTTTAGGGATTATGGCACAAGTCTGACCTGCTTGAGATGCCCTTAGAAGTCTGGGACCTCTGGTTCAGATGATCAAGTGCAGTGTTCAGTTAAAAGATGCCATTTTTGCAATACAAACCACAAAGCAGTACCCACATCCGTTATCGAGTCCCAGACGCCATCCGGGAAAACCAGCAAGAGCAACCACCAATAGTATTGGGCAGATTTTCTATTTCATGATTTTCTGCTTTTATCTTTATTATTTCTTTAGACATTAGAAAATACATATATTTAAAGTTTTTCTTTTTTTTGGAGTTTTTTTGGAACTTCTTTAGTTAAATTCCAAAGTTTCCATTTTGATTTCTCATTGATCAGAAAATTGTATAGAACTATGTGCATGAGGGGGCTTGTGTTTATATTTAGATGCCTGTTCAGGTTTTCTTTGTTTTTGGACATCTTTTAGTAGTTAACTTCTAATTTTATTGCATAATAGTAAATTTGGCCTATAAAATTAACTTTTTGAAATTTGTTAGTATTTTAGTTGTGGCCTTGTTGATGGACACATTTTATGACTGCTGCATGTGTTTCAAAGTGATGTAGTATCTCTGTTTATTGAGTACCAAATTTTCTATACATTAGGTGAAATCTATTGATAAATTAATATCCTTGTCTATTTTCTATCTGTTTAATTTTTGTTTCTGAGAGGTTTAGGTTCTCAAGAATAATTTTGTTTCTTTCCTTTTTTTGTGATAATTCTCTCAATTTTGTTTCAACTATTTTTAACTTTTTATGTGTATAAAGGTCAGTTCTTGGTTGCATTTATCAATAGGATATATACATCATTATTTCTTTCAATTATTTTCCCTTGAATTTTATTTTTATACTTTATTTTTAAATTTACATAATGATATATATTTATGGAGTCCATGGTGATGTTTCAATACATATAAGTATAGTGATAAGAGCAGGATAATTAACATATCCATTAGCTCAAACATTTATCACTTCTTTGTGTTGGGAATATTCAATATATTTGAATATCTCTTTGATTAAGTATAAATACTATAGTTAAATATAGTATCCTATAGTGGTATAGCACACAAGAACTTATTCCTCCTATCAAGTTAGATTTTGTATCCTTTAATAAATCTCTCCATATTTCCCCTACCCTTCCCAGCCTCTAGTATCTTCTATTTTACTTTTTTACTTCTATGAGCTTAATTTCTTTGCCTTCCATATATGAGTGAGAACATGTAGTATTTAACTTTCTGCTTCTAGCTTATTTCACTTACTATCATGTCTTCACTTTGAAAAATGTTGCTCTGAATGACAGGATTTCATTCTTTTTATGGCTGAATAATATTCCATTGTATATACAGCACATTTTCTTTATTCATTCATCTGTTTTTGGATACCTAGGTTGATTCTGTATCTTGGCTATTGTGAATAGTGCTGCAAGAAACAAAGATCATAGATGTCTCTTCAATATACTGATTTCCTCTCCTTTGGATAATGCCTGGTAGTGGGATTGCTGGATCATATGGTTGTTCTATTGGTAGTTTTTTGTGGAGCCTTCATGCTACTATCCACAGTGGCTATACTAGTTCACATTCCCACCAACAGTGTATAGGGGGAGTTCCCTTTTCTCTGTATCCTTACCAGCATTTTAAATTTTTGCCTTGTTGATAATAACCACCCTACCTGGGGTGAAATGATATCTCTTATTTTATATGATATTAATACAATTATGTCTGCTTTATGTTTGTTAACCATTTATAAGCAAGTATTTTTCACTCCTTTATTTTAGTGAAAAGATTGTTCTGTCACTTGAAAATAGCAAATGATCCTATGTTGTAAATACAATCTGAGAGTCTGTTTCTTATAGGTGAGTATAAACCATTCATGTTAATGGTGCTTACCAAGTTTGGGTATGTTCCTGCATCATAGTTTGCATTTTCAATTTACCATGCTTTCTGATTGCTTCTCTCTCCTACAATTTATTCCTTCTCTTGTCTTTCTTTTTAAAAAATAGATTCTTAGTCATGAAGTCTTTGTGACTAAAACACCAAAAGCAATGGCAACAAAAGCCAAAATTGACAAATGAGATCTAATTAAACTAAAGAGCTTCTGCATAGCAAAAGAAACTATCATTAGAGTGAACAGGTAACCTACAGAATTGGGATAAAATTTTTGAAATCTATCCATCTGACAGAGGGCTAATATCCAGAATCCACAAGGAACTTAAACAAGTTTACAAGAAAAAAACAACCCCATCAAAAAATGGGTGAAAGATATGAACAGACACTTCTCAAAAGAAGAAATTTATGCAGCCAATAAACATATGAAAAAAAGTTCATCACTGGTCATTAGAGAAATGCAAATTAAAACCAAAATGAGATACCATCTGATACCAGTTAGAATGGGGATCATTAAAAAGTCAGGAAACAGATGCTGGAGAGGATGTGGAGAAATAGGAACACTATTACACTGTTGGTGGGAGTGTAAATTAGTTCAACCATTGTGGAAGACAGTGTAGTGACTTCTCAAGGATCTAGAACCAGAAATATCATATGACCCAGCAATCCCATTACTGGGTATATTCCCAAAGGATTGTAAATCATTCTATCTTAAAGACACATACAAACGTATGTTTACTGCAGCACTATTCGCAATAGCAAAGAATTGGAACCAACCCAAATGCCCATCGATAATAGACTGGATAAAGAAAATATGGCACATATACACCATGGAATACTCTACAGCCATATAAAAGGATGAGTTCATGTCCTTTGCAGGAACATGGATGAAACCGGAAACTATCATTTTCTGCAAACTCATACAGGAACAGAAAACCAAACACTGCATGTTCTCACTGATAAGTGGGAGTTGAACAATGAGAACACTGGGACAGAGAAAGGGGAACATCACACATTGGGGCCTGTTGGGGGAGTTGGGACTAGGGGAGGGAGAGCATTAGGAGAAATACTTAATGTAGATGAGAAGTTGATGGGTGCAGCAAATTACCATGGCACATGTATAACTGTGTAACAAACCTGCACATTATGCACATGTATACCAGAACTTGAAGTTTAATTTAAAAAAATAGATTCTATTTGAAAGGTTTTTATCTGTCTTCTAGTAGTTATCATTACATTTTAACAGCCTTATAATTTATCGATAAATTCCATAACTTTTACCCATTTAAAGTGTACAATTCAATAGTTTTTAGTATGTTTACAGAGTTAAGCAAGCATCCCCATAATCTATATTTGAAACATTTTTATTACCATAAAAAGAAACATACTAAATAAAAGTCATTCTCCATTACTCTCCCCACCTTTCTCCTGCTCCAGTTCTAGGCAAATACTAACCTATCTTCTTTCTCTATAGATTCACCTATTCTGGACATTTTCTATTAATGGAATCATACAATATGTGGTCATTTGTGACTGGCTTCCTACACCTAGCATGCTGATTATCCATGTTGTAGCACATATCAGTGCTATTTCTTTTTATTATTGAAATATATTCCATTGTATAAATATATTACATCTTATCCATTCATCAATTGATAGGCATTTGGATTGTTTCACTTCTTGGTTATTATGAATAATGCTGCTATGAACATTAATGTAAAAGTCTTTGTGTAGACATATATTTACACTTGTTTTGGGTACAAACCTGGGAGTAGAATTTCTGGGTCATGCAATAACCCTTTATTTAATCTTTTGAGAAAATGCCAAATGTTTCAAAGCAGCTCTATCACAAGGTTCCAATTCCTCCATATTCTTACCAACACTTGTGATTGTCTTTTCAAAAATTATAGGTATCGTGAGGCATGTGAGGTGGTATCTCATTATGGTTTTGATTTTAATTTCCCTAATGACATATGATGCTGAACATCTTTCTGTGTGCTTATTGGCAATTAATATATATTATTTGGAGAAGATAGATTATATGCTTATTGGCTATTGAAATCCTTTGCCCATTATTTTAATCGTGTTGTCTTTTAATTAGTTGTAAGGATTCTTATGTATTTTGATACAAATACCTTATTAGATATATGATTTGTAAATATTTTCTTCAAGTTTGTGGGTTGTGTTTACTTTTTTGGTGGAATTTTTGAAGTAGTTTTTTTTTTTTCTTTAACTTTTAAGGTCTGGGGTACTTAAAATGTTCAGGATGTGCATTATTTTAAGTTCTGGGTTACTTAAAATGTTCTTGGAATGGGAGAGCATGGTCCCTTTAAATGATACAGAAGAGGGGATGGGAAGTGCTGGGTAGAGGAGGGTGTGGTCCCTGGCTAGGGCTCCACCCGCAGGGACTGAGGTGAGGTCAGACATTTTCGTTTTCCTCCCCAAATGTTGCGTTTCCCAAGACTACCCTGACCTGCCACATCCCCACCCTGTGCCTATAAAAACCCCTGAGACCCTAGCAAGCACACACAAGCAGCTGGACATTGAGAGGAGTACATCAGCAGATAAACACACATGTGGCTAGACGTTGAGAGGAACACACCACTGACAGCCACTGGCACATCAGCCCAGGCCATGCCAAGCTGACTGACTCCAGGGGAAAACCATTTCCCTTCTGGCTCCCCCATCTGCTGAGAGCTACTTCCACTCAAAACCTTGCACTCATTCTCCAAGCCCGTGTGTGAGCCTATTCTTCTGGTACAGCAAGGCAAGAACCCAGGATACAGAAAGCCCTTTGTCCTTGCAACAAGGTAGAGGGTCTAATTGAGATAACATAAGCCACCTATGGAGAGCTAAACTAAAAAAGCACACATGTGCCCACTGGGGCTTCAGCTGTAAACATTCACCCCTAGACACTGCTGTGGGGTCAGAGCCCCACAGCCTGCCTGTCTGTGTGCTCCACTAGAGGTGTGAGCAATAGGGCATCGAAGAAGCAAGCCACGCCCCTACTGCATGCCCTGTGAGGGGGACAAGGAAACCTTTTCTATTTCACAGGTTTGTTAACAGAGACAAGCGTGTGCCATGGTAGTTTGCTGCACAGATCATCCCATCACCAAGGCATTAAGACCAGTACACACTAGCTATTCTTCCTGATGCTCTCCCATCACCCCCAACCACACAGGCCCCAGTGTGTGTTATTCCTCCAATCAAGTGCCCATGTATTCTTATAATTAACTTCTCACTTGTAAGTGAGAACACGTGGTGTTTGGTTTTCTTTTCCTGCCTTTGTTTGCTGAGGATAATGGCCTCCAACCTTATCTATGTATCTGCAAAGGACATGATCTCTTTCCTTTTTATGGCTGCATAGTAGTCCATGGTATATATGTATGACATTTTCTTGATCCTGTGTGTCATTGATGGGCATTTAGGTTGATTCTATGTATTTGCTATTGTGAATAGTGCTGCAGTGAACATATGCATGCATGCATTTTTATAACAGAATGATGTATATTCCTTTGGTCATATACCCAGTAACAGAATTCTGGGTCAAATGGTATTTCTGCCTCTAGATCTTTGAGGAGTTGCCACACTGTCTTCCACAATAGTTAAACTAATTAACACTCCTTCCAACAGTGTAATAGTGTTCTGAAACACAAATTTTAAAATCTAATGAAGTTCACACCTTATCAATTATCTTCTTAATTGATTGTGCTTTTGATATTATAGCTAAGAAATTATTGCCTAACCTAAGGTCATGGAGATTTATTCCTGTTTTATTCCAATAGTTTTGTAGTTTTAGTTCTTACATTTAGGTCTTTGATCAACTTTGAATTCATTTTTGTATACTGTTTAATGTAAGGCATCCACAATTGTTTTGCATATAGATATCCAGTTTTCTAAGAACCATTTAATAAAAAGGCTATTCTTTTGCTATTGAATTGTCCTCTACTTTTCTGTTGAAAATCAACTGGCCATAAGTGTTAGGGTATATTTTTGGCCTCTCAACTTCATTCCATTGATTTATGCCCATCCTTGTGCCAATATCACACTGACTTGATTACTACAACTTTTTAGGAAGTTTTGAAACCACAAAGTGTGAGTCCTCTAACCTTGCTAATTTCCAAGACTGTTCTCACTATTCTGAATTCCTCATATTTCCATATGAACTTTAGGATTAACTTCCTAATTTCTTAGTTCACTAATATTTGGATAAAGATGGTTTCGAATCTGTAGATCAATTTGTAAAGTATTGCCATCCTAATGATATTAATAGTTCCAATCCATAAGAATTGAGTATCTATTTAGGTTTTCTTTAATTTCTTTCAATAATGTTTTTTGCTTTCCAGTGTATGTCTTACATCTCCATCATTAAATTTATTCCCAAATACTGCACTTTTTTTTTTTTTTTAATGGAGTCTTGTTCTATCACCAGGCTGGAGTGCAGTGGTACTTGATGCAATCCCGGCTCACTGCAACTTCCATTTTCTGGTTTCAAGCAATTCTCCTGCCTCAGTCTCCCAAGTAGCTGGGACTACTGGCATGTACTGCCATGCCCAGCTTATTATTTGTGTGTGTGTGTGTTTTTAGTAGAGACAGGGTTTCACCATGTTGGCCAGGATGGTCTCAATCTCTTGACCTTGTGATCCCCTGCCTTGGCCTCCCAAAGTGCTGGGATTGCAGGCGTGAGCCACTGCGCCTGGCCTGAAACAATAATTTCTTATTTCTTGTATTCATCATTGCTTCATGTATCTCACCTACTACTTCCTGAATTTTTATCCTTTTTATTATTATTATTTTTTTTTCAGAGAATGTGGGCTATACATTTTCTGAGGTCATGTAACTCTAGAAATATCTTCTTTTTGTCTTTAATCACCAGTGAAACTTTGGCTGGTCATAGAACTCTTGGCTTGAAGTAATTTCCATTTAGAACTTTTTTTCATGTAGCTGAAGCAATGGTTGATGATAATCTGACTCTTCTTCCTTTGTAGGTGAATTTTCTTTTCTTTGTCTGGATGGTTTTCTGACTTTCTTTCCCCATTGGGATCCTGAAATTTCTATGTGAGGGTTTCTTTTATTCTTGCTGAGTATTTTCAACCTATGAAATGTCTTTCCTTGGCAAAGAAACTTTTGGAAACTTTTATTATTTATTTAATAGGATTCATTTCTCCTAGAAACTGGGAACTTTATTTATTTATTTAAGAATTCATTTCTTCTAGAACACCTAGTAGACGGATGTCAAAATAGGGAATTTGTTTTCCATAATTCTTAACCTTTCTTTTGTAATCTCTTCATTCTTTTCTGCCACATTCTGTAAGAATTCCTGGCCTCAATCTTCCAGCCCACAGTCCGCTTGTCATTTGTGTCCATTCTATCACACAAGTAGTCTGTTGGATGTTTTCTTTACATTCATTGACTAAACTTGTAATGAATGAGCTCTGGTTGATGTTTTATCACTACAGATCCTTTTAACTTTAACTGCTTGATTTTAACTTCATTTATTCTAGAGACATGTTCTGCTTTCTCACACCCCTCTGATTTACCAGGTATAGGTTGCGAATTTGAGCTTGCTATTTCTTTTTCATAGTGTTGGCTTTTCTCAAATTATTTGGTGAGGGTGGGTTGTGCATCCACCTTTGCAGCTGAGTTTCTCTGTTTGGCTCTGCTCTTTTTGTTCCTGCAGCCTGTTAGAGAGGAGTGAGCATGCTTCCTAGATTCTATTCACCCTTTTCACTGAGGTGTGGGAAGCAGTGCAATCAGCATCTGGATAGTTTGTGTGGTGACTTGTGTGCTGACTGTGGATGCTCTCCTTTCTCCTGGGTGTTACCAGCCACCTGTGGTCTTGCCTTGTCTCCCCAATCCAAATTCCTACAAAGTCAGTGTGCCTTGAGACAAACACCCCTGCAGTAGCCAGCTGCCCTAGGGGAAGGAATGGGGTCAGAATACTGCACCCCTTTGTATCAGGTCAGTCACCTCTGGGTCTCCTCCTCTTCTCTGTTTCTGCCCTTTCTGGACAAGTAAACTTTTTCAGTACAATTTCCTTGGTGCCTTTTGGGTTATAGTTTCCCTTTCACACCAAATCTCACCTGCTTTCTGCTTTTAAAGAATTCTTTGCTGTTTTTGAACCCAACTGGGGCCTCACTTCTTGGTTTAGGAACTCAATTTGGGATTTTTTTTTCTTTTATATTTTTTTTCTATGATGTTTAGAGATTTGGTATGGGAGAGGAGGCTGTAGCAAAGACGAGACTGTCATCTTGTTACAAAAGTTAGTGGCCCTTTATTGGAACACAGAGTTCTGTGGCCACCATCATCCTCCTTGTTCAGCTGAATCCTCTGATTGAGAGAAAGGGACAGAGCAAGGGAGAGGAACTCAGTGAGCTGATTGAGACTCATTTGAGGAAGGGGCATCTCTTAAGTAGCCCAGGGCTGCCTATTCTATTTACATGCCCTGTAATGACAGGTGCCACCTGCAGCAAAGGAACAAAGAGGGTATTTTTCAGAAGTATGGGACAGAATCAGAAGCTCAGCTATAGACAAACCCCAGCTGGCTCCTTTTACCCCATCAATAAAAGGCCCTGTGCTTGCACTGTGGCTCCATTATCCCCTGCAGCATCAAAGCCAAGACAGGCTTCTCCTATCTCGGATGCTGACTGCAGCTCTTCAGCTGAGCTCTGCTTCCTGGTGCACACGCAGCTGCACACACTCCACATGCTCTTTGAGTGTCTTCTTATTCTTTCTTCAGACTCACCAAGGGCAGAAAGACATTTCTTCCAAATGAGTTGTTTCAAAGCTGCTACACTGTTTGAATTTCCAGCTTGCCACATTATTATTTTTTCTTTAACCTCTATCTTTATTGTTAGATGTGCCAAAACAATTATTAATAAACATTCATTGAGAAGATGCTATGTACAAGTCCCCTGGATAAAGAGAAGGTCAGGAAATCCATGGTATGCCCAGAGAATCATCTGAGGTATCCTTGAAGGAGGAAAGCCCATAAATGAAGTGGACATCTATAGTGTTGTCTAAAACCATTTCCCATCTTCTGGTAACAGCAATCCATCTTCCTTTAAGGAACTATTCCTTGATTTGATTGTGTGGTTTTAAAGAGACCAGCAATCCTAGAGCCTTACCTTAATCATATTACCCAGGCCTGTGTAAGCATATCCTCCACAGTGGTTACCAGGAGCTGGTCCTGGAAGCAGACATGTGACAAGCAGGCCAATCGAGCCTTTCCCCAGGATTAATATACACTGAAACAGTGTTAGGTGCTGAATGTTTGCATCCTGTTGCCTCAAATTCTGATGATGAAATCTAACCCTCAGTGTGATGGTATTTGGACGAGGGGCCTTCGAGAGACAGTCAGGTCATGAGGGTGGAGCCCTCGAGATAGTATTAGTGCTCTTATAAGAAGAGGCCAGAGAGCATGCCTGTTGTTTCTACCACATGAGGATACACTCAGAGGGCTCTCACCAGAACCAGACCATACTGGCACCCTGATCTCGGGCTTCCTGGCCTCCAGAATTCTGAGAAATAAATTTCTGTCATTTAAGGCACCCCTTCCATGGTACTTTGTTACAGCAGCCAGAACTAAGGCAAACAGTGAGAAAATAACTCCTTCCTTTGAGTACCTTTAGCTCTGATGATCTAAGCCTGCATCTACACATGCCACCTACTTCTCCTATCTACTTTACAAGACACTCTTCCACCTGAGAGAAAATGAGACCAACATCAGGGAAGAGGAGACAAGGGAGACGGAAAGAGCGAGAAGGAACTCAGGACACCATGTAAGGTCCTGCAGCCAGTGAAATCTCTTACCTTGTGCTGCCTGCTCTCTAGTCACCTATGCCTTGTATTCTAAATATTCCACACCCGTGTCTTCTGCACATCTTTGCACATGGTTTATAACACAGAGAAAGCTCTTTTAGTTCCGTCTCTTGTTTTCCTCCTGGGGAATGCCTAATCATCCCCTGAGGACTAGCCCAGCTATCCTGAGTTCCTCCACATACAGTTAGAATCTCTGGCTCCTGCCCCACCCAGAACTCTTTGGGCAGACTCTAGGATGACCTTGTGTATTAGTCCATCCTCACATTGCTAATAAAGATGTACCTGAGAGTCGGTAATTTATAAAGAAAAAGAGGTTTAAGGGACTCACAGTTCCACATGGCTGGGAAGGCCTCATGATCATGGCAGAAGGTGAAGGAGGAGCAAAGTCACGTCTTACATGGCCACAGGCAAGAGAGTATGTGCAGGGGAACTGCCCTTTATAAAACCATCAGATCTCCTGAGATATATTCACTACCACAGAAACAGCATGGGGGAAACTGCCCCCATGATTCAATTATCTCTATCCTTGACACATGGAGATTATTACAGTTCAAGGTGAAATTTGGGTGGGACACAGCCAAACCATATCACCTCGTGATAACTGTTTTTACTTCTTCTTCTTCTCTCTCTTTTTTTTTTTTTTTTAACATCATACTGTGCATTCCTTGAGGGCAGGGGCTATATCTGATTCATCCCTAAATCCAACTCTGGCATCCCTATCTGGTACCTCAGATGGGTCTACGCACGAGGTAGAGTGTCTCAGTTCCTATGTGCTGCTAGAGCTGACTTTCTCATGAGAGGATGTATGGGAATAGAAAGGAAGGTAATTCTAGGAAGGGGCCTTGCTTCTGCCATTAACCACCCCCCACTGTCTCTTGAATCTTTTCTTTTCCAGAGGGTCTCTGACTCACATGGTGAGTGAAGACAGAATTCCTTCTTGACGGACAGCAGGAAGGGGTTTGGGGAGCTCTTGTATGTCATCCGAGGTGCTTGGATTTTATACAGAGTAACTGGGGGCCACTAAAGGATTCTAATCAGGGGCATCTAAATTATGCTCAGGTGATTTAGAAAGACCATGAGACTGCCATGTGGAGACTGGGCTGGTGACAAGTTGAGGCTGAAGATTATAAAGACAGTGGAGGAGCTAAAGGGGATGCTTTCATCCATGAGAGAGGAGATAAGGACTTGGACAGTGCCATGGCTTAGAGAGAAGAAGACAGTGGCCCTTCTTATTATCCCTCCTTTCTTACTCCTTCCCGCTGAGCCACGGAGACCTCCACTCCGGTGGCCTTCTGTGCTGGCTTCTCTCATTCTTTTCTGTCTTGTCTGTAAACCCCGTAATGGCTCTAAATCAGGAGAAAATGATGCTTTCTCCTTGCCCCATAGAATCCTTGGGAGTTACATCTTTGTCAGCACTTCTGCTTCCAGCTCCCATCGGATCAGTTAATGTTTCTTTTATGAAGCGAGGACACCTGATTTTTGTCAGTGTAGAGCTTAAGACTGCCTTGTCAGCACTGTCTCCCTGGCTGGCCATATCAAATAGACAGAGGAAGAAGGCAACCAAACTGTGATCAGATTCCAAGACGATGACGCCAGGGCTGCACACTGCTTGGGAGAGTGGAGTTAAATGAAACAAAAGGGTCCCATAGTGCTAGGATGACAGAATTACACAGTCAAAAGGGGCTTTCTGTTCTGGCAGTGTGGGAAAAGCTCAGGACCATCTGCCAGTCATTTGACCATCTAGTTAAGCCCCTTCATTTGTCTGGTCTCAGTTTCTTATCTGTAAGGTGGCAATGATCCCTGATGAGACACTGGGGACTATGAAGTTGAAGAGATACCTTTTGGACTTGAACCCCAAAGCCCTGGGTTTGAACCCCAAAGCCCCAGATTTGAGCCTGAAAGCCCGGGTTTTGAATCCCGAAGCCCTGCGCTTGTGCCCCCAAGCCCTGAGTTTGCACCCAGAAGCCCTGAATCAGATTCTCAGAGCCCTGAGTTTGAATCCCAGAGCCCTAGGTATGAACCCCAAAGCCCTGGCTATGAACCCAAGAGCCCGGGCTATGAACCCCGGAGCCCTGGCTATGAACCCCGGAGTCCTGGCTATGAATCTGAGAGCTCTAGATATGAACCCCAGAACCCTGAGTTCAAAACCCAAACCCCAGAATTTGAAGCTTAAAGTTCCAAATTCCAGGAAGGTGAAGAGGCGCTTCTGAATCCTGAGGAAAAAAGTCCCTTGAATATCTCCTTAGGAGTTCACCCCCTGGACTCACACTCAGGGGTTTGGGGAGCAGCCCACCGGGGGTCTAGTCCAGGCTCTTCTAGTCCAGACTGAGGGATGTAAGGAGTCTCTTGCTTGTTACCACCTGTGGTGGTCCCAAGAGTTAAAGCAGCCCTCACTCTACTTGGTACATTTATACACTCATTCATTTATGAAATAAATCATTCATTCCTTTATTCATTTTTCCAGCAAATACCCGCTCAGTCCCTACTCTTTGCCAAGCCTTATGCTCAATGCTATGAACACAGATATAAATGTGAGTTGTTCTGGCTTTTAAGAGTTTACAATCCAGAGAGAGAGAGCCAGAAATGTAAATGGATAGTCACCACAAAGTGACAAAGTCAGGAGAAAGTGCAGAGGGCAGAGCCATCACTAAAGGATTTTGTTTTATTCATCCTCAAAGCATCTGGCATTTTTCCTGGAACAGAGGTTAGGTTCTCAATGAATGAAGTACAAGTTTAGCTGGGGCCTGTGAATGAGTAAAAGTGTACCAGGTAAGCAAGGTGAGGGAACAGCATTCCTAACAGAATAAACTATATGCATCCAGACTTGTAAGCATAAAAGGGTTTGGCTCTCTGAAAAAAGTGAGCAATTCTAAATTCCTGGGGTTGAGGACCCTGCAAAGTCCTATTAGGAGGTGAGGCTGGAGAATCAGATGGAGAGAGGGTTGTTTTGGGTCAGCGAAATTGGGCTTTAACCAGAGAAAGGAGGGACCATTGAAGTTGCCTAACAGTAACTTTTGAAAGGTTCTCCTAGGCTCGATGTGAGTGGGTTGGGGCAGGTCATGCCTTAGATAGGGAGGCCTGTTAGGGATGTTCTTCAAGGTAATGCTACTCGTGGCTCAAGGCCAGCTGGGATGAACAGGGCATCTCAAATATGGATTCTTCTCCATCTCAAAAGAAAAGATTGGGTTATTGACTCCTTGAAGATCCTGATGAGGGAGATGTGGACTATTTGAGGAGCATCTTCACCTAAGCAATGCCCTTACAGATGAAATAGATCAGGAAGACAACTGACATCTGGTCAGAGACCTTCGGAAATAAGAAAGCACTCACCATTTTAAGTTCCTGGCCCATCTTTCTCCAACATCTCCTAACTTTGGCCTGTTTGGTTAATAGAAATCACCTTTATTGCTATGTTAAACATAAAAATTTGTAGAGCATTTTGGCTAAAAGTAAATCAGAGCAATCAGATACTGCCAGTCTTGTGGAGAAGCAAAGATCTGTTTAATCTCTTCATTGTTTGGGGTGGGGAGCTAAAGACCACAGCCCAGGAAAGATTTGGCCAAGGTCCCTCAGCAAGTTTGTACCTGCAAGTAGACCAGGGTCGTCTAGACTGCCAGAACACTGGCTTCCCCAGTGTGATCCAAAGCTTCTGGCTGTATCTACCAAAGGAAGAGTTAAAGCAATTGTCCCTTAGTAAGCACAGGTGATCAGGTTCTTGGAGAAGATGAAGCCAGAATTTCCCCTGAGACTCAGCCAACCAAAGCTTTTCCATTGTGCTGACTCATTTCCTATGAGTAAGGTCACTTTCCTGTTTAAAAATCTTGTATGTCCACAGGGGAAGCTCAAACTGCTTAGAGAGGCATCCAAGGTCTTTCATCTCTGTGTCCTTCCTTAGGCTTCATACTCATCTCTCACTCTAGCCTAGATGGAACCTGGGCAGCATACCAGTAGTTCTCAACCTCACCTTGGGAGTTTTTGAAAAAATATGTGTTGATACTCAGATAGTCCCTCTGGAGGTTTTGAGAGGTGGCTCTCTGCCACCCATATGTTTTAAATCTTCCCTTGATTCTAATGTGCAGCTGGAGTGAAGGACCACTATTCACCCACAGCTAACTACTTCCTATTATCTAAATTATTATCCATATGTGCCTTGCACTCTCTGAGACTTTGGGCATGGCTTCCTTATTCTGCCTTGTCCCACTTTTCCACTTACTCCCCTCTGCTAACTTGGATCTCTGTTTTTGCTTTGGGCCTTTGTACATAATACCATCATAGCATTTGGAAACCTTCACTTATGTATCCGTCAGTCACCCAGAGGAGAGTGTGAACTCTGCAAGGAAGATGCTATTCTACTTATCATTTCTTCATTGTCAACATCACAGGACCTGACACATAGTATGTGCTTAGGAAATAACAGTGGTCCGAATGAGAGTTTCTGAACTCCAGAGTGGCCTTTTTTCAGAAAGCTTCCCACTTTCCTAGGGTAGTTAATGGGTTATGGGGCAGAGCTTTTGAGATACCCCCAAGGTACCGTGTTCTAGCAACTGGTCCATCTTTTGTCTCTAAGGAAGGAAAATCATCAAAGAATTTCTACTCACCTGTTACTGAAAATGGGAGGCTGATCTCTCTTTTGTGTAGCTGGGCAACCTCATAACTAAAAACGGGAGGTGAGAATATTTAGAGCCAGAGACACCTTGGTCGGACACCTGTGGCCCTAGCTGTATGACTTGCATGACAAGTTAGTGGAAGAATGTGAGCCTTCATGAAATAATGTAAAAAGAGGTCAGCACACCACCCACCATGTACTGAATTCTTCATAGGTATAAATTTCTTTTCTTCCAGAAGAAATGGTTTCAGAATCCCGCAATGTTTTTTTTCCAACTGTCTTCTCCTAAATGCGCTCATTCACTGCTATCTTTCTCTCTCTTTCCTATTCTCCCTACTTCTCTTTCCCCTGACCCTTTACTTTTTTCTATCACCTTCATACTTTCTTACTCTGTATACTAACTGGTTCTTTTTGAATTCATCTTTGGAGAAGGAATAAATTCCTCTGGCACTCTTTCTTTCCATCATGTGTCATTTGGGGATAAGATGAGCATACCCAGCAGGATTCACTCAAGTTGGAAGGAAAGTCTGATACCAACTTCTGCTACAATATAGTGCCAGAGCAATGAGGGCCTAGTTTCTCTATGCTGGGGCAGGAGGCAGAGAAGGAGAGAAGTGAACCTCTGACATAAATTCTGCAGTGTGTTTTTATTACCGCATAATCCATGCTCATGCCACTGGTCTGCATACCACCAGTTAATGGAAACCTCATGTTCTACTGATCTGGGATGCCTCATGGTTAACTCTTGCAGGACCAGCTATGCACCCAGGCCAAAGGAAATCCTTTCCAGAAAGAAGCTGGGTTATCAGACATGCAGGCGCTGCCTTACATGTTGAAGAAAGCCACCATGGGGTGTGGTTAATGATAGAGGCTGGAATGTGGCAGGCAGGCACTCATCTGGACCTGTCTGCAGAGCTACTCATAAAACGCCACGTGGCATTTGGGTACACTCATCACCCAGAGCCTGAGCTACCCCTGGATTCATGGAGCTGACTGCTCTTGGCTTGCTGTGCACTCTCTTAGAGCGTTGTTTCATCTGGGAGAAAGATCTGAGGAGTCTTCACACAGAGCCAGCCAGGCACAGAATGAATACACGATGGAAGGAGGTCACTGCATTGCAATATAGTATGTGCTGTGAGTTCACACAAGGGATGTGGGAGCTCCAAGGAGAAAACCACTAACTGTGCCAGGAATGATATCCAGAAAAGGGAATATTTGATCTTGAAATCTCGATAAACAAAGATATATTTTTTAAACCAGGCAAATAAAGAGAAAGGCCAATCAATCCTATGCAGAAATAGCAATGTGTGCAAGGTCTTGGGGTATTTTCTCATCCAGACAAGGCAGCAAGAGAGTGATGACATGGTTAAGGCTGGCTATGGGGTTGCACTGCCTTCTAATCTCAGCCTTCCTAATACTGTTGTGACTGAGTTTTATAACCTCTATGCTATTGTTTCCTCATCTGTAAACTGAGGACCATAATAATATCTACCTCAGAGATTGCTCTGAGGATTAAATGATGAAATGCATAAAGCTTTTAGCCCTGTTCCTGGCATTTTAAAGGCCTTGGTAAATGTTGGCTATTATTACCGTCAGGGAATAAATGACAGTTTGGAAGGGTCAGAACACATGTTTGGAAACAATGGAAAGACCCAAGGTTAGTCAGAGGCCAGATGGTGAAGGAACTAGAATCTGTACTGAGGATTTGGACTTAATCCTCTAGGTCATGGGAAATCACTGAAGGTTAATTCATTCAAATATGATCCTCTGGATGGTTTCCCTTCTTGGAAGATCCTTCCCAGAAAGCCTTTTTACCTTCTCATCAGGAATCCAAACTGTCCTGGTGATGTCCATCTCCCTCTGAAAAGAAACATGAGCCCCATGTGGCTCACCCCATATTCACTACACTGCTTACCACCATCAGACCTCCTCATTGTGACACCTTAGTCCTAGGGTATCAGATTCAAGAGCCTGCACTTGGATGTTTCTTCACATCACTGTCAATAAATGTCCATGATCACAAAACAAGGAGAAGGAACCAAGAACCGGGTCTGGATATTCCCAAAGATTTATGCCCCAAAGCAAAGTTTGTAAAACAATGTCTCCTTGTCCTAGTTAGGATGAGTTGGTTGGCATCTGAAAACCTCTGGAAATTTGCCACAAAGTGGCAATGCATCCTGCAAGTAACGCTGATGGGATTTGAGCAGCAGTTTGCCAGTGGAGGCTGCCGGTCTGTTTGTGGGGTTATCAGGGTAATGGATCCTGGCATTCTGCTCGCACTGTCTTTACAAACGTCACTTTCACTTTATTGTACATTAACCCCAATCTCTTCACAAGCTCCAAAATAAAACTTCTTTGCAAACAACCAAGGTCCATCTGCTGTGCTGTTAAAAATATCCCAGCATGAAAATACAGAAGCATTAGATGTACCCATGATTAGAAAGCATACAGTGGACTCACCTGAAAATACCTGACTTTGAATAGGAGAAACCAGTCTTTCTTTCTCTCCTGGTTGATAGATTGATACCTCCCATTCCAATGGTAAAAACAGAATCCCAAATTCCAAGACTGATTGGATTCCAAATATTATATCCTACTGTCCTGAGGAACTCATATATACCTATTACTGTGTACTCTCAATGGAACTCATCATATCAGCTGCTGGCAGGTTAATCCTCTAACTGGGAATGAATGAATGAGCCAATGAATGATTAGCAGGTAGAGGTCCCATGTCCCCACATAGTGCACATGAATTGTGTTCACTTCTTTTTCCATTCCTTGATCAATTATTTATTGCAGAGAGAGAACATATCCCTGTATTATTGGCAAAAATCTGCAGGTTGGGTCTCATTTCCTCTGAAAGAGCAACCCCCAACAGTGGGTATTTAAGTTGATTCAACTCTGCAGCCATACTGCACAGCCCATCTATCACAGCAATTTATACAAATGCCACTGTAGTATCCAGGCCTATGTATCTTATATTCTGAGATTGCACAGTTCCTGAGGCCTTTGTAAAGCAAACCTTTCATGAATAAATCAGGAAATACCCTGATGCATGCTCTAAGTAGAGGAAGATATTCTATTTAGGTCATGCAGGGAAGTTCTGCCAAGTTTGCTAAAATGAACAAATCCCCGGAGTGCAGTCTACCTCTATACATTCTGAAACACAAGCAAGTATCTCCCAGGCCCCTGCAGCTGTGCTGTATAGACACTGAGGGCTCTAAGTCTATAAAGTCTTAGTTTGATCACCTGAGGCTCCAAAGACTTTCAAGTCAGGAGCCAGGCAATGAGTTTTGCTAGTCCATAGGAAGAACTTTGCAAATGGAAAATTTGTCCACTGTGGAGCCTGGGGCAATGGGACTTCTGCAAAGCAAAGGAGGAAAAAAATAAAAACAGGAAAAATTAAAGTGAGCCTGTGGTCCTAGCCTGTTTTTTGGATCCATTTGAGAAAGCCCCTGACTTTGTTTAAAGTATTTCAATGGATTCTTAAACCTCTCCCAGAACACAGGATGTGGCCTAGTGCACCCTCTCCTTTAGCAATGGAAATTCTCCTGATAAGAATAAGGATTTCCAGATTTCCAGCCAACCTCAAATTAGAGAGGGTTATCTGGGGTAGAAGAATGCAGAACAAAATGCTGGATGATTCCCTTCCTTTTAACGAGGGCAGCCAGGCCCAGCCCCTTTTGCCCAGAAAAGGCTGTGTGAGACTGGAAGATCTAGTTTGAAGAAACAGACAGAGGCATCGACTTGGGTGACTTGGAGGAATGACTTTGTGCTCTCAGCACGAAGCAAAGAGCATGGAGAAGGGGTGATGTCATTAGAAAGGTGGACAGAACGCCTGGGCACGGTCTGAGATGATAGAACCTTGTTTGGATCAAGAACTGATCTTCACTTTGTTGGTCCCCACATTCGTCTCTGGCAGTGCAGTTAATGCCAGTCAGGCATGTAGGGACACATTCTTTCTAACAATATCAAAAGAAACAAAACAAAAAAATTTTAAGCACTTAAATTTGTTGCTAGGAACATATCAGCCCATACCCTGATTCGTTGGGAAGTTAAAAATAACCCGAAGGTTACCTGTGAGTGTAGAATCTGAACAAAGGGACTTTGTTCTTACTGGTGTCCCTAACGAGAAGTGGTGCCTCTTTGCAGCTTTGCCCCTTTGACTGTGCTGAATACATAAAGACTACATCCACTTTTCTTCCGTTTTCAGTGCTCTCTTCCAAACATCTGTCTATGGTTGAAACTTACTTTCTTAGGTTCATCAATATGTAGCTTTCAAAAAGTGAACTACTTTGAGGCTACTCTTTCAGGGTCTTATATGGTGGCCCCCATACTTTTAGCCTCCATTACCGTTTGTTGCCAAAGTGAATATTTTACTTATTGTTGGTCACAGTAATTTACAACTTGATTTTCTAGTATTACCTTCTCAAAGTGTCACTGATTTTCAAGTTCTTAGGAATAGGAATACTGACTTTATGCTGTTATACCACTCATGTGATTCATGAGTTTAACTTCACTACTAATAGATTAAGTGACCTTGGCTACGTTTCTTCATTGATAACATGTTGATCAAATATAGACTCTCTCTAATCTAGAGAGAAAGACCAATGGAGAGAATTTAAGTTCAAGCATGGTAGGAACTGTAAGTTGCCACACAAATGGGAAGTGATTTGCTGAAGATTTTTCATACAACATGTCTGTTTTTTCCCTTTTACTTCTTAGCACTTTCTGCAGTGTCTGGTGTATTGTAGGCAATCAATAAAAGCTAGTCACTTGATGGTTGCTTGTAAAAGGGAGCCTGAATCTGGGAACTGATTCTCTAAGGAGAGGAAAACAGGGGAGGGCTTAAAAGAAGATGTATCTTTTTTTTTTCTCATTATAAATGTAATTTAAGCTCAAATGATAAAATTTAGAAAACTCATAAGAATATTAGAATACTTGATATTTGCAAACTGTTAGTATTTTGCTCTGTGCACAGGGCACTGGGCCTGTCATCTCCTCTCTCTTTCTCTCTCCCTCTGTCTCTCTGACTTGCACACACATGTGTCCTCAAAGCACGATGTTGTTCCTTTAAGTGCTGACTACAGCTCATACCTAGAAATATGTTTTTTCATCAGGCAAAGGGATGAGAGGTGACCCCTCTGGCAACTCTATTAGTTCATTAATTAATGCAAATCTGAGAAATGTCAGGTAGGGCCTGTTAAGCCTATTTCTCTCTTGGTTTTACTCTTTTAGGTAATAAAAGTAATAATATCTAATATTTACTAAATAATTACTACATGCCAGGAATTTGTCTAAGCAAGTTACACATACTATTTTATCCCCATCCTTACACTAAATGGCAGGTAATACAGGTGTATAATCTTTTCTCTACAATTCCATAGTCCAAAAAAGCTTTGTGGCTCACGCCTGTAATCCTACCATTTGGGAGGCCGAGGTGGGTGGATCACAAGGTCAGGAGATCGAGACTGTCCTGGCCAACATGGTGAAACCACGTCTCTACTAAAATAACAAAAATTAGCCAGTGTGGTGACATGCGCCTATAATCCTAGTTACTCAGGAGGCTGAGGCAGAAGAATCACTTGAACTCAGGAGGACGAGATTGCAGTGAGCTGAGATTATGCCACTCCAGCCTGGCAGCAGAGCAAGACTCCATCTGAGAGAGAGAGAGAGAGAGAGAGAGAGAGACAGAGAGAGAGAGAGGAGAAAATAGGCAAGTTTGGCACAAGCTTTTTTTGACAGCAAAACCTTATCAAACCTGATGTGATGGTATTTATGGTCTTTATTCATCCCACTTACATATAGTCAACTTTCAATGAAAAATAAAGCACTAATGTCTTTAATTACATGGTGTTGTCCCAGAACCTTCTGAAGGTTTTAGGTATTAGATGATCTGTACACTTTATTACCTTTATAATATTTGAAAATTTTTTCATCCAAAACATAATCCAAGACAAAGACTTCAAGTCTGTGATGCTGAACATACCTTGATACTCCCACTTTACAGATGTAGTGGATCATAGAGATAGATAGTAAGCAACTTGCCTAAGTTAGGTCAGGATTCTAACTCAAATACATAACTAGCTTCAGAGTCTGCACTAAAACCTTTACATTTGTGTAGCACTCAAAGTTTTACAGCTCTTTCCAGTATACTAATTTAAAGTTCTACTAAGATTTTACTCATTTTATAGTCTGTAAGACAAGTGAAATTTGGAGAAATTATATGACTCACCCAAGGTCCCGTAGTTCTAATGCAACAGAATTAGGACTTAAGCTTCCAGTCAGCTGATTCTTAGCCTATCTTATCCCAGCACCCTCATGGCTGCCCTGGATAGTCACAAAACTCACATCATAACATAGTGGTATTTTTTCATTTACACAGCACGACTACCTAGGCAGGCTGCATAAAAACAGTTCTACCTTACAGAAATCATAACAGTCTCAGACAGTGCAATCAAATTAGAACTCACGATTAAGAAACTCACTCAAAAACTGCACAACTACATGGAAACTGAACAACCTGCTTCTCAATGACTACTGGGTAAATAACAAAATTAAGGCAGAAATAAATAAGTTCTTTGAAACCAATCAGAACAAAGACACAACATGCCAGAATCTCTGGGACACAGCTAGAACAGTGTTTAAAGGGAAATTTATAGCACTAAATGCCTACAGGAGAAAGTGGGAAAGATCTAAAGTTGACACCCTCACATCATAATTAAAAGAACTAGAAAGGCAAGAGCAAACAAATTCAAAAGCTAGTAGAAGACAAAAAATAAGAGCAGAGCAGAACTGAAGGAGATAGAAACATGAAAAAAAAAACCATTCAAAAAATAAATGAATCCAGGAGCTGGTCTTTTGAAAAGATTAACGAAATAGACCGCTAGCCAGACAAAGAAAAGAGAGAAGAATCAAATGACACAATAAAAAATGGTAAAGGTGAGATCACCACTGATCCCACATAGATACAAACTACCATCATGGAATACTATAAACCTCTATGCAAATAAACTAGAAAATCTAGAAGAAATGAATAAATTCCTGCATACATACACCCTCCCATGACTAAACCAGGAAGAAGACAAATCCCTGAATAGGCCAATAACAAATTCTGAAATTGAGGTAGTAATTAATAGCCTACCAACCAAAAAAAACCCAGGACCAGATGGGTTCATAGCCAAATTCTACCAGAGGTACAAAGGAGAGCTGGTACCATTCCTTCTGAAACTATTCCAAACAATAGAAAAAGAGGGACTCCTCCATAACTCATTTTATGAGGCCAGCATCAGTCTGATACCAAAACCTGGCAGACACACAACAATAAAAGAAAATTTCAGGCCTATATCCCTGATGAACATACATGCAAAAATCCTCAATAAAATACTGGCAAACCGAATCCAGCAGCACATTAAAAAGCTGATCCACCATGATCAAGTCAGCTTCATACCTGGGATACAAGGCTGGTTCAACATACACAAATCTATAAATGTAATCCATCACATAAACAGAATCAATCACAAAAACCACTTGATTATCTTAATAAATGCAGAAAAGGCCTTTGATAAAATTCAACACGTCCTCAGGCTAAAAACTCAATAAACTAGGTATTGATGGAACACATCTCAAAATAATAAAAGCTATTTATGACAGACCCACAGACAATATCATACTGCATGGGCCAAAGCTGGAAGCATTCCCTTTGAAAACTTGTACAAGAGAAGGATGCCCTTTCTCACCACTCCTATTCAACATAGTATTGGAAATTCTGGCCAGGGCAATCAGGCACAAAGAAATAAAGCGTACTCAGATAGGAAGAGAGTAAGTGAAATTGTCTCTGTTTGTAGATTACATGATTGTATGTTTAGAAAACCCCATTGTCTCAGCCCAAAATCTCCTTAAGCTGATAAGCAACTTCAGCAAAGTTTCAGGATATAAAATCAATTTGCAAAAATCACAAGCATTCCTATATACCAATAATAGACAAACAGAGAGTCAAATTATGAGTGAACTCCCATTCACAATTGCTACAAAGAAAATAAAATACCTGGGAATACAACTTACAAGGGATGTGAAGGACCTCTTCAAGGAGAACTACAAACCACCACTCAAGGAAATAAGAGAGGACAGAAACAGATGAAAAAACATTCCATTATCATTGATAGGAAGAATCAATATCATGAAAATGGCCATACTGGCAAAGTAATCAAAGTAATTTATAGATTCAATGCTATCCCCATCAAGCTACCATTGACTTTCTTCACAGAATTAGAAAAAACTACTTTAAATTTCACATGGAATCAAAGAAGAGTCTGTATAGCAAAGACAATCCTAAGCAGAAAGAAGAAAGCTGGAGGCATCATGCTACCTGACTTCAAACTATACTACAAGGCTACAGTAATCAAAATAGCATGGTACTGATACCAAAACAGATATATAGACCAATGGAACATAACAGAGGCCTCAGAAGTAATGCCACACATCTACAACCATATGATCTTTGACAAACCAGACAAAAACAATCAATGGGTAAAGGATTTTCCATTTAATAAATGGTGTTGGGAAAACCGGCTAGCCATATGCAGAAAGTTGAAACTGGACCCCTTTCTTACACATTATACAAATCAAGATGGATTAAACACTTAAATGTAAGACCTAAAACAATAAAAACCCTAGAAGAAAACCTAGGCAGTATCATTCAGGACATAGTCATGGGCAAGGACTCCATAACTAAAACACCAAAACAATGGCAACAGAAGCCAAAATTGACAGACGGGATCTAATTAAACTAAAGAGCTTCTGCATAGCAAAAGAAACTATCATCAGAGTGAACAGGCAACCTACAGAATGGAATAAAATCTTTGCAATCTATCTGTCAGAAGGCTAATATCCAGAATCCACAAGCAACTTACACATATTTACAAGAAAAAAATCAAACAACCCCATCAAAAAGTGGGCAAAGGATATAAACAGACACTTCTCAAAAGAAGATATTTATGCAGGTAACAAACATATAAAAACAAGCTCCTCATCACTGGTCATTAGAGAAATGCAAATCAAAACCACAATGTGATAATGTGATACCATCTCATGCCAGTTAGAATGGTGATAGTTAAAAAGTCAGGAAACAACAGATGCTGTAGAGGATGTGGAGAAACAGGAACACTTTTACACTGTTGGTAGGAGTATAAATCAGTTCAACCATTGTGGAAGACAGTGTGGCAATTCCTCAAGGATCTAGAACCAGAAATACCATTTGACCCAGCAATCCCCTTACTGGGTATATATCCAAAGGATTAAAAATCATTCTACTGTAAAGACACATGCACACACATGTTTACTGCAGCACTATTCACAACAGCAAAGACTTGGAACCAACCCAAATGCCCATCAGTGATAAACTAGATAAAGAAAAAGTGGTACATATACACCAAGGAATACTATACAGTCATAAAAAAGTATGAGCTCATGTCCTTTGCAGGGACATGGATAAAGCTAGAAACCATCATTCTTAGCAAACTAACACAAGAACAGAAAATCAAACCCCACATGTTCTTACTCATAAGTGGGAGTTGAACAATGAGAACACATGGACACAGGGAGGAGAACATTACACACTGGGGCTTGTCATAGGTTAGGGGAGGGATAGCATTAGGAGAAATACCTAATATAGATGACAGATTGATGGGTGCAGCAAACCACCATGGCATGTGTATACTTATGTAACAAACCTGCACATTCTGCACATGTATCCCAGAACTTAAAGCATAATTAAGAAAACAGAAAAATAAAACAAACAACAACAACAACAACAAAAGAGTTCTACCTCATTCTGAGCCACCAAAGATCAGAAGCAGGATTGTTTGGAGTGAAAAAGCTTGGATCTGTCAAAAGTAACTGATTGAGCCCACACATCAGTATTCCTCAGCCAAAGCATCAAGCTTAACCAGTACTGCTTATACCTGCCATTCCAGAAATCAAGGCATGGATTTGAAGCTAACAGATCCTCCTTGCTAGAACAAAATAATCATGAAAATGAAAAGTACACTGGAACATGAGGCCACAGATTTGAGACCTGGGTCTAGGCTTTTCCACTTCAGACAAGTCATGACCTCTCTGAGACTGTCTAGGGATATGCACTGTCCTACAAATGGCACATAAACATGGTGTGGATCCAAAAGAAGTTGCATTTAATGGAACCCAGAGACATGCTTCTATCATTGAGAAATGAAACAACATGAAAACTAGCTGAGGCTTAGGATTTATGTGGCCTTAGGATAGTCTAATCTTCTGAATGCAGCTGGACAGTTCAGATGATAAAAGAGTATGTTCCAGTTGTTAAGTCTAGAATGTGGAATAAAGGAACATTTTTGCTCCTCTATGGTAGAGTGAGACACACCTATAGTGCTATTACCAGTTTTGAGCCTCATGTTCTAAGATAGATAAAATAATCCTGATGAAGCTCAGCTTTCTGATAGTGAAAAAAACTTGACACTCTATTATCTGACTCTAGCGAGCCCTAGATCTAGTTCATGCTCTTCCCTCTGTTTGGATTGCTCCACTCTGCTCTGACAGAGACATTGATCACCAAAGGAGCATTTAACATTGCAGTTCAAATTTTGGCAAAGGTCATTTGCTTCTGCTTTGCTCCAAGCACCTGGCTCAATTTTTGTTTGATCTTGGCTGCTGACTTTGGCTTTATCTCTACCCCAGGCCAGATTTTCCCCTTACAGCTGATGACGGATGCAGCACTTCTGGCTTTGACCTCTGTCCATTTGGCTGAAGTCCCCCAGGTCAAAGGGAAACTGACATTCACCTGAGTTTGCCCACATGTCCCAAGTACTCCAAAACTTTATTTCCCTTCCTCTCCTTCACATCTCCTCAGATGGGTGAGGGTCTGCATCCCTAGGTACTCCTGTACTCCTTCATGTTGGGAACCTGGAAAGGAACTTAGGCCCACAACCAGTTCTACTATTCTGTGGAAATGCCTGTGACCCCTATCCAAGGCCCTAATGGCTACAAACTGACTGTGGACAGGATTGTAAGGTAAGAGGGGAGCGTAAGGAGGAATGTGAAGATGAGGCAGAAGTCTTTTCCAATTCCTTTTTGGGTTTCCACAACCACCATGTATCTCTCCCAATAACAACCATATTGAACTCTGGTTCTTTGCATGTATGTATCCGTCCTTCATTGGGCTGTAAGGACCTTGCAGCCCAGTACAGTTCCTCTGTCTTGCCTGTGTCTAATTCCCCAGGACTTAGCCTGGGATCCTGTGCCAGATAGGGGCTCAGAGCATCTGCTGAGCAATAAATGACTGACTACGAGACTGAATCATTCAAGCATTACTATTGGAAATGAATATTGCCATCAGACATACCCATTGCTGGTAACCAGACCTGTTAGAGAAGGTTGACAGAATTCTGCTATTAGAGCAGTTTTATAAAGTTGAGATGATCTATGCCCAGTTTGGAGACTGAATGGCTACTTAGTCTGGGTGAGATAAAGCTGGAGGTCATGAGCTATGTTCTATTAGTCCATTTTCACACAGCTATAAAGAACTACCTGAGAGTGGGTAATTTATGAAGAAAAGAGGACTAATTTACTTGGTTTTGCAGGATTAAAAGGAAGCATAATGGGGAGGAAACTTACAAACATGGGAAAAGGTGAAGAGGAAGCAAGCACCTTCTTTACATGATGGCAGGGGAGAGACAACTAAGGGAGAAGTGCCACACTGTTTTTTGTTTTTTTGTTTTTGTTTTTGTTTTTTTTTTTTTCTTTTTTTTTTTTATTGCATATTAGGTTTTGGGGTACATGTGATGAACATGCAAGATTGTTGCATAGGTACACACATGGCAGTGTGCTTTTCTGCCTTCCGTCCCCTCACCTGTATCTGTCATTTCTCCTCATGCTATCTCTTCCCACCTCCCCACCCCCCGCCCCTCCCCCATTTCCCCCCAACAGACCCCAGTGTGTAGTGCTCCCCTCCCTGTGTCCATGTGTTCTCATTGTTCAATACCCGCCTATGAGCGAGAATATACGGTATTTGATTTTCTGCTCTTGTGTCAGTTTGCTGAGAATGATGGTTTCCAGGTTCATCCATGTCCCTATAAAGGACATGAACTCATCGTTTTTGATGGCTGCATAATATTCCATGGTGTATATGTACCACATTTTCCCTATCCAGTCTATCATCGTTGGGCATTTGGGTTGGTTCCAGGTCTTTGCTATTGTAAACAGTGCTGCAATGAACATTCGTGTGCACGTGTCCTTGTAGTAGAATGATTTATAATCCTTTGGATATATACCCAGTAATGGGATTGCTGGGTCAAATGGGATTTCTATTTTTAGGTCCTTGAGGAATCGCCACACTGTCTTCCACAATGGTTGAATTAATTTACATTCCCACCAACAGTGTAAAAGTGTTCCTATTTCTCCACATCCTCTCCAGCATCTGTTGTTTCCCGATTTTTTAATGATCGCCATTCTAACTGGTGTGAGATGGTATCTCAATGTGGTTTTGATTTGCATTTCTCTGATGACCAGTGATGATGAGCATTTTTTCATATGTTTGTTGGCCTCCTGTATGTCTTCTTTTGTAAAGTATCTGTTCATATCCTTTGCCCATTTTTGAATGGGCTTGTTTGTTTTTTTCTTGTAGATCTGCTTTAGTTCTTTGTAAATTCTGGATATCAGCCCCTTGTCAGATGGGTAGACTGCAAAAATTTTTTCCCATTCTGTTGGTTGCCGATTCACTCTACTGACTGTTTCTTTTGCCGTGCAGAAGCTGTGGAGTTTGATTAGGTCCCATTTGTCTATTTTGGCTTTTGTTGCCATTGCTTTTGGCGTTTTGGTCATGAAGTCCTTGCCTACACCTATGTCCTGAATGGTTTTGCCTAGATTTTCTTCTAAGGTTTTTATGGTTTTAGGTCTGATGTTTAAGTCTTTAATCCATCTGGAGTTAATTTTGGTGTAAGGTGTCAGGAAGGGGTCCTGTTTCTGCTTTCTGCACATGGCTAGCCAGTTTTCCCAACACCATTTATTAAACAGGGAGTCCTTTCCCCATTGCTTGTTTTTGTCAGGTTTGTCGAAGATCAGATGGTTGTGGGTATGTTGTATTTCCTGTGAGGCCTCTGTTCTGTTCCATTGGTCTATATCTCTGTTTTGGTACCAGTACCATGCTGTTTTGATTACTGTAGCCTTGTAGTATAGTTTGAAGTCCGGTAGTGTGATGCCTCCCGCTTTGTTCTTTTTGCTTAGAATTGACTTGGCTATGCGGGCTCTCTTTTGGTTCCATATGAAGTTTAAGGTGGTTTTTTCCAGTTCTGTGAAGAAGGTCATTGGTAGCTTGATGGGAATAGCGTTGAATCTGTAAATTACTTTGGGCAGTATGGCCATTTTCACGATGTTGATTCTTCCTAACCATGAACATGGAATGTTTCTCCATCTGTTTGTATCCTCTCTTATTTCGTTGAGTAATGGCTTGTAGTTCTCCTTGAAGAGGTCCTTTACGTTCCTTGTTAGTTGTATTCCTAGGTACTTTATTCTCTTTGTAGCAATTGTGAATGGCAGTTCGTTCTTGATTTGGCTCTCTTGAAGTCTGTTACTGGTGTATAGGAATGCTTGTGATTTTTGCACGTTGATTTTGTATCCTGAGACTTTGCTGAAGTTGTTTATCAGTTTCAGGAGATTTTGGGCTGAGATGATGGGGTCTTCCAGATATACCATCATGTCATCTGCAAATAGAGACAATTTGATTTCCTCCTTTCCAATTTGGATACCCTTTATTTCTTTTTCTTGCCTGATTGCTCTGGCTAGAACTTCCAGTACTATATTGAATAGGAGTGGTGAGAGAGGGCATCCTTGTCTAGTGCCAGATTTCAAAGGGAATGCTTCCAGTTTTTGCCCATTCAGTATGATATTGGCTGTTGGTTTGTCGTAAATAGCTTTTATTGTTTTGAGATACGTTCCGTCAATACCTAGTTTATTGAGGGTTTTTAGCATAAAGGGTTGTTGAATTTTGTCAAAAGCCTTCTCTGCATCAATCGAGATAATCATGTGGTTTTTGTCTTTGGTTCTGTTTATGTGGTGAATTACGTTTATGGACTTGCGTATGTTGAACCAGCCTTGCATCCCCGGGATGAATCCTACTTGATCATGGTGGATGAGCTTTTTGATATGCTGTTGCAATCGGTTTGCCAGTATTTTATTGAAGATTTTTGCATCTATGTTCATCATGGATATTGGCCTGAAATTTTCTTTTCTTGTTGAGTCTCTGCCGGGTTTTGGTATCAGGATGATGTTTGTCTCGTAAAATGATTTGGGAAGGATTCCCTCTTTTTGGATTGTCTGGAATAGTTTCAGAAGGAATGGTATCAGCTCCTCTTTGTATGTCTGGTAGAATTCGGCTGTGAACCCATCTGGACCTGGGCTTTTTTTGGGTGGTAGGCTCTTTATTGCTGCCTCGACTTCAGACCATGTTATTGGTCTATTCAGGGTTTCGGCTTCTTCCAGGTTTAGGCTTGGGAGGTTGCAGGTGTCCAGGAATTTATCCATTTCTTCCAGGTTTACTAGTTTATGTGCATAGAGTTGTTTGTAATAATCTCTGATGATGGTTTGGATTTCTGTGGAATCTGTGGTGATATCCCCTTTATCGTTTTTTATTGCATCAATTTGGTTATTCTCTCTTTTCTTTTTTATTAATCTGGCTAGTGGTCTGTCTATTTTGTTGATCTTTTCAAAAAACCAGCTCCTGGATTTATTGATTTTTTGAAGAGTTTTTTGTGTCTCTATTTCCTTCAGTTCTGCTCTGATCTTAGTTATTTCCTGTCTTCTGCTAGGTTTTGAGTTTTTTTGATCTTGCTCCTCTAGCTCTTTCAATTTTGATGATAGGGTGTCAATTTTAGATCTCTCCTTTCTTCTCATGTGGGCACTTATTGCTATATATTTTCCTCTAGAGACTGCTTTAAATGTGTCCCAGAGATTCTGGTATGTTGTGTCTTCGTTCTCATTGGTTTCGAAGAACATCTTTATTTCTGCCTTCATTTCATTGTTTATCCAGTCAACATTCAAGAGCAAGTTGTTCAGTTTCCATGAAGCTGTGCGGTTCTGAGTTAGTTTCTGCATTCTGAGTTCTAACTCGATTGCACTGTGGTCTGAGAGACTGTTTGTTGTGATTTCTGTTCTTTTGCATTTGCTGAGGACTGATTTATTGCCAATTATGTGGTCAATTTTAGAGTAGGTGTGATGTGGTGCTGAGAAGAATGTATATTCTGTGGATTTGGGGTGGAGAGTTCTGTAAATGTCTATTAGGTTTGCTCGTTCCAGGTCTGTGTTCAGGTCCTGGATATCCTTGTTGATTTTCTGTCTGGTTGATCTGTCTAATATTGACAATGGGGTGTTAAAGTCTCCCACTATTATTGTGTGGGAGTCTAAGTCTCTTTGTAAGTTATTAAGAACTTGCCTTATGTATCTGGGTGCTCCTGTATTGGGTGCATATATATTTAGGATCGTTAGCTCTTCTTGTTGCAGTGATCCTTTTACCATTATGTAATGTCCTTCTTTGTCCCTTTTGATCTTTGTTGCTTTAAAGTCTATTTTATCAGAGATGAGAATTGCAACTCCTGCCTTTTTTTGCTCTCCATTTGCTTGGTAGATCTTCCTCCATCCCTTTATTTTGAGCCTTTGTGTATCCTTGCATGTAAGATGGGTTTCCTGGATACAGCACACTGATGGGTTTTGGCTTTTTATCCAATTTGCCAGTCTGTGTCTTTTGATTGGGGCATTTAGTCCATTTACATTTAGGGATAGTATTGTTATGTGTGAATTTGATGCTGTCATTTTGATGCTACCTGGCTGTTTTGTTGGTTAGTTGATGCAGATTCTTGATTGTGTTGCTGCTTTTTTACCATTTGGTGTGTTTTTGGAGTGGCTGGTACTGGTTGTTCCTTTATATGTGTAGAGCCTCTTTCAGGAGTTCTTGTAGAGCAGGTTTGGTGGTGATGAAATCTCTGAGTGCTTGCTTGTTCACAAAGGATTTTATTTTTCCTTCACTTATGAAGCTGAGTTTGGCTGGATAGGAGATTCTGGGTTGAAAGTTCTTTTCTTTAAGGATGTTGAATATTGGCCCCCAGTCTCTTCTGGCTTGTAGGGTTTCTGCTGAGAGATCTGCTGTGAGTCTAATGGGCTTCCCTTTGTGGGTAACCCGACCTTTCTCTCTGGCTGCCCTTAGCATTTTCTCTTTCATTTCAACCCTGGTGAATCTGACGATTATGTGCCTTGGGGTTGCTCTTCTTGAGGAATATCTCTGTGGTGTTCTCTGTATTTCCTGGATTTGAATATTGGTCTGCCTTGCTAGGTTGGGGAAGTTTTCCTGGATAATATCCTGAAGAGTATTTTCCAGCTTGGATTCATTCTCTTCATCACATTCAGGTACACCTATCAGACGTAGATTAGGTCTTTTCACATAGTCCCACATTTCTTGAAGATTTTGTTCATTCCTTTTTGCGCTTTTTTCTCTGTTCTTGCCTTCTCTTTTTATTTCATTGAGTTGGTCTTCGACCTCTGATATCCTTTCTTCTGCTTGGTCAATTCGGCTGTTGAAGCTTGTGCATGCTTCACGAAGTTCTCGTGTTGCGTTTTTCAGCTCCATCAATTCACTTATTCTCCTCTCTATGCTGTCCATTCTCGTCAGCAGTTCGTCCAATCTTTTTTCAAGGTTCCTATTTTCTTTGTGATGGGTTAGAACATGTTCTTTTAGCTCATTGTAGTTTCTTACTACCCATCTTCTGAAGTCTGATTCTATCATTTCATCACCCTCCTTCTCCATCCGGTCTGGTTCCCTTGCTGGTGAGGAGTTGTGATCACTTTTAGGAGGAGAGGTGTTCTGGTTTCGGGAGTTTTCATCCTTTTTACGCTGGTTTCTACCCATTTTTGTGGGTTTATCCACCTGTTGTCTGTCTCTGTCCCAGGGAGTTGGAGCTTTATGAGTTTCCGTTGCACTACTGCCTTTTTTGATTTTTTTTTTTTTCAGGTTGGACCTGCCCAGCTAGCAGCACGCCTAGCCTCTGCCTGCCCGCAGGGGCTTTGCTGAGCTGCTGTGGGCTCCGCCCAGCTGCCCTGAGCTCTTCCCTGTAGTCCTTTTTATATGGGGGTAGTTAGAACTGTCTCGGCAATGGTGGCCCCGCCTCTGTTATGGCGGACTCTCTCTGTTGTGGCAGGTTGCCTCGGCAACGGCGGGTTGCCTCGGCAACAGCAGCCTGCCTCCGTAGCGGTGGAGAGTCTCAGTAATGGCGGAAGCCCCTCCCCCACGGAGCCGGACCGTCCCGGTTCAGCTGTGCTTGGTTTGAAGGGCTCAACCCAGAGGGTTTCCAATTACTGTTTTTGTTTTTGTTGTTGTTGGGGGTGGAGGGGTGGGACCAACCGAGCCTGATCACCTGGCTCCCTGACTCAGAGTCTTTTCTTTTAAGTTGAACGACCCCGCGTTCCGGTCGCTTGTTGAAAAGGCGCCGGGATCTCCCGTGCTGCGACTCACGGAGTCGGCTCGAACCGCGGCGCCGGCTCCTGGCGGATTTTTTGCCTAGGAATCTCCTGGCCTGGCTCGCTATTTCAGATAAGTGGGGAACTCTGCCGTCTCAGGGCTCTGCTCACCAGCTAAGAGGGCTCCCAGACCAGTGGCTTTTTTACGGAGAACGGCAGCAACAGGGAGTGGTCACAGCAGCCGCGCGGGCGGAATCAGCCCCGCGGGGGCCAAAACAGCCGCACCGGCTGGGACTGCCACGCTGGCGACCCCTCTGCCTGGGTATCTCCTGGTCTGTGGGCAATAAGAGTTCGACTGGAAATGCGGCGTCCACTCACCCTCTGCACTTTCACTGGGAGCTGAAGTCCTGAGCTGTTCTTAGGCGGCCATCTTGAAAGTCGGACCCCACACTGTTTTAAACCATCAGATCTCATGAGAATTCATTATCTTGAGAACAGCCATGGGAAATCCACACTCATGATCCAGTCACCTCCCACCAGGCCCCTTCTCCAATTTGACATGAGATTTGAGTGTGGACACAAATCCAAACTGTATCAGATGTTGAAATGCAAAACTCTACTTGTACTCCAGCATTGCTTGATGCACACCACAGGTGATGATTCTTGCTTTCTGCATACCCACAGGCCCAACACCACATGGAAGCTGCCAAGGCTTGGGACTTGCTCCCTCTGAAGCCACAGCTAGAATTGTACCTTGGTCCCTTTTAGCCATGGCTGGAGCTGAAACAGCTGGGACACAGAACGCCATGTCCTGAGACTGCACAGAGCAGCACGACCCTGGACCTGACCCACAAAATCATTTTTCCCTCCTAGACCTCTGGGCCTATGATGGCAGGGGCTGCTGTGAAAGTACCTGAAATGTCCTGGGGACATTTCCCTAATTGTATTGGCTATTAACATTCAGATCCTCTTACTTATGCAAATTTTTGCAGCCAGCTTGAATTTCTCCCCAGAAAATAGGTTTTTCTTTTCTACCACATGGTCAGGCTGCAAATTTTCCAAAGGTTTATGTTTTTCTTTCCTTTTAAATGTAAGTTCCAATTTCAGATGATCTCTTTCTTACACATATGAGCATATACTTTTACAAACAGCCAGATCACTTCTTGAATGCTTTGCTGCTTAGAAATTTCTTCCACCAAATACTCTAAATCATCACTCTTGAGTTCAAAGTCTACAGATCTCTAGGGAAGGAGCAAAATGCTCCTAGTCTCTTTGCTAAAGCATAGCAAGAGTGACCTTTGCTCCAGTCACCAATAAGTTTCTCATCTCCATCTGAGACCACCTCAGCCTGGACTTCACTGTCCATATTGCTATCAGCATTTTGGTCAAAACCATTCAATAAGTCTCTAGGAAGTTCCAAACTTCCTTACATCTTCCTTTCTTCTTTTGAGACCTCCAAATTATTCCAACCTCTGCCTGCTACCTGGTTCCAAGTCACTTCCACATTTTCAGGTAGCTTTATAGCAGTACCCTACTCCGAGTACCAATTTTCTCTATTAGTCCATTCTCACACTGCTATAAAAAACTACCTGGGACTGGGTAATTTATGAAGAAAAGAGGTTTAGTTGGCTCACAGTTCCTCAAGCTTAACAGGAAGCATGACTGGGAGGCCTCAGGAAACTTTCAGTCATTGCAGAAGGTAAAGAGGAAGCAAACACCTTTACATGGTGGCAAGAAAGAGAGAGACTGAGAATGCAAAGGGGGAAGTACTATATATTTCTAAACCATCAGATTTCATGAGAATTCATTATCATGAGAACAGCAAGGGAAAAATCCACCCCCATGATCCAATCGCCTACCACCAGGTCCTCCTCAAATTTGACATGAGATTTGTTTGGGAACACAAATCCAAACCATATAATATGATTAGATACAAAACTCTACTTGTACTCCAGCATTGCCTGATATCAGAAGTTCTCATTCCTGGTGGCACATGGCATCACCTGGTGTTTTCACAAACAATCCCTGAGTGTAGACTGAGTCTAAATCTGATACTGGGGTTCACGCATTGGCATTTTTAAAAGCATCCCATGATACTTCAGTGCAGTCATGGCTGAGAACCACTAAGTAAGCTCTGGGGTTATATTTAAAAGCTTATTTCATCACTACCAACTGTGTGGCCTCAATTTCCTCATCTGCAAAGTGGGACTAATTCTATCTCCCTCCAGAGATTACATGAAGATAAACTAAGACAATGCATGCAAAGAATAAGACTTGTGCATTAGCGTTTGCTACTATTTTCATTAGCGTTATTATTTTTATTATTGTTTGACTTCAATGTCTTGGAATGTTTAAGTAGCAAAAAAATGTTCTTTTTACTATAATTGATCAAGATTTCATAATATTTGCAAATTATGCATCTGACAAAGGACTAATAGTCAGAATATACAAGGAACTCAAATCAGCAAGAGAAAACTACAAATCATCTCATCAAAAAGTGGGCAAATGACATGAATAAACATTTTTCAAAAGAAGGCATACAAATGGCCAAGAACATATGGAAAAGATGCTCTATGTCACTAATCATCAGGGAATGCAAATTGAAATCACAATGAGATACTATCTTACCCCACCCAGAATGACCATTATTGAAAAGGAAAAACAAAAACAAAAACAAAAACAAAAAAAAAAACAGTATATGCTGGAGTGGATATGGTGAAATGGGAGCACATATACTTTGCTGGTAGGAATGTAAATTAGCACAACCTTTATGGAAAGCAGTACGGAGATTTTTTTGAAGAACTAAAACTAGATCTACCATTTAATCCAGCAATCACACTACTGGGTATCTACCCATAGGAAAAGAAGTCATTATATCAGAAAGACACCTGCACACGTATGTTTGTCATAACACAGTTCATAATTGCAAAGGTGTGGCATCAACCTATGTGCTCATCAACTGATGAGTGGATAAACAAATGTGGTATGTGTACACTGTGAAATAATACTCAGCCATTAAAAAGAACTAAATAATGTATTTTGCAGCAACTTGGATGGAGCTGGTGGCCATTATTCAAAGTGAAGTAACTCAGGAATGAAAAACCAAATGCCATATGTTGTCACTTTGCAAGTGGGAGCTAAGCTATGGGTATGCAAAGGCATACAGAGTAGTAGAACAGACATTGGAGGCTCAGAAGGGGGAAAGGTGAGATGGGATGGGGTGTAAAAAACTACATATTGGGTACACTGGACAGTATTTGGTGATGGGAGCACTAAAATCTCAGACTTTACCACTATACAGTTTATCGTGTAACAAAAAAAAATACAATCTGTTGAAATTTACAAAATATTTTCATACTGTCTGGGCATGGTGGCTCACGCCTATAATCCCAGCACTTTGGGAGGCCAAGTTGGGAAGATCACGAGGTCAGGAGATGAGACCATCCTGGCCAACATGGTGGTGAAACCTCATCTCTAATATATATATATATATATATATATATATATATATATATATATATATATGTATATGTATATTTTCATCCTGAAAATGTGACAAAAGTTATAAAAATATAATACAAAAAATCAGATTTAGCATCCGGGCAAAGGAGACCATATATAATAAATTACCTACTATGTGCTAGGCTCTTTATATACATTAGCTCATTTCATACTACCACTGATCCCATGAAATAGTCATTACCACTCAGGTTTACACAGGAGGAAACTGAGGCTGAGGGAAGTCATCCCCAAAGTCTCACAGCTTTAATGTGGGAGAGTCTGAATTTCAACTCAGGCCCTCTTGTTTTCAGTTTTGTGTTCAGTCCACTGCATTATCATTGAGTATTATGTGTTAGCCTTCCTTCTCTCAAGAAATTTACAAGCAAGAAAAACAAATGACTTGTGCTGGGTAAAGAAAAATCAGAGAAGACTTTTTGAATGGAGTGAAAATCCAACTGTGACTTGAAAGATGAAATGGATTTTACCAGGTGGGAAGTGGGAAAGTAAGAACATTTCTGGCAAGGGAATTCAACAGGAGCAGAAACAAAAGGACAATGGTACACTCTGATGAGCTGAGCTGGGTGTGTCTTATACAGTTGCCTACATCAGCTTTATTTTTCACCTCTTGCATCACTCCCTTGAGAGAAAGTCCATTCCTCTGGGCAAAAAAAAAAGAAAAGAAAAGGGATTGGAAAGTAGTGTCAATTATATTTTCCTCTCCACCTGTCTTCTTATCAATAGCAAAAATCTCTTCTGCATTCTGAGTTACTGTCCTTTTGATGTCCATGGGAGTTTTATATGTCAGTCAAATGCCAAATGTGCAATAGGGAGCTCTAGTATGGACAAGGGTGATTGTCTGTCTCCTGCAAGTCTGACACAACAGGTGTGTGTATATAGGTACATGCAAACACACACATACACACACACAGCAGGGAGGAAGAGACTGTCGGGTCCAGCTCTTGTTCTTCAAATACTATCAGGGAGGTTCAGTTCATTTTTCTTTGCTAACCAGGCTCCAGGTCCTATCTGCTCCTTGCAAAGCAGCAAGGTCAATGCCAATTTCCCTTTCATCATCCATATCTGTGGCTGAGCTGCCTGGGATGGCAGAAATAAATGTTCTCCATAGCTTTCAGCTCTGGGGTGGCCACTTCCAGCCTGTCTACAAATTGTGATAATGCTACATTACAGCCAAGCAAAATACACACTGCTGTGTCTCTGTCCTTTGCTTGGCAAGGCCATAGGAGAGAAGAGCCTCCTTTGGAGGAAGCTATTCCACTGCCCAAGGTCAGCTTGAGCCTGTTGAGAATTGCAGCACACACACAAAAAGCCTAACATATGTAACATGAACTCTGTGGTTTTCCTCTGGTGCTTGGCTTAGCCGAGGCTGTTACATTTCAGATCTCCAGCTCTACAGAAACAAAAAGACCGTATGTGTTAACCATGCCGCCCCAGAGATTAGATCAAAATTCTGATTGGAGAGTAAGGTTAATCGTAGGTTCATCACATGGTGACCTATGCAGGCAGGGCTGCAACTCAAGGAGGCCGTTATTGTGCAAAGACCAGACTCAGAAGGAACCCTATAGGTTTCTGCAGCTCTGGCTGCCTGGATTCCAAGGGGAGGGGGCTCCAAGCTCCAGGCTGATGCCTGCAAGGGAATGGGGGTGGGGTAGGGAATGTTACCGGAAGTGAGCTTATAAACTTGGTCTTCATAGAACTTCCTCTGGTCAGTCAAATTTAGCAATACTGTATTTAGTAATGGAAAGGAGAAAGAAGCTCTTAGCAAGTTGGTTTATGGGCTTACTGAAGGGGAAAAAACCCATATCCCCTTTTGGCTGAAAGGCTCAGCTCCATTTGGAAGAGCACAAAGAAACATGACTTTGTAATGCAAGGTTAAGAGGCCCCGGTCAGAGATCAAGGAAGAAAAATATTTCCATAAGTTGGCATGGTAGGGATGAAAATGAACTCTGCCACTTTGTTTACAATGATCTGGGGTCATATGACTTTCCCCACATACTAAAGCAGGTCTTAAATGCTGGCTGTAGTGTAATTCAGCCCTCTCAGTAGAGAATCAGTGCTTGGGTTCATATCCTGGAGCGAGGTGTGAATCCAGACTCCTCGGTTTACTAGTGATGTGATCTTGGACTAGGCATTTACCCTTACTTAGTCTGTTTCTTCATCTAGATAATGGAGTTAATTATGAAAGGGACCATATTTTGTAAGCAATTGCAAATACTTGGTATTCGTGGTAGAACAGACATTGGAGACATATTTTGGATTGCTTATAAAATATGGTCCCTTTTATAATTAACTAAACATCTATTATGTATAAGTTAGTAATCTTTTTTCCAACCTTTCAAACTCCCTCTAGTGTTCCTGTTTCATCTGCAACCTCTCTTGTGCCTATTTTATTCTGGAACCACAGAGTTATAAGGTTCTCTTATGTTAGGCTAGTCTAATGTTTGTCTTGCTATAAAGAAATACCTGAGACTGGGTAATTAGAAGTAAGAAGGTTTAATTGGCTCATGGTTCTTCAAGCTGTACAGGAAGCATGGTGCTGGCATTTGCTTCTGGAGAGGCCTCAGGAAACTTACAATGATGGCAGAAGGTGAAGGGGAAGCCAGCATCTCCCAGGGCAGAGCAGGGGCAAGAGAGAGCGCATGAGGGTCCACACTTTTAAACAGCCACATCTTGTGAGAAGTCACTATTGTGAGAACAGCACCAAGATGATGGTGCTAAACCATTCATAAGAAATCTATCCTGCTATAATCCAATCACCTCCTACCAGTCTCCACCTTCAATACTGGAGATTATTGCCGGGCATGAGATTTGGGCAGGGACATATATCCAAACTATATTACTTGCTATCTTATCTCCCATTCTCCTGTTAATGTACGCAAGTACACACACACACACACACACATACACACACACACACACACGCCTACACATATACACAGAGAGAAAGAAAATACGGGTCCAAGGCTTCCAGGGCTCTATCCCTTGACACATACTATTTCCTCTGCCTGGAAACCCCTCTGCTATTCCCAAATGTCTTCAAAACACTGCTCTGGCTTTGTTCCCTTAGGTGCCTTCATTGAGGTTTAAGTCCTCCAACACAGTAGAGTTCATTAGTCCTGTTTCCCTCCTCTTTGCTCTGGATTATAACAATACATGTCTCTCATTGCATGAATCACATTCTGTTATATTTATGTGTGCATTTGTCTCTTGCTCGCATTGGAAGGTAGAGTTTGTGGGTAGGGTCTATGTCCATTCTGTATCCCAGGTTTTTGCATAATGTCTGAAACATAATAAATGCTCATAAAATAGTTCTTCATTTAACCTGAATTTAGCTTAGTGGGGCAACTGAGAAGAGAACAATTTTGGTTAAAATATTTGTATAGTATTTTAAGGTTACCCAAATGTTCTTTTACTGACCACCTCATTTAATTCTTACAGCAATCCTCTGAGGCCAGGAGTGCTTCAGGAATTTTATTGTCATTTTTGGATATGTGGGAACTGAGGTTCAGAGTGTAAAAGCTGTGTACATAAATATCTGACTAGTAGATTACACGATAGAACTAGAACCAAGGTCTGTCTATTTCTAAGGCATTTTCCTCCACCGAGATTTGTTGATACAAAAAGCAATCAAGGCATACCTCTGTTTTTTCTGTAGCACCTCATCCACACTTCTATCTGCCATGGACCATATTGTACATATGTCTCTCCCTCTGTAAATCACTATCTTTCTCTCTTTTTTTCTTTTCCTTTAAAGACAGGGTTTTGCTGTGTAGCCCAAGTTGGAGTACAGTGGCTATTCATTGGCACTATTATAGTTCACTGCACCTCCAACTCCTAGGCTCAAGCAATTCTAGTGCCTTAGCTTCCTGAGTAGCTGGCATTCCAGGTACCCACCAAAGTGCCAAATTGGTCAATTCTTTTTTTTTTTTTTTAATTTGAGATGGAGTCCCACTCTGTCACCGAGGCTGGAGTGCAGTGGCTCCATCTCAGCTCACTGCAACCTCCACCTCCTGGATTTAAGCGAGTCTCCTGCCTCAGCCTCCCGAGTAGCTGGGACTATAGGCATGTACAGCCACACTGGCTATTTTGTGTATTTTTAGTAGAAACATGGTTTTGCCACGTTGGCCAAGCTGGTCTCCTGACCTCAAGTGATCCACCTGTCTTGGCCTCCCAAAGCATTGGGATAATAGAAGTGAGCCATGGCGCCCAGCCTGGTCATCAATTCTTAACCTGCAGTGCCCCATGATGTGCAGGAAAGATGAAGTTTACTTTGACTACAAAGAATGAGATGGGTCATACACAAAATAAGCTCTAGAAGATGTACTCTTCTTCTGGCACTAGGTGAAATTTTCCTCCATTTTGGAAGTGATATATGAGTACAACCAAAATTAGTATTTTTATAGAGATACCTTCAGTTCTTCCTAAATTAAAAAACATTTACAAGTGATATTTCTTTAAATTGTAGTAATAACAAATGATTTGCCATTTACGTTACAGGTATTCACATTGTATCAATGTATCATCAAACAACAATTGAGAATTGTTGAACTTTTATACATATTTACAGAGACCCAAACTGTATTGATGGCTTAAAAGATTTATAATTATATTAAAATTACCAAGACTTTTAAGTGTTTAAAAATGTGATGGAATGATGAAATTTAAGTTTTAAGAAAATTTATTTTGCTGTTATTGGATCATGGAATAATGCTGGGTAGACATGGAAGTGAAACAACCAGTTAGGAGGCTGGTTTAGTAATTCAAGCAAGAGATTATTGGGTCATGAATGAATGTAGTGACAGTATAGATGAAGACAAGCAGATAGATTTTAAAAACATGTTGGGTATTAATTCAACAGCACTTGCAGATGGATGGAATGAAGGTGGGAGGTTGATGAAGGGAATGAAGAAATCAAGAAAGTTTTCCACATTTCTTGCTTGAACAACATAGTGTAAGTGGTAATATTTATTAAGAAGGGGAATGGGTTTGATGAAGGAATCAAGATTTCTGTGATAGGAATATTAAGTTTGGGATTTCTATGAGAAATTTAAGAAATGATGGTAATCAAGTGGTTGGATACACATGTTGTATTGAACTCACAAGAGAAATACCATTGACTGTCCTTAGCTGTTAGTATCTTCAAGGTAATATCTAACATTCCTAAAGCTTTAGGACTTAGCTTATTACAGTGACAAGTACTGAGAAAATATCTGTTGAATACAGGAGTTTGGGAGAAAGGGAGTAGAAGGAAGAATACCTGACTAGAATTCGTAGGTCAAGGCGGCAGCCATTGTCCCAGCACCTACTAGGCAAAGACCTTCTATGGCTGATAGTACAGTCATTCTCAGCTGAAAAGGAGCAATTTATTATTTCAAAGTCAATGACAAAAGAAAAGTGCCTCAATCAGTCCTGGGACCAGCTCTGAAAATCCTGAGGCAAAAGTACAGTTGCCCCTTGGATCAGCCCCTTGGCCTTTTATCTTTGTTCTGGAAATTGGGGCTGCCAAAATAGAATATTCAATAGAACAGTGAAGGAGTAAATCCATTTGTCATTTTTGCTACAATTTGAATATCAGATAAAAAAATTTTAAATCCATTAGAAAATTTAAGTAATTAAATATGTTTTAAAAATTCAGTAGTTTCCCTATAAAAGAAACAGGAGTAATTAGAAATATAAATATAAAACGCATTTAATTCATCATGAGCCTCCCCTGCTAAAAAAAAATATTAAGACTAATCTTCATAAAAAATGTTCAGAAATAAAGTAAATAAAACCTATAAAACTACACTAAGAAATATAAATGAAGATTTAAATAATAGGGAGGCAGACTGTGTTCCTATACTATTATTATCTCAAGTATTTCAGGACTATAAATTCTTCCAAATTTTGGTATAGGATAAAGAAAATGTCAGTCAAAACCACAATAGAGTTACTTTTGGAAATTGGTGAAATCACTCAAAGGTTTATATCGAAGGATACACGTGTGAGATTCAATGGCCAATGGGTAAAGAACAGTGAGAGAAGAGGAGCAGAGTCTGTGGCCCACGGGAAAATTAGAAGGATCAGGACAAGATAAGGTCCCTCTTTATACAACAAGTGTATCTACCCTCTCTGTAGGTGCTCAGTACCACCCATCTATCTGATAAGCACCCAAGGCCAGTTTCAGAATTTCCATTTAACTGTACCATCCATTATAACAAAATCATTCAATGGCATCTAACCCATTGTTTTTATAATTTTTTTAAATGGCTGATTTCTCACTGGGCTGTTTTTTCATGTTTATATTTCTACTTTCTAATACAGTGTGTCATACATTGAAATTGTTTCACAATATTTCTCATGAACAAATGAATAAATGTTCTGGAGATCCTAGTGCCTTACTGCTGTTATTCCTGGATCAGGATTTTGTTCAGCCAATATTTATTACTAATAAATTAGCACTGACCAATGCTACAAGAGATACTAGAGAGCCAAAATTCATTACATTGATGAGAATTATTAAGCTTCTTAAGGGAATGATTTCTAGTACCTCTGAGTATAGATTATTTGTTTCTCCAAACACCTGAATATCTATTTCTCAAACCTCTGACATTTTACAGAGATCATGTAAGAAAAGCCACCTATGGTATCCAACCTGAGTTAAGAGTCCTGGCCATGGTGTGATTTAAAAGGGATCCTCAAGCTTAATAGCTCCTGTGTTTTCTAGTTGTATAAGGAAATGTGTCCTTGTTTTACTCACAAAAGCATTTTTTAAAAGACCTCAAGAATGGGAAAGTTTGAAATGATAAAAAATGTTCTAATATTTCTTCACAGCTAGAAATCTGGAGCAGGGTTTTACTACCAACCTCCCTCTTCCTGCATTGACACAAGAACAGGAACCTCTTGTTGCTTATTACCACTGGTTCATAAGGCAGTCAATTGATCGATGTTCATTTTCAAAATTATTTGAAAATCCTGACAGTTCATTGTCTATCTGTGAACTTTGTAACTCAAAATGCTGTTGAGTGAACCTTACTTAACTGCAAAAGGAGCTTGGTTGTCTCTGCTTTGTGCTGTATTCACCAGTGAGCTTACAGTTCAAAAGTGAGCTCATAGTTCAAAAGTTCTGAGATTGTTGTACATTCCCTAGCCCAAATACCCTTTGAAACACACACACACACACACACACACACACACACACACACACACACACATACATTAATTGTTCACAAGTATGTGCCAGCCACTGTAATGAATATTAGGGATTTCAAATTAAGAAGACTGCAACAGCCGGTTTCTGTGTTGGTCCATGTGGACTCTTCTCCACATAGCAGCCAAAGTGCATGCTTGAATGTGAAAAAGTAAAACCACATGCCTCCCTTGATCAAATCTCTATGATGATTTCACATCAATCATGGCTAACACATTTCTACCTGAATTGTCCCCTGCCTACCTCACTTCCTGGTACCCTCCTCATTCATTCCATTCCCATTACATTAACTTTCTACCTTTTTCATGAACCTATCAAGCTTCTCCACTCCAGACCCCTGCATTTATTGTACCCTCTATTTGTAAATCTCTTCCTCACATTTCCACATGGTTTGCTTTCATACATCTCAACTCAGTTATTTCCTCAGAGAAAATTTCCTGACACCTATTTCAAAGTAACGGCATCACCATAATCACTTTCCAGCCTCTATTCTGCTTTACTTTTCTTCAAAATACTAGCCACAATCTAAAATTATGTCACACATTTGTTTATTGCCCATTTCACATCTCTATAACATAAACTTCATATAAGCATAAACTTACTTGACTTGTCAACACCTATATCCACAGTGCCTCATGCCATAGTTGCTCAATAAATATTTTTAAATAAATGAATGAATGCATAAACCTTGTCCTTGGAGAATTTATAGTGTGTACAGACACATAAATAGGTAACTATTTCTTTTAAAAATTGCAACAACTCTGTCAGATACATATTATTGTTTGTCTTCAAGAGGTGAGGAAACAGGCTCAGAGAAGCTTAGTAATTTTCTCTGGGTCTATCAGCTAGTAAAGTGATAAAATTCAGATTTGAGTCAGTTACTATATCACTGATAATGAATCCACCAATTTCTTTGAATAACAGAGTAATCTTTCAACTAAGTTAATGTAGAATTTGCTTATCTCATAGAAACTTTCCATTTGTTTGACTGGCAGACATAAATTTTAACAGTTGCCCATATATACATATTTTATATCATACGTCAGATGCAATCTTCTACATATAAAACAAAAAACATATTTAGGAATACATATCAAAAAGTCTTCTTATAATCAAATAATAAAAAAAATTGGAAGTATCCTGAAGATCCAATATCAGAGAATTGTTATTGTCAGTTGTGACTATTCATTACAGTAGCATGTTACATAACCCCTAAAGGTTACATTTAAAATGTTTATCAATAACACAGAAAATTATCCCAACCCATCATTTAGTGGAAAACATATATTATAAAATTAAATGCAAGATGTGAACTTCTGGCCATGACAGCTTGTATCAGACTAACCTTTCCACAAAGAACAACTTTCTATAGTTGCTAGATAAAATACAAAAACAGCAATTTGAGGGAGATTAACCAAGGTATCCAAGATTTGACAAACTAAGACCTAAGAGAAAAATGAAAGGAACTGAGATAAACTGTATGTACATTTTTGCTACTTTCTCCCCTTGGACCATTTGCCAATTTGCAATGAGGACATAGGATCAACAAATAAGATGGAAGAGTAAATATTATGACAGTATTAATCAGTGAGGAAAACAAAATCAAAATTTAGGCCTACCAGTGCAGTCAGAAGTTAAAGGACCAAGATTATGGTGGAAAGAGAAACAGAAAACTGAACCCAGCATTTTGAGCACAATTTCTTCTAGAGGCGTTCGCCAGTGTCAAAGTGTGTATAGACATTATAAAACACCTTCTACAGAGCTAGAAAGCTAAACAGAGATTTCATTAGACTCATGGTGCTGGTAAAATAATTAAACTTCAAGGAGAATGGGTTTTGGTAAACCATTCACAGCCTCAAATTATCTTATTCCCTGATTAGACTGAGGTAATCTATTCATACACAAAAGAAGAAAGATCATTTCAGAAGGAAGAGAGAATCATCCAAGGAATTCAAAATTTTTAAAACGAAGTGTCCAATATTCAATCCAAAATTACTAGATATGCCAGGACACAGTACCAAATGACCTCCTGTCTTACCCTAAAAGACAATAATTTGCATTAGAAACCTAAAGGCAATCTTAATCTAAAGGTCATCTAGCAGTTAGACTTATCTAACATGGACTGTAAATAACTATGTTTACCATGGTTACAAAATAGATATATATGTGGAGAATTCTAGTAAAGAACTAAAATTTATAAAGATAATCAAATAAAAATTTGAAGATTGAACATAAAAGAAGATTGCTTTAATATAAGGGAAATCAGAAGGGAAATTAATGAACAGCTCATAGGTAAATACAAAATATACAGATTAAAGCACAGAAAAATAAAACAAAAATATATAAAGCATAATATATGGGAATGCTGAAGAAAATTAATACTCACAAAAATCAAGTCTCAGAGGAGAGAAGAAAGAAAATTAGCAGAAACAATATTTGAAAAGATACTAGCTAAGAATTTTCCAGAACTGTTAAGGAATGACAAGTCATAGATTTGAAGAACCCTATAAACCTGAAGTAGGACAAACACAAAGAAAACATATGAGCTATTTTAAAAAGAAAAAGGGGGAATTGGGAAAGGAAAATAAAAATTGGGACATCACAATTACTAAGCCAAAGAGAAAGGTCAGGTTGTGAACTGTGTCAGGCAAACCTGCCTCCTATTTTATTCCTAAATAAGATAGCTACAAAAAAAAAAAAAAAAAAGAAAAAAAAAAAGAAAAAAGAAAAGAAAAAAGAAAAGAAAGAAAGGAAGAAAGAAAAAAAGCTATATACCTCTCTCACAATTTTCTCACTAGGAAATTCCTTGCATGCTTCAAGATCTTTACCCTAAACTGGTACTGTTGAATCTTACCCCAACAATGTAAATTGATAGCTAGCCTTTACAAGTATGGGACAAAGGACAGAACTCTAAGCCATCCCTCTACTCACCTGAGAGAAATGCGTATCTGATTGTTCCTCTGATTTAAAAATGCTGATTCACTGAGCAAGACAAAGCCAGAAATTACTATTTCTCTACCCCCTTTCACATGTAAATTGTGTATTTGGTGAAAGACTGATCAAAGACTCAAAAGAATACAACTGTGTGTCTCTTATCTATCCAAACCTTTAAAAAATTTCTTCCTCTTTCCCCAGTGACCATCCATTCCCTTTTAAATATTGAAGCTCTCAAAATCCTTCTTGGAGAAGACACAGACCTACCTCCCAAGTATGTGTCCTTAGCCTTGGCAAAATATACTCTCTAAATTAAAAAGAAAAAAAAAGTAAGTATATCATAAAAAACAGCATTATGTAAAAGACAAATCAAAAATGAAAAGCTCCTCTTTGTATGTCTGGTAGAATTCGGCTTTGAATCCATCTGGACTTGGGCTTCTTTTGGTTGGTAGGCTATTAATTGCTGCCTCAACTTCGGTGGTTGTTATTGGTCTATTCAGGGTTTCAACTTCTTCGTGGTTTAGGCTTGGGAGGATGCAAGTGTCCAGGAAGTTATCCATTTCTTCCAGATTTACTGGTTTATGTGCATAGAGTTGGTTGTAGTAATCTCTGGCAGTAATTTGTATTTCTGTGGAATTGGTGGTGATATCCCCTTTGTTGTTTTTTATTGCATCTATTTGATTCTTCTCTCTTTTCTATTAATCTGGCTAGTGGTGTGTCTATTTTGTTGATCATTTCAAAAAACCAGCTCCCAAGTTTATTAATTTTTTGAAGCGTTTTTTTATGTCTCCGTCTCCTTCAGTTCTACTCTGATGTTGGTTATTTCTTGTCTTCTGCTAGGTTTTGAGCTTTTTTTATCTTGCTCCTCTAGCTCTTTCAATTTGATGATAGGGTGTCAATTTTAGATCTTTCCTTGCTTCTCATGTGGGCATTTATTGCATAAATTTCCTTCTAGACCCTGCTTTAAATGTGTCCAGAGATTCTGGTATGTTGTGTCTTCATTCTCATTGGTTTTGAAAAACATCTTTATTTCTGCCTTCATTTCATTGTTTATCCAGTCAACATTCAAAAGTCAGTTGTTCTGTTTCCAAGTTGTATGGTTCTGAGTTAGGTTCTTAATCCTGAGTTGCAATTTGATTGCACTATGGTCTGAGAGACTGTATGTTATTATTTCCATTCTTTTGCATTTGCTGAGGAGTGATTTACTTCCAATTATGTGGTCAATCTTAGAGTAGGTGTGATGTGGTGCTGAGAAGAAAGTATATTCTGTGAATTTGGGGTGGAAAGTTTTGTAGATGTCTACTAGTTTTGCTTGGTCCAGGTCTGAGTTCAAGTCCTAGACATCCTTGTTAATTTTCTGTCTCTCTGATCTGTCTAATATTGACAGTGGAGTGTTAAAGTCTCCCACTATTATTGTGTGGGAATAGAAGTCTCTTTGTAGGTCATTCTGAAACTATTCCAAACAATCCAAAAAGAGGGAATCCTTCCCAAATCATTTTGTGAGACCAACATCATCCTGATACCAAAACCTGGCAGAGACTCAACAAAACAAGAAAACTTCAGGCCAATATCCGTGATGAACATAGATGCAAAAATCTTCAATAAAATACTGGCAAACCAATTGAAACAGCACATCAAATAGTTTATCCATCATGATCAAGTAGGCTTCATCTTGGGAATGCAATGCTGGTTCAACATACGGAAGTCTATAAACATAATCCACCACATAAATAGAACCAAAGACAAAAACCACATGATTATCTCAATAGATGCAGAGAAGGCCTTCGACAAAATTCAACAGCACTCTATGCTAAAAACGCTCAACAAACTAGGTATAGATGGAACACATCTCAAAATAATAAAAGCTATTTATGACAAACCTACAGCTAATATCATACTGAATGGGCAAAAACAGGAAGCATTCCCTTTGAAATCTGGCACTAGACAAGGATGCCCTCTCTCACCACTCCTATTCAATGTAGTATTGGAAGTTCTAGCCAGAACAATCAGGCAAGAACAAGAAATAAAGGGTATTCAATTTGGAAAGGAGGAAGTCAAATTGTCTCTATTTGCAGATGAATGGATTGTATATTTAGAAGACCCTATCATCTCAGCCCAAAATCTCCTGAAACTGATAAACAACTTCAGCAAAGTCTCAGGATTCAAAATCAATGTGCAGAAATAAGTATTCCTATATACCAATAACAGACTTAAAAAGAGCCAAATCAAGAGCAACCTGCCTTTCACAATTGCTACAAAGAGAATAAAATACCTAGGAATATAACTAACAAAGGATGTAAAGGACCTCTTCAAAAACTACAAACCACTGCTGAAGGAAATAAGAGAGGACACAAACAGATGGAAAAACATTTCCTGTTCATAGTTAGGAAGAATCAGTATCGTGAAAATGGCCATACTGCCCAAAGTAATTTATAGATTCAATGCTACTCCCATCAAGCTACTTATGACCCTCTTCACAGAACTGAAAATAACCATGTTAAACTTCATATGGAACCAAAAGAGAGCCCACATAGCCAAGAGAATTCTAAGCAAAGAGAACAATGCTGGAGGCATCATGCTACCTAACTTCAAACTATACTACAAGGCTACAGTAATCACAACAGCACGGTACTGGTACCAAACAGAGCTATAGACCAATGGACCAGAACAGAGGCCTCAGATGCAAGACCACATATCTACAACCATCTGATCTTTGACAAACCTGAGAAAAACAAGCAATGGGGAAAGGATTCCCTGTTTAATAAGTGGTGTTTGGAAAACTGCCTAGCCATGTGCAGAAAGCAGAAACTGGACCCCTTCCTGAGACCGTACACTAAAATTAACTCCAGATGGTTTAAAGACTTAAACATAAGACCTAACACCATTAAAAACCCTGGAAGAAAACCTAGGCAAAACCATTCAGGACACAGGCATAGGCAAGGACTTCATGATTAAAACACCAAAAGCATTGGCAACAGAAGCCAAAATAGACAAATGGAATCTAATCAAACTCCAGAGCTTCTGCACAGCAAAAGAAACAATCATTAGAGTGAACTGGCAACCAACAGAATGGGAAAAAATGTTTGTAATCTACCCATCTGACAAAGGGCTAATATCCAGAATCTACAAAGAACTAAAACAGATTTACAAGAAAAAAACAAACCCATCCAAAAATGGGAGAAGGATATGAACAGACACTTTTCAAAAGAAGACATTTATGAGTCCAACAAATATATGAAAAAATGCTCATCATCACTGGTCATTAGAGAAATGCAAACCAAAACCATATTGAGATGCCACCTTACCCAGTTAGAATGGCACTCATTAAAAAATCTGGAGACAACACATGCTGGAGAGGATGTGGAGAAATAGGAACACTTTTACACTGTTGGTGGGAGTGTAAATTAGTTCAACCATTGTGGAAGACAGTGTGGCAATTCCTCAAGAACCTAGAAATAGAAATTCCATTTGACTCAGCAATCCCATTACTGGGTATATATCCAAAGGATTATAAATTGTTCTATTATAAAGACACATGCACATGTATGTTCACTGTGGCACTGTTTACAATAGCAAAGACCTGGAACCAACCGAAATGCCCATTGGTGATAGACTGGACAAGGAAATTGTGGCACATATACACCATGGACTACTATGCAGCCATAAAAAAGATGAGTTTGCATCCTTTATAGGGACATGGATGAATCTGGAAACCATCATTCTCAGCAAACTGACACAAGAACAGAAAATCAAATACCACATGTTCTCACTCATAGGCGGGTGTTGAACAATGAGAACACATGGACACAGGGAGGGGAGCATAACACACTGGGGTCTGTTGTGGGGGAATAGTGGAGGGAGAGTCGGGGGTAAGGAGGTTTGGGAGGGATAACATGGGGAAAAATGCCAGATATAGGTTGACGGTGTGATGGAGGCAGCAAACCACATTGCCATGTGGGTATCTGCAACAATCCTGTATGTTCTGCACATATGCCCCAGAACCTAAAGTGCAATAAAATGTATGTATGCATAAAATGAAAAGCAACCAAAGGGGAAAAAGACATACTGCTTTTAAAGTAGCAATTATAAGAGCTCAGGTGATTTTTTATGATAAATGATGGAAGATATTAGACACTGAAATAAAATCTTTAACTAGCTTAAAGATAACTGCTCATCTAAAATTCTATGCCCAGTAAAAGTATCCCTCAAAAACTGGGGTGAACTAAAGACATTTCACACACAAAAAATGTTGGCAGTGTTTATCACTGGCCAAACTGTACTGAAAGAAATACTATAGAGAATTGTGCAGACAGAAGAAACATTATTCCACATGGAAGCAGATATTTCAGGAAAAATGAAAACAAGCATGCATAAAGTATATTTCAATAGGAAAGGGACTGAAAGAGAGTGAACTAAAGTTTTACTCAATTTCTCCATTGTTCAGGAAATTATATGAGTTAAGAGAGACATTAATAAGCCAGTGATGCATACTGAAATCTATAATATGACCAGTAAAAAGATGACAAAAGTGTTTATATGCAAAAAGAAGGGAAAATATAACAATTTAAAAAATAATTAGTACAATTAAAATGAGACAAAAACTAAAATGTACAAGTAGAAAATAAATAACATATTTAAACCCAAATATATCGGTGATTTATTAAGCAAAAATGAACTAAATATTACAATTAAAAATCTATGTCAGACTGAATGAAGAAAATAAACTGTATGTTAATTACAAGAGATAAGACTTAACCATAAAGACACTGATATAACTACATAAAATCAAATAAGATCATTCTGAAAGCAAGAAGTGTTAGTAGACATAACATGGAATATTTCACTAAAGAAGACTGATTTAAAAGGAAGATGTAATAATTCTAAATGTATATAATAACATAAGATTAAAAGATATAAAGTAATAATTAACATAAAAGAAACAAAAATTTCATATTGTAGAGTTTTTAACACATATCTGTTAGTAACTGATAAAAAATAGAAAAATGGAGAAAAAATAACGACTAGATGAAAATTACACATGAATCCCTATAATCCATTAGGGAAAAAAATAACTCAACTGTAAAAATCTTCCTGAGAATAGAGAGTTACTATATTCTTTATTCCAGAGAATAGAAAGTCACTATATTCTTGATATGAAAACCTGGCAAGAACATTACAATAAAATAAAATTACAGGCAAATTTGTCTCATAAGCATAATTGCAAAAATCTTTTTTCTTTTTCGAGACAGAGTTTCACTCTTTCACCCAGGCTGGAGTGTAATGGTGCAATCTTGGGTCACTGCAACCTCTGCATCCCAGGTTCAAGTGATTCTCCTGCCTCAGCCTCCCAAGTAGCTGGGATTACAGTTGTCCACCACCATGCCACGCTAATTTTTTGTATGTTTTAGTAGAGACAGGGTTTTGCAATGCTGGCCAGGCTGACCTTGAAACCCTGACCTCATGTGACCTACTTGCCTTGGCCTCCCAAAGTGCTGGGATTACAGGTGAAAGCCACCACGCCTGGCCGCAAAAAAACAAAATATTTAAAACTCTGGCCGGGCAGTGACTCATGCCTGTAATCCCAGTACACTGGGAGGCCCAGGCGGGCGGATCACGAGGTCAAGAGATCAATACCATCCTGGCCAACACGGTGAAACCCCATCTCTACTAAAAATACAAAAATTAGCCAGGCATGGTGGCATACACGTGTAGGCCCAGCTACTTGGGAGGCTGAGGCAGAAGGATCACTTGAACCCAGGAGGCAGAGATTGCAGTGAGCCGAGACTGCACCACTGCACTCCAGCCTGGTGACAGAGCAAGACTCTGTCTCAGAAAAAAAAAAAAAAAAAACGAAAGAAAACTTAAATCCAGTTATACATAAAAAGGTAATGCATTACAACTCAACTGAGTTTATTTCAGAAATTCAAGACTGGTTTAGCATTCAGAAATCAAACTAATTTACTACATTAGTTGCATAAATAGGAAAAAAAATTTCAGAAAACCATTTGATAAAAGTCAATACATAAGCAATAGAGTGTATTCAGAAAATATAAATAAATCACGCAAATCAGTAAGCAAATGAGACAATCCAATTTTTAAGATGACTCAGTGTCTAGAATGAGTATTCCACAAAAGGAGATACCTAAATGGCCCAAAATCATAGCAAAAATTACCCCATAAATTAATGTGATGGATTGGACTTTGTCCCTCAAAAAGATATGTGGAAGTCCTAAACGCATGAATGGGATCTTATTTGGAAATAGAGTCTTTGCAGATGTTATTAGGTTAAGATGAGGTAATACAGGATTAAGGTGGGCCCTAACCCAATGATTGGTATCCTTATGAGAAAGGGAAATACTGGACACATGGAACACACAGGAAGAATGCCATGTGACAATGGAGGCTGATATTGGAGTGATTACAAGTTAAGTATTTTCAAGGATAGCTGGCAACCACCAGAAGCTAGGAAGAGGCAATAAACGATCCCTTCTTACAATCTTTAGAGAGAGCATGACTCTATAATGTTCCTTGATTTCAGACCTCTAGCCTCCAGAGCTGTGAGAGAATAGATGCTGTTGTTATAAGACACCCAGTTTGTGGTAATTTGTCATAGCAGCCCAGGAAGCGAATACAATTAGCTGTAAGTGAAACACCCATTAAAAATCTTAATTCAAAATCACTACATACTCATTATAACAGCTAAAATGAAAAAGACGAAAATACTTGGTCTAGGCAATGGGGTAGATTAATAAGAACTTTCATATGCTTCCAGGGAATGGAGGTGTGGGGTAGAGTGTAAATCATTATGATTATTGGTAAAAATGTTTGACAGTATCTGCAAAAACTGAACATATTTTACCCTATGAGTTAATGATTCTACTCCCAGGTATATACCCACAGATGTGTGAGTTCATATTCATCAAAAGACATGTAATCAAAAATTAATTTTAATGGCCCCCAAATGGAAAGTATGAAAATGTTCATCAACAGTTAAATGGATAATTAATTTCTGGTATATTAATATAATTAATATACAATAATGAGAATAATCTACAAATACTTCTAGTTGTATGGAAGAATCTGAGAAACATAATGCTAGAAAACAAGGTTAGATTCCAAAGACGAAAACTGATTTGATTTCTTTTACATAAATTTCAAAGCAGGAAACTCTAAGGATAGAAGTCAGAATACTGGTTGCTTTCGGGTAGGGGTGGTAAACTCAGAAGGGAGTAGGAGCAAGGTTTCTAAGGTGCTGATAATATTTTGTATCTTTATCTGGAAAGAGGTTACCTGGGTACATTGACTTTGAAAAGCTACCTAGAACTATGCAATACAACTTGTATTCTTGTGTGTGTGTGTGTGTGTGTGTGTGTGTGTGTGTGTACACTTCTATATAGCTTCATGAGAAAATATTTTAAAAACTGCAAGTACATGATGATTTCTACGATGCATAAGAAACACACCTAGAAAAAAGGCTTGATAGTGACTATATTTGGATGGTGAGATTATGTGTGATTTTTATTTTCTTGCTCAGATTATTGTAAATTTTTAAAATTTTCTGCAATGACTAAAATTTAGTTCTAGATGAAGAAAAAATACCCTACAGTTGTTTTATTTTCTGATCAATGGTAGTCTGTTTGATCATACTATCAACCTGGTAGAAGGGCAATGGGTAGTTTTTTTATATAACTGATGAATATATTTTATTCCTCATCATATTTGTGTAAACTCTTAGATTTTCATCTCAAAAGGTTGCGTTCAAATGTGTTATCAAATCATACGAGTAAGAATTACATTGTTGAGTGGAAGCAAAACAAGATATAGACACAGTCCAATGAGTGCTCTCATTCTACTGTCTTTGTATATGAGGACAAATCAGAAAAAGGAGCCCATTCATTCAAAATCAAAGTCTATTTTCCTAACAACATGGGAGATCAGGCATTATTATTAACATTTTGTTACCTTCCTGTATTGCCAGTAGCCTCACAAATGCTTAGTGAAGTTTTTCTTTCATTCTTAAAATCTACTCTGTTGAGATGGGCTGAATGTTGAACAAATACTCTGTATAGAACCTGTAGCCACTCAGAAATATCCAAATCTTTGTTTCTTCTGCCTAAGGGTAATTGTCCATTTTGCCCTGACTCTTAAAGGAGTCTGTCTGACCCACACAGCACAATTCTAGGACTTTATCAACACCCATGGGAAAAGATGTCCGTCATCTCACTACCCTAAAGTGATACAAAGAAAAAGCACAGGCTTTTCAGTGAGTCAGATCTGAGTTTAACTATGAGATCAACCATTCAGCAGCTGTGCAACACTGGGGTCCCTCCGAGACCTTCTGTATGTTTAGCCCATTCAGTTCAACTAAATTTAATCTGTCAAACATTAATTGAAGATCTTGAGCATATTAGAAAGTGTTCTTAATACTGGAAATACAAAAGGAAGTGTGCAAAGTTATAGTCTCTGTCTTCAGAGACTATAGTCTGAAAAACAGGGAGAAATGCCACTACACCTCTTCACAGTTTTGGTTTGAGAACCAATGTGGTACTGTTTCAAAGAGTAGAATACAAGTTGTCCATAGGGTAAGTGTTCAGTGTTAGTTCCATTTTATCTTTTCTCTATTGCTAGTCTGTCCCAAGCTTTTGATTTCTGCCAGTTACTTTATCTCACTGCGCTTACATTACATTTCGCAAATGGGGAAAACAGATTTTTACAATACCCCTCCTGCAATAACAAACAACTCCAGAGTTTAGTGATTTTATTCTAGTTATTTATGGCTTTGTAAAGAATCATCCCCCAAAATTAATGATTTCAAACAACTATATTTATTTTGCTCACCAATCTGTAATCTGAGGAGAGCTTAGTGGGAACAGATTGTCTCTGCTCCTTTACCTGGACTGGCTCTGATACTGAGGACTGCATCATATGAAGCCTCACACAAGCAAGTGTCTACTGGTTCATGCTGGCTGTTCGTTGGGACCTCACCTAGGAATGTGCCTGGAATAGTTACACATGACCTTTCCATTGGCTTTCTCACAAGTGCAGAGCCTAGATTTCCTGGGCTAGTATCTCAAGAAGAACAGATGAAAGCTGTACTATATTTAATGACTTAGACACAGAAGTTATATAGTGCTAATTCTGCCACGGTCACAGGCTGTCCCACAGTCAAGGGGAGGGAACACAGACCCCACCTTTCAGTGGGAGAGTGTCAATGTCATAATGTAAAAAGAACATGAAGATGGAAAATGTTGATATTACACTCTTTAAGACAATCTGACATAGGTTTTAAGTAACACAAATTTAATTTCTGCCCATACTTTATAGTCACTGGAAGTCAGCATGGGGAGCCCTAATCATCATAGTCACTTGGGGATCCAGGCTGATGGAGGGTTCGTCTTGACATATAGACCCATAATTGGTGAGGCAAGAGACATGAATGTAGCATACCTCATAAAGCTTCTACCCAAGAGTGATATTTGCCACTTTGTCTTACATTACGCTGGAAAACATTTCACAAGGCTAATGCTAAACTTCAAAGACAGTAGATGAAGGGCAATCCTACCACGTGGCTGGAAGGAAAGAAATGGATTATTTATGAACAGCCCTAATGACTAGCATACCTACCACCTAGGGCTGTTAGGAGGATTCAGTGCGATAAAGAACATGAGGAGTATTGTATAGCAATCCTAAATGACTGAATATGTTCTCTAAATCTCAGCTTTTACACTTACAACTATGTTGTTTATAAAATGGCCTGCCATTTTTCTAGCCATACTGTCCAACACTGGGATGAGTCCTTGAGTTTAGGATATAAGATTCTTAGCTTTTTCAAACTCAGATACTACTTAGAAAGCTTTGTCTTATCACCAAGACTCAGAAAATGACTGCAGTATGGAGAATGATTCTTGGTTTGGGGACCTGGAGAAATTAGGACTTGCATAGCCTTTATAAGGACCAAGAATTCAAACTTTTTTTCTTCCATTACTGTCACTAACTTAGACCTCTCACAGGAAGACAGTTGAGTACCAGGCATTAGCTATCTAAACAAAATAACTTGACAGCCTTAACAGGAAGCAGACTTAGCCTTGGAAGAGAGAGCACGAAACTTCAAAAGATCCCCACATGCAAAGAATGATGTGCCCATGAATATGCCTCTCCAGAAATGTCATTTTGTCTTTCCCTTCACAAAATAGTGTTTCTGCACTAATGACCTTTCTTCTCAATCTGTCCTTTGCCCAACTTTGATGTTGCAGTGACCTCCTGAAAAGCTTTGGAGTAGGCAAGCTTGTTTTCAAATTTCAGCTTCACTATTTACTACCTTTGTGATCCTCCAGCAAATCACCTAAAATCTGAGTCTCCTCTGCAGATAGAGATGAAAGCATCTACCAGAATTTACAGACAACTCATATAAATCTTAGTTTGAATCATGTCACAGAGTAGACATTGAAATGTTACCTCCTCCTTCCTGTGTCCAAGTTCTCAGGTTCCCCGAGGAGAATTTAACGACACCCCCTCCACTTTTTGCTCTTCTCTTTTTTCTCATTACATTCATTGTCAATGTCCACTCAGTTTGTGACTCCTCAGGAGAGGATAGATTGGGATCCAGGTGGTGTTCTTTTTTTCTTTTTTCTTTTTTTTTTTTTTTTTTAACATGAAAGAGTGAGCTCTCAAAGTAGCTATTGTATTAATAATTATTTCAAATTTTAAAACAGCTCTCTTTGAGAGGCAAATTTATTCTTTATTATTCTATTCCTTTTTTTCTTTTTGGAGACAGAGTCTCACTCTGTTGCCCAGGCTGGAGTGCAGTGGCACAATCTCAGCTCACTGCAACTTCTGCCTCCTGGGTTCAAGCAATTCTTCTGCCTCAGCCTCCCAAATAGCTGGGACTACAGTTGCACGCCACCACACCTGGCTAATTTTTTGTATTTTAGTAGAGATGGGGGTTCACTGTGTTGCCTAGGCTATTTTTATTTCTGGGTTAACTTGGATCCAATGATAATTATTCTTTGAAAGAGTCAGACAATGCATCATATAAACTGAGTTGGAGACAATTTTGATCTGTAGTAAGATTTTTAATTTTTACTGTTGTTATTGCTTAATTCACCATTTTTCTTTTTTAACCAAATTTCCTCCAAATGTTTTTGTTTCACTGATATTCTCAAATTTTATTAAAGTATAATGTATTCACAGTATTCTCTTTTTTTAAACCAAAATCTATACCACAGTGATTTTTATAGTACTTTTCTAATTTATAAGATTAATTTAGTTTTTATCAATTGACTAGTTAGATTTTTTTCAGAGATGTCTCTGTTTTTGCAAAAAATAAGACTTGGCTTTATATATCATTTTAAATAATTTCCAAAGTCAGAGGTTTCTGCTTTTATTGTCATTATCCTTTAGTTCTTCTTAGTATAGTTTTATACTTTAATTCTTTCATATTTAAGAAAAAAGGCATTTAGTACTTAACATTTCCTTTTGAAAACAGCATTGGCTGTACTTCCTAAGTTTTTTGTTTCGGTGTTCTCATTTTAAATACTTAAAATAGTTTATATTTATAGTTTGTCAAATTTATCTTTGTCCCAGTAGTAATTTGGAGCAATTATATGTAAAATTCCAATTTGAGAAATATTTAAAACTCATACTTATAAAAATCATTTTTAGTTATCTGGGATTATAGACTGAAAATATGGTCTCTCTGTAATATCTGGCTATTGGAATATTTATTTTTATATTGTGTGTTTGTGACCTAGTTAATAATTATATTTTTTAAATTGTTTCATTAAGCATTCAAAGCAATTATATTTCCTGTTGTTAAGCAAAACCTTGATGTATTTATGTGGTATATAACTAACTAAATAGCATGTATACAAGGGCTCCTGAAAAACAGGAGAGTTGGTAGAGTACCCAGCCCCCCACATAGTCAAGTCTGCATATAACTTTCCACTCCCCAAAAACTTTATAGATGGTTAACTGTTGACTGGAAGTCTTAATAATAACAATAATCTATTAACACATATTTCATATATATATTATATTCTGTATTCTTACAATAAAGTAAGCTAGAGAAAAATGTTATTAAGAAAATCATAAAGAAGAAAAAACATTCATTAAGTGGAAATGGATCATCATAAAGGTTTTCATCCTCATTGTCTTCATGTTGAGAAGTCTGAGGAGGAGGAGGAAGGGGAGGTGTTGGTATTACTCTATCTGGGGTAGCGGAGGTGAAAGAGGTGAAGGTAGAAGGGGAGGGAGAAGAGGTAGTAATACTTGAGTTAACTTTATGGAAATACATCATAATTTCTTCCTTTTTTCGCTTTTTCATTTCTCTAAAGATATTTCTATATGGTACTAATCCTCCCACTGTTTTCTTTAAGTCCCTGTATCACAGAAGGGTCCATGTTATAAAATAAGTTAAAAGCAGTCTCGAATAATCTAAGCCCTTCTCCCAGACTGTCTAATGTCAATTTGTTTCCTTGCACAGCTTCTTCTACGTCTTTTCCTCATCATCTGGCACTGATTCAAAGGCACTTATTTCCATCAAGTCATCATGGCTTTTTAAAAAAAATTATACTTTAAGTTCTGTGGTAATGTGCAGATCTTGCAGGATTATTACATAGGTATACACATGCCATGGTGGTTTGCTGCCTCCATCCCTCTGTCACCTACATTAGGTATTTCTCCTAATATTATCCCTCCCCAATCTCCCCACACCCTGCTATCCCTCCCCTAGCTCCTCCACCCCCCAACAGACCCCAGTGTGTGATGTTTCCCTCCCTGTATCTACGTGTTCTCATGGTTCAACACCCACTTATGAGTGAGAACATGTAGTGTTTCATTTTCTGTTCTTGTGTCAGTTTGCTGAGAACTATGGTTTCCAGATTCATCCATGTCCCTGAAAAGGACACAAACTACCCTTTTTTATGGCTGTATAGTATTCCATGGTGTATATGTGCCATATTTTCTTTATCCAGTCTACCACTGATGGGCATTTGGGTTGGTTCCAAGTGTTTGCTATTGTAAATAGTGCCACAATGTACACGCGTGTGCACGTGTCTTTATAATAGAATGATTTATAATCCTTTCGGTATATACCCAGTAATGGGATTGCTGGGTCAAATGGTATTTCTATTTCTAGATCCCTGAGGAATTGCCACATTGTCTTGCACAATGGTTTGAACTAATTTACACTCCCACCAACAGTGTAAAAGCATTCCTATTTCTCCACATCCTCTGTGGCATCTGTTGTCTCCTGATTTTTTAATGATCACCATTCTAACTGGCATAAGATAGTATCTCTATGTGGTTTTGATTTGCATTTCTCTAATGACCAGTGATATACATAAATGTTTTCTTTTGTAAAGTGTCTGTTCATATCCTCCACCCACTTGTGGGCTTTTTCTATAACAATGGCATCTTCAATGGTGTAATTCTTCCAAACTTTCATGATGTTATTTCTATTGAGGTTTAGCATTGACGATTATTTCCATAGAGTACTATTATATGCACCTTAAAAGTTCTAATGACCCCCTGATCAAGAGGCTGAACTAGAGACGCAGTGTTAGGAGGCAAGTAGACCACTTTGACATCTTCAGTGTTGAAGTCATGGGATGCTGGGTGGCCAGAGGAACTGTCCAACATCAAAAGAACTTTAAAATTCAGTCCCTTACTGGTATAGACTTCACAACTTCACGGATCAAACGTTAATAAAACTAGACCAGAAAATGGGTTCTTGTTGTCCAGGCCTTCTTATTGTATAGCCAAACACCTGCCCGCTGAAGTTTATCTTTTCCTTTCAAAGTTGAGGGTTAGCAGCTTTATAGATAAGGATAGTCCAGATCAAAAGCCCAACTGCTTTGCACAGAACAGTACAGTTAACCTATCCCTTCCTACCTTGAATCCTGGTGCTTACTTATCTTCCTTACTAATAAATGTCCTTTGTGGCATTTTCCGCCCAGACTAGGGCACTTTTATCTGCATTGAAAACCTGTTCAGGCAGATATCTTTTCTCTTCAATAAAGTCTGGGTATTAATCTGATGACTGGTAGAAGTTGCTTCTCATTATCTTTATTTTATTTTATTATTTATTTATTTATTTGAGAGGGAGTCTGGCTCTGTCACCAGGCTGGAGTGCAGTGGCAGGATCTCAGCTCACTGCAACTTCCACCTGCCAGATTCAAGTGTTTCTCCTTCCCCAGCCTCCTGAATAGCTGAGACTACAGATGCGCATCACCACACCCAGTGAATTTTTCTATTTTTATTAGAGATGGGTTTTCACCATGCTGGCCAGGCTGGTCTTGAACTCCTGACCTCGTGATCTGCCTGGCTCAGCCTCCCAAAGTGCTGGGATTACAAGTGTGAGCCACCGCACCTGGCCTATCTTGATACTTTTAAAGCCAACCCTCGGCCAGGCACAGTGGCTCATGCCTTTAATCTCAGCACTATTGGAGGGCAATGTGGGTGGATCCCAAATTCAGCAGTTCAAGACCAGGCTGGCCAAATGGTGAAACCATGTCTCTACTAAAATACAAAAAATAAAAAATAAACAAAGTAAGCCAGGCGTGGTGGCACACGCCTGTAATCCCAGCTACTTAGGAGGCTGGGGCAGGAGAATCACTTGAACCTGGGTTGGGGAGGTTGCAGTAAGCTGAGATGGCACCATTGTACTCCAGCCTGGGTAACAGAGTGAGACTCCCTCTCAAAAGAAAAAAAGAAGAAGCCAACCCTCTTTCAAAAATTATCAAATCATCCTTTGCAGGCATTAAATTCTCCAGCTTTAGATCTTTCACCTTCCTTTTGCTTTAAGTTGTCATATAATGACTTCACTTTTTCTTAAATTGTATTAGAGTCTATAGTTATGTCTTTCTTATTGAAATTCTGCACCCACATAAAAACTGCATTTTCAATATAAAATAAAAAGGTATTTTGCAAAAGGTGCACGGTTTTCATTTTTTCTGGTATAACTGCAGTGACAGCTTCATGAATTTCCTTTTCTTTCCTTCCTTATAAACAGTGGTCCTTATTTGTGTTGAAACAGTGGGCAACCATAGCTGTAGACTTCAATCTATGGTACATATTAAGCAATTCAACTTTTTCTTGTAATGTCATGATTTTTCTCTGCTTTTTGGGAGCATTTCCAGCATCACTGGTGGCACTTCAGATGATCCCATGTTTTTATTCATGGTTGACAGTATTGCACTAAACATAGTAAAAAATACATGAAAACTGAGAGAGATCACTTTTTACTGTGATATACAAGTTACTGGAGAGACAAATTGTTCACACGGAGATAATTACAGTCACAAGGTGTTTTAAGTGGATACTCACAGCACTAGAGACTACTGCAATAGCAACAGGAGGTGGCTATGAAATTATTATAGAAATGACAACTTTGTGTTAATAAATGATAAAATAGATGAGCATCTACATATATTTTCTGCATTCATGACACATCTAATTTTTCCTTAATTGTTAAAATATTTCTAAGCTATGTGGCTCATCTGAGTTTTTCAAATTGTTACAAATTTCCAAAACTTTTTCAATATTTGTTGAAAAAAATTCATGTATAAGTGGATCCATGAAGTTCAAACCTGTGTTATTTGAAGGTCAACTGTATATAATTTATTTTACCACTTATGTTATTTATCAGTATCACTTTTCTTCAATGACATATTGGTGACAGAGAAATATGAATTAAAATATTCTAAAAAAATGATTCAGTTTATCTTTTTACATATGTCTTTTTAAAAAAACATGAATTCTATATTGTCTGAAATTATTGCTAGCTCTACTTTTCCCTTTTTTACATTTTTCTGCTATATCTTCAACTCTCAGTTATGTTAGTCTTATTTTGATACATTTTATTTATTTTTTTATTTTGTTTTTATTTTTATTTTTAGATGGAGTCTCACTCTGTCACCAGGCTAAAGTGCATTGGCAGGATCTTGGCTCACTGCAACCTCCACCTCCTGGGTTAAATGATTCTCTTGCCTCAGTCTCCCGAGTAGCTGAGATTACAGGTATGCACCACCACACCCTGGTAGTTTTGTGTTTTAGTAGAGACATGGTTTCACCATGTTGGCCAGGCTGGTCTCGAGCTCCTGACCCCAAGTGATCCCTCTGCCTCGGCCTCCCAAAGTGCTAGAATTTTGGAGCACAGTGACTCGTGAGCCACCATGTCTGGCCTTGTTTTGATACATTTTAAGTTGTCCCTTGAATGCTGAAGTATCTTGCTCAGTACTTTAGGTTCATTTTGCCCTGTCCTGGGAGTGTTTGACTTTGAGGCAGCTTAGCCCATGTGTGTGTTATGTCATAACTGAAGTATTTACTCTTTCTTTAATCATGTACAATGGATTTGCACTTTCTTTTTTATTCTTCTTTGAGATTTATTTTATGTTTTGTATTTTCCAGTAATTTACTCGACAAATACTAATTGCCTCCAATGTGGCAGGTACTATGCTAGGCTTCTGGCAAGAAAATAGGTATTAATCAAATAATTGCATTAATTAAATCGTGATTATTCACTCATAGATGCTCCAAAAGTAAGGAATGTCTTAGTGCTGTTGACTTCACATACGAGCAACAACATGGCTGGTTATACAATTATTTGGTCCATAATCAGCATTCCTTGGAACTCTGGAAGATGTTTTCAGTGTCTTTTAGCAGTTAGCACTACAGGGAATCTCAGGTTAACTTGATTGTTGTTTGTAAGTTTTTGGGTGTGGCCATTTTTTAATTGATGTTACCTTGATATAATAAAGAGAAAATAAAAGAAATAAAAGAAATAAAATAAATAAAATAAAATAAAATAAAAATTTGCATATGCAAATTTTTAGTTAACTTGATTTGTAAACTTTGCCCTTTAAAATTTATTTATTTATCTCCCAAAATATAAGACTTCTTGGGAATATGAAAAGGTTTCTATATTTTTTTTCCTGCTTTCTGTACTTAATATTTTCAAATTCCTATTGCATGAATCTTCAGAATTGCTTTTTTCCCTTCTGCTGCTAAACTTTTGATAGGTCCTCTATTGTTGGTGGTGTACTTTCTATTTGATTCAAGAGAAGGAAAGATCCAAACTCACTGGGTATTTACCAAGTGTCAGGGTGTGTGCATTTCCTGTGGCTTCATTCACTCTCCATTTATTTTCAAGTCAAACTTCCTCCTAACAACTGCAGTCAAAGGTTAAATTAGAGTTGGCAGATTTAGCAAATAAAAATACAGGATGCCCAGTTAAACGTGAATTTCAGATAATTAACAATTTTTAAGTATCATTATGTCCTGGGTATTGTATGAGCTGCGTTTATGCTAAAATAATTTTATAAAAATCTAATATTTAGATTTAATTCAGCTGCCTGTGTTTTAATCTGACAACCTCTGATCAAGCTGACAAGCATCAAACTCAGCCCTTTTCCTTTTATGCAGCGGGTTTCTATCTGGTACAAATCTTTTGAGAAGAGCCCTTTTCCTACTCTGCCCACTGGTTCTCTGCAAATGCTGCAGTGCCCTGGATGCCCTGCTTTTCCTTCTTCCTCCCCCCTCTACAATGTTGAAACGGACTCTGTTTCTTAGGATATTATGTGCCGTTGTCCTTCCTCCTACTACCTCCACTCCACCACCTTGGGAAAATTCCTGTCCTCTGAAGATCATGTTTTCAAAAGAATAGAGTAAAAGTCATAAATATTTGTTTAATGTTTACTATGTGTCAGGCACTGTGCTTGTGGCTGTGCATCAATTAGCTCTTCCAATGTAATCTTCCTGGCTACTCTTTGTGGAAGGATGTACCATATGAATCCTGTTTTGCAGATGATTAAAAACAAGGCTTAGGGCTGGGCATGGTGGCTCACGCCTGTAATCCCAGGACTTTGGGAGGCCAAGGTGAGTGGATCACTGGGGACCAGCCTGACCAACATGGTGAAACCCTGTCTCTACTAAAACTAAAAAAAAAAAAATCAGCTGGGCGTGGTTGTGGACACGTGTAATCCCAGCTACTTGGGAGCCTGTGGCAGGAGAATCGCTTGAACCTGGGAGGTGGAGGTTGCAGTGAGCTGAGATCGCATCACGGCACTCCAGCCTCGGCAACAAGAGTGAAACTCCATCTAAAAAAAACAAAAGCAACAAGGCTTAGTAAAGTTAATTACTCGACTAGATGATAAGACGGTAACACAGAGTTCTACTTGTCCCGGAGTACTAGATTTTCACTTTCACATGATCTTCTTGTCTATCATTTTCCCTCTTCTCATCCAAATCCAAAAGCTGCTGTATGAGTGAAAGTTCAACCAGATTCTAAAAGTATGTTTCCTGTAATTTTAATTTTGTTTGTTGTAAGTTTTCATGCCGTATCTTCATGAGGATTTTAGTAAAAATTTGGAACAGGCTGGGTCAAGACTCAACCAGTTTCCATTTTGATCTGGAATACAGAATTTCAGTTTTTGATTATCCCATTTCTCAGACGGCAAGTTCTCCTTTTTAAACTTTTTCAAAAAACCATTTTGAAGCAGAGGCATTATGAATATATCCAGTGTCCCTACACAGTTTTCCGAGTTCTTCAGCAAATCCACCGTGACATCAGTGTTTTCAATCCTGCTCCCAGTTAAGTCTGAGGTTGCCCTTTTCTTTGTTAACTCCCTTTACCTTTTGGGAAGTATAATCCTCTGTTTTTTAAAAATGGAGATTCTCAGAAAACATGAGAAACGTTGACATTTCCTACAATCCCCAGTTTGGGGCCAGCTTTGTACCCCTTGCAGGAGAGCATCATCACCTCCTCCCTCAACTAGGTGGTTAGTGCTGTAGTTCTATGGCACATTCTTATTAGTCTCACCTCGTTTCCATTTCATTTTATCTCCTTCAGGTTCTAAATCACCTTACAACTCAATACTGTCCAGACATACTCCACCAATTCATTTCCTCTCCTATTTTTTTCTATATTTCTCTTTCTTTTAAATATATTTAACTTTCGATTATCATTTTCCACCCTTGATCCCCACCCAGTCAAGTTGTACTGATACCTATAAAATTTGATTTGACACTGTTGTGCTTTCAACCTACTTATTGATCCCTGTCCCACACACATTGGCAGGTACACACGTTTGGACTAGGAGACCTGTTTCTAATGTATTTCTGCCTGAGAGTTTCTGTGACACTTCACACCACATTGCTTCTTTCACTTTAGACCTATTGTCCTTGATGACATCTGCTTTTATCTGGGATTTCCTTCCCTCTCCCTAAAAATCAGCTGCTCAGGCCAGGGACTCACTCCAAATGCATTCTTTCCAATCTTTGTGAAGTTCGTCCAGGCCTATAGGAATTCTTCTTTAACTGACTAGAGTGGTGAGTTTTTGTGAAACTTGGAAAACAAACTGCTGTATGATTTCCTTGGCTCTCCCAGGTTGAGGTCATATGTAAGGATCTCATATTACATGTGACCTTGATCTCACCCTGAAAACATTTACTATATGCCTTTTAGTTAGCCATTTATATACCATTTTGCTTTGGGATGAAAAGGGAGATGGCTGCCTTATGGAACTGAAAATAAAGAGGAAAAAAATGAAGAAAAAACAATTTTTAAAAATACAAGTGCATGTCTACTTCCATATTCATCCACAAAGCCAACTTTTCTATTTATTGACCCTTTTCCATATTGCCCACATAATGGTGTCATATTCATATAATCACAATTAAATTTAGTAAATTTTTTTTTGTTTTCTTATATTTGCACAGCATTTTGTAATATCTTAAAATAAATATACCACTAGTCCATTGAGTAGCTATGCCAGAATTTAAACATTCCCCTGTATATTGAACATTTATAGGAAGCTTAACTTTTTTTTGCATTTTATCCTGTTGAAGAAAATAGCTCTTTTTTCTTCAGATTGGTTTTTTGAGAAGCACTTCAGATGTGAAATTACATGGCCACTGATTTTTTTTTTTTTTAGGTATTTCCCAGGATTCCTTTCTGAAAGCGTTGCATCATTTTATTCTGCCATCAACAATGTGAGAGTTACCATCTCAGGACTTGCCAGTGCCAGTTGAATATTATATTGTTTTGCTAATTTAATATGAGAAAGTGATATAGAATACATTTAAATTTAGCTATTCAATCTGATTTCTCCCCTCTCCAGAGTGTTGGAAGAATTCTCTGACATCAAATTGGTACCAGGACAGAATTTTAAAATGCCCTTACATGTAGTAAAGTAGACACTTGCACACAGAGCCAGTGAGAGTAGAAATTGGTTCAGTCATCCCAGAGGGCGATTTGTCAAGGTATATCAAATACTATAAAAATAACTGGTGCTTTTTGCTTTTTTGGGAATTACTTTTCTAGGAATCTAGACTAGTATGAAATGTACAATATTATTTATAATATTAAAATTTGAAGAACCTAAGTGTCCAACAAAAAGAGACTTATTAAATGAGTCATGGTACAGACATTATACCATAGACTACCAGAAAGCCCCACATCAAGATTAAGAGGAATATTTTAATGACATGGTAAATGGAGAAGGGGAAAGAATAATGACATTCTAGGCACAATATGATCTCAATTGTGAAGAAAGAATTTCAAAGAAAAGGTCTGGAAAGCAGTACACCAAAACTGTAATAATAGGTTGCTGCTGAATGATGAGCTGATAATTTATATATGTCCTTCCTTTTAACATTTTCTGAATTGTTCAAAATACCAATTTATTACATCAACAATCAGGAGAAGTAAAAAAAGAAGAAGAAAAAAGGAGAAGGAGAATCAGCCTTTGGTATCAAAATACCAATGTGCTCATGTGGAATTTGAGGCAAGTAACTTCTAAACTCAGACTAAACACATCACTTCCTCCCCATCCATCACCCTTTATTCCACTGTATTAATCATATGTAACTTCAGCTTCTCCACTTGACTTAAGCCTCTTTAGGAACCTACTATCGTCTTCATTTGTAGATTTCATCTCCTATCAGGTGTCTAATATAGTCCCTCATATGAAAATTAGTGCTTACTCTTGATTCATTCATTCATTCATTCATTCAAGAAACATCTATTTAGCATATGGTGTCCCAGGCACTATGGTATAATCAGGGGAAACAAATATAAACCAGGTAGGATTTTTCTCCTTCAAGGATCTTAAGTAAAACCTAAAGAGAATACTGATACCTTATAGTTCCAAGGAGATGGTAACAAAGAGCCATTCTTAGGTCAGCCACACCAGCCAAGTCACTAGCATGCCAGCTTCCATCTCCTAGCTCCACAGCTCTCTGGTATTAGAGGGCCCTCTGCAACATCCCTGATGACCCCATTCATGCCAGACTTACCCTTCCTGCTGCCAATGCCCTGGTACTGTTGCTGGAACCCTCTCTTCCCACAGACACAGCTTTGATCCTCACTTCTAGGCTTAGCCTCTCCAACAAGCCAAGACTGTAGTGGCCTCACTAGATGCCATTCCTCTACTCTTAAGCCTCTTCTTGTGCAATTCTTTTTTTCCCCACAAGTCCATGAAAACCTGAAATCTAGAAATACGTGGAGCTACTCACTCCCACATCCAGGAATGGAAACCTCATCTCTAACTCTGATCCTTCCACAAAAGTGGAGCATTTAGTCACAAAGTTCTTCCCCAATCAGTGTGAGAGCCCCTTTATTTCTTCCGTCTCTTCTCTACTGGAGCAGTTTCCCCCTGCTTGTCTCTTCTACTTTCATAACAGGGTCATTTGAGGAAAGGGATCCATTTCTGGCTCCATGTGGTTGCATTTCAGGAAAGCCCGTCCCTCACAGGAGCATGACCTCTAAGGTAGGTGGTAGAAATGAGGAGGCTTAAGAGTAGAGAAAGAGCATGGCGGGACTGACATCATGGAAAGAAAAATCCTCATGGTATGTTATTTCAATTCGCTTCTTCCCATCTCTGTTCCTTTTGATTTAATAGACAAATCCCAACAAATGTTGCTTTTCTGTAAATACAGACTTTCAGTCACACCAACAGGAAAATTAAAATATATCGTCTCATCTGTTTAGATTTTTGTTCTTTGCTTCCCCTTTCCCCTTTCTATTTCGGGGACTCATATATTTTCTCAATGGAAAAGAGCTTCAAGGCCATCCAATAAAATGTTTCATTAGATTATTGAAATTCTTCCACAACATCTCACCAAGTAGCCCTCCACCTTTGCCTGCATACTTCCAGGAAGGAGGACCTCATTACCTAACTGAGCAACACATTCCTAGAAACTAGAGTGTTTTTATTCCAGTAGTAAGCACTGTTTCCCTGTTGCTTCCTTCTCTTTGTCCTAATTGAAGCTCTTAACAAATAAATCTTATTATTCATCCATATGGAAGCCCTTCCAATATTTCCTCTCTGGTTAATGTTAACAATCCTTTCTATTTTGAACTCTAATTCAAATATTATAGAAATAAAAATAAAATAAAATGCACATAATTGAATGTTTTAGCAATACTAGAAGATAACAGAAATAAATAATGAGATCAATGTATTCATTCATTCTAGTCATACAGTAAACATTTATCTACTGTTTTCATTGTTCCCAGCCTCACTCAAATATCTGGAAAGATAAAAATGCTTTATTTATTGCACTCAAGAAGCTCATGGTCTAGTGTAGTGCTTAAGAGTAGGTATTCCAGTGTCAGACAGTTTGTTGTGAATTCCTGGACTACCACTTGATATCTGTGTAACTTTGGACCAGTAACTAGTTCTGAATTTTATTATCTGTGAAATACAGATAATAATTGTACCTACTTCATACAGTGGTATTGAGATAAATGACACAACTCCTAAAGAGTTTATTAAAGGATCAATAAATGTTGGCTGTCACTGCTAGGACAGTGATGTGAGAAAGACTTAAGGTTGGCCCTGATTGCTCACGCCTCTAATCCCAGCACTTTGGGAGGCCCAGGTGGGTGGATCATGAGGTCAGGAGATTGAGATCATCATGGCTAACATAGTGAAATCCCATCTCTACTAAAAATACAAAAAAATTAGCTGGGCATGGTGGCACATGCCTCTAGTCCCAGCTGCTCGGGAGGCTGAGGCAGGAGAATTGTTGAACCCAGGAGACAGAGGTTGCAGTGAGCCAAGATCGTGCCACTGCACTGCAGCCTGGGTGACACAGCAAGACTTCATCTTAAAAAAAAAATGTATATATATATATATATATATATATATATATATATATATATATATATATAAAGGCCAGTTTCAATACAATGAGTAGACAAAAAAATGAATGCACTGTGATGGCAAAGTTAGGGGCATGTAACTAAGACCCAGTGAAGACCTGGAAGAGCAGGTGACTTTTAGCTGAGTCTGGAGAGGTGGAGGAATTATATGGGTGAAGAAGTTAGAGAGGTACACTTTGGGCAGAGAGATCAGGCCATGCAAATGTATGGATCTATGGTAGCCCAAGATGTATTCAGAGAACCACAAACAATCCAGAATGGAGGGAGCACATGTGAATTGTCTTTTAGATGAGAACAAGGCATCTTAAAGGATTATAAAATTGAAAACCTTGTAAGCCAAGCTAGGACAATGGACTTTGTTTCATCAGTCATGGGGAACCCATAGGGATTTCAGGTGAAACCTTCAATCTGTAATTTATGGTCATTATGAAAAAAGGTGACTGAGGCTGGGTACAGTGGCTCACACCTGTAATCCCAGCACTTTGGGAGGCCGACATGGGTGGATCACTTGAGATCAGGAGTTTGAGACCAGCCTGGCCAACATGGTGAAACCTTGTCTCTACTAAAAATACAAAAATTAGCCAGGTGTGTTGGCAGCTGCCTGCAATCCCAGCTACTCGGGAGACTGAGGCAGGAGAGTCACTTGAACCTGGTAGGCAAAGGTTGCAGTGAGCCGAGACTAAGCCACCACACTCCAGCCTGGGCAACAGAGCAAGACTCTGTCTCAAGAGAAAAAAGAAAGAAAAAAAAAAGGGTGACTGAAGAGAGGCAAGCCTGGAGGATAATGGATTCCTCAGTAGTGAGGTTAAGTTCATGCTTAGGGTGTCAATAACGCAGGGGCCAGTGAGGTGCAGTCAGCTGCATGATTTACCCAGACTTTTGCAGGCAGGGAAATACAGAAAAAAGTTTTCTTAATATGAGCATATGTATAAGCTTTGGGATTTAAAGCTTGGCATTATTTTGATTTTAATTTATATGTAGCAGCAAGGGTATTGTAGTGCCCAGAGCACTTAAGGGCCTTAATTCAGTTATGGGTTAAAGGAGAAAATTGCATATGAATAGATGAGAAATAATAAGGGTCAGAAATAAGGCCATCACACTGGAAACAAAGAAAAGGGGCAAAATTTAAGGAGACGGCAGTCACCGTGGAATGTTTTTCCCAAAAATTGGAGAGCAGAGACTATATTTTTTCAACCAAAGTCTCTTCCTGACAGTGACAGTGTGACAGCATAATTGCTCCCAATAAATTAATTCCCAGTGCCATGAAGATTTTTGAATTGTAACTTTATAATTTTCCAGAAAATAGTTGTCCAAAATATTATCTAAATCCTCATATATTGAATTGTATTAATTTGCTTAACAAATATTAGTAAGCTTTCCTATGAACTGGTAAGTATGTTGAGAACACAGGGTATACGCAACTGTGAGATCTTGAGTATACAGAAATAAATGAGATTTGTTCCTTGATCTTAAAAATTGTACAGCCTAGACAAGTGGATAGATATTTAAAACAAAAACAAAGGTCATTACTTATATACATTTTTGATAACAGTTGCTTTCTTTCACAGCCAACTCATCAAAAAAATTGTTATACATGGTATCTGGACATGATGCTGTCCAATTACCACCTGTCACACACCCAGTGAACATTCCTCAGCCAGTACCTTACGCAAAATCCTGCCAGCATCCAATACTCCTTCCTTTTTGAAATTTTATCTTACCTTAGCCTCTGTCACATCACAATCTCCTTTTCTCCTTTGCTTCTGGTTCTCAGTCTCCTTTGCTGACTTGTTTTCACATTAGGGTTCTTCTAATTTCTTATCTTACCCTACATTTCCCTAGGTGAGCTCATCCACTCTCATGACTTTGTATATTCTTTCTATATTTCAAGTTATTTAGACTTAAATTTTCAGCCCCAGTCTCTTGTGAACTACAGACCCAGACAACCAAATTATTACCCAATACCCTAACTGTGATGCCCCATGAGCATCTCAGCCATGACACGGCCCAAACTCAATTCTTGAAATATGATTTTTCTTTTCCCTAATATTATTCTCGTTCAGTGTTATTCCTCTAATTAAATGGCATCATTATCTACCCTGTTGCTCAGGACAGAACCCTAGGTATCATCCCTGACATCTCCTCTGTGAACTCTGAATCCTCTCTCCACCTCATTTTATTTCTTCTGGCCCCATCCTAGCCCAAGCCACAATTATCTCTCACCTAAATTACGAGGATATCTTTCAGACTTATCTCTCCAGAGTTACTACTGTTCCCTTCTGAATCATTTTCCACACAGTGACCAGATATTTAAAACACACACACACACACACACACACACAAAATTTAATCATGCTTCTCTTTGTTTAAATCCCATGAACAGTTTTTCTTGCACTAAGGAGCTGATGCAAATTCAACATGGCTTTCAATCTGGGACATGATTAACCAGCTCTGGTCCCTTTCTGTAACACTCTTGCCTCCATATTTTAACCATGGAATTTTTCTTTCAGTTCCTCAAACATGTTTGCTATCACCTCACACTCCTTTGGCACTATATCCATGTTCTTTCTACTTCTTGAACTACTACTTACTGTTTGCTAGTGAATGTCTATCATATCACTCTCCTAGATAGCATCTATTTCTTTGTTAATTTATTATCTCTTCCCTCCCACTAAAATGTAAGCTCCACGCAAGCAGGGATGTTGACTCTTCACTCACTGTTTCATACTCAGCACTTAGAAGAGCCTCTGGCACAGAGTATCAGTCAATGAATATTTATTTAATGAGTAATTAGCTAATCATCAGACTGCTGACTTGGTTAGTTTATTATATCATAGGCTTTTACACCATCTACTTCACTGTAGCATCTATCACAGTCATAATTCTACATTTACTCATGATGACATTAGTGGTTATAACTGAGCAGGATTTTGAAGGATGAACGAAGTATTTAATCATTTGACCCTTCTAGGTCTCAATTATCTACTAAAAGAGAAAATGGGGGGCACTGTAAGATGGATCTTCTTTTAGGTTCTTTTGAGCTGTAGAATTCTAGGTCTAGGTCATTCAGGATTCAAGGTGCAATAGTTACTTAGTTACTGAGAGTACCAGAGGACAGAGGAGTGAGCAATGAGAACCATGTCAGAAACAAGGAGCTTGTTTTGTGATTTTAAAGGTTAGTGTTAGCTGTGTGACATTTGCCTTTCTGTGCCACAGTAGCTCCTTCTCTAAAACTAAAGAAAATAACACCTTGCTGAGATTAGAAATAGAATCTTGGAATTTATCTACTTTTTAGATCCTTTTCCATTTACTATCCATCCATCCTTTCCATCCAATATTTATGCAATTAACAGTCACTGTTCATCACTGCACCAGATACTGTCTGTGCTAGGCACAAGAGACTCAAAGATCCATAAAGTCAAATACTCAATCATATAAGCAGGTAGCTATTTATGATTCAATATTTTATTTTACAGATATGGTAGAAATACGGGCACCCCCCTGAGGCTGGTGTGTTCAGGGAAGGTTTCTAAAAGAGGTAGGAACTGAGCCTTGAGAAAAACAAGGGAATGTTAACTGGGAGGCAAGATCGAGAAGGACATTTTAGACATGTTCGTGTGTGTGTGTGTGTATGTGTGTGTGTGTGTGTGTGTGTTTGTGTGAGAGAGAGGGAGGGAGGGAGGGATGGGGGGGGCAAGAGGAAAGGAATATAAGCAGAAAGTGAGTGCAGGACCTGCAAACAAACCACTGTTGCTGGAGTAAAGGGTAAAGTGGGGACTGACGAGAGATGAAGCTGGAGAAGTAGACTGAGGCTAGGTCATGGTAAGTCATGGGTGGTTTGGACTTTATCCTCCAGATAATTGGAAACATTGAGGTTTCTAAGCAGGAAAGGGAGGATGATATGTTTGCATTTATTTTGTAGAAATACCACTCTAGTAGCTGCATGGTATTTGAAATGGAAATACCACTCTAGTAGCTGCATGGTATTTGAAATGGATGCAGATAAGATGTGAAGTAAAGTGCAGACCTACCTGTTCACTCTACATACCCTTAGCCATCTTTGCATTGTGTGCCTCTGACTGCATATACAGAGTCATGTAATCTGAGATTTGAGTAGGAGCCTTAGAGATCATCTTTCCAACCCTGATTCAAATCTAGAATCCCCCTGCCGAGTCCTAGCCAAATGGCTCCTGTACGCATGCACACAAACTTGCCCATTATTGTACTGCATGGCAGACAGCTTTCTGGGCATACCGACATTCGCAATTGCCCACGGTTTTATTTCCCCAGGTACCTGGTGTAAAACAGCCACTGCCTGACAGATCTAATCACAGGCAGAGGCTCTTTCACAGTCACCCCAGAGTAAAAGCTCAGTGTGCTCCCAAGGAAATGACTGGAACATACAAATCAATTGCCCTTTTCTTCTCCTTTTTTTGACCCCATTTTGAATGCAAGTATGAGGTTTGATAATGGTATGAGGAAAGGAAGTGGATTTCATACGTCCAGGGACTCATCAAATGGAGAAAGACTGCTCAAAGATACAAGTGCTCAGCCTTGCACCAGCCTCAAAGGTTGCTGCAGCCACTCCTAAGAATAACCAGGAACCCATTCGAAATCTTGAATGTCAATGTCAGAATGGGAAAAGACATCCAGCACCCACTCCTCAGTACCTCCACATGAGCTTCATCCTTACTGCACTCATTCCTGCTGTTCCTACCCAGGCTCCTGAGGATCAGTCTCCAGGACTCTGTTTATGCCATTCCCCAACCAGAGACATCTTCTGCCAATGCCATCTGGAACTTTAATATCTCTTTCTAAGCCATTCCAAATGTCTTCTTGTCTGTGAAGTTTCACCCAGACGATCTCTTCTAAAATTTCCACATCACTCCATTTACTCATCTGTGTTTGCCTTGCATTGTGATGATCTATGCTCGTGTCCCATTTCTTCTGCCAGGCTGAGAGCTCCTTAAAGGCAAGGTCAGCCTTTAAATATCTGGTGGGTGTTGTCTCAAGCTTGGCACAAGGAAGGCACTGGGTTAAAGTTTGTTAACTAAATAGGTGAAGTAGAACTGGAACTCACAGATACAAGTGACCTAATTTGGGGCCTTTAGGGATAAAACTTAATCATGAAAAGAACTTGAGAAAGACCTATTTGTTTCAGAGAGAGGATAGTCAGAAAGGGACCATGTTGGGGGCTTTCTGTTTTCTCACTAGGAAGCGAACTGTTATTCCAAGTGGTGAGGTCCTAAAGGCCAGTCTCCCTCACGTGCCAGCTCAAGCTGCACGGGGCAGAGGCTGAAGAAACGTGGTTTAGAGGTAGAATGTGTCTGTCCCGAATCCTGAATCACGTGTTAACAGCCACATGACTGTGGGAAATTTACCTCACTCCATCTATAAAGCGGGAACAGTAGTTCCCACAAGGGAATATCATGAAGAATAAATGTGTGCGATACTTTTAATAAGTGTTCATTTCCTTATATTTATCTTTTCTTTCTCCTTTACTATGCTTAGAACCCAATTTCTATTTTATACACAGATGCTTATTAAATAAAGAAAACACATTATAACTTCCATCTTCTGAATACCTGATTACCTGGAAATAGACCAAGATTGTCATATTTCTCTCTGGTGACTTTATCTTCTGGCTTCAGCTGAATGCATGTAGAAGTGTCTAGCCAATGCAGATCCCTTCAAATAGAAATTTTGAAGTAGAGTCTTCAAACACCAAGTCAATTAATTATGAGTGGCTTAGACATCAAGTTATAAATAGTAGGAGTCTCCATGGCTGACCAAAGCTTCTGTGACCTGAAGTGGTAAAGCTTCTCATCTCTTAATATCTTCTCAACTCACAGTTAGGGTCATAGCTCCAGCTCTCATTATTTATCCCCTGGGCAACTGACTACATCAGTTTTGAATCCCTGTCTTTATTTTGATCCCACCTCTTTTCATCAGCTTCTCTGCAGCTACAGTGAGGAATCCACCTAGAATCTAGTTTTGTAAAGCCTTTCCCTGGTCTGTTTTTCTTCAGTGATTCCCCGTCCTACATAATTCTTTTCAAACTCTTCCAGAGAAATTCTCACAAGGAAAGAAGCAGGTAAACATATACAGCCATGGGATACAGCATCAAAAATGGAAGGGGCCCATCTCAATCTCAAGACTCTTATGGTATAGATGGTACTGATTGTCAGTAGTTCACCTGCCAATTTCTTTCACTATTTCAGAGAAAGAATGTCATACTAAATTTTCTTTTTCTTTTTATTCTTTTTGTTTTTTTTGAGGTGGGTGGGTATGTGAGGACGTAGGGTCCATCACATTCCACCAATAAATATGTGGTGACTGCATTTATTGGAGTACCTTGACAGTCCTGGTTTGTCACATTATGCTGGTATATTAATAAATAGGGCAAACTTTCATTGTCAAATAACAGGACACACTTTCATTGCTGATTTGGATAATATACAGTCTCACTTTCATGACATATAAATGGACAAAGGATTTCAACAACTCAAAATTTCCATAATTAATCTTCATCATTCAATTCTCAAATTTTACTTGTTACAGTAAAGAAGAATTGGTTTGTCTTTTATTTGGTCATGGAAAGGTTTCAAATATCTTTAGAAAACCAAAATTTGAGGGTCACTTATTATTCTGTAAGGAGAACAATGAAATACTTCTCTTTATCCAAGTTCCCACTCTTTGTTCTGTTTTTTTCCCCCTCTAAGATAAAAAGAACTGTTTAGCCCTTCATTAAAAAATCATAACTTCGGCCAGGTGTGGTGGCTCACGCCTGTAATCCCAGCACTTTGGGAGGCCGAGGCGAGTGGATCACGAGGTCAAGAGATCGAGACCATCCTGGTCAACATGGTGAAACCCCGTCTCTACTAAAAATACAAAAAATTAGCTGGGTATGGTGGCGCGTGCCTGTAATCCCAGCTACTCAGGAGGCTGAGGCAGGAGAATTGCCTGAACCCGGGAAGCGGAGGTTGCGGTGAGCCGAGATCGTGCCATTGCACTCCAGCCTGGGTAACAAGAGCGAAACTCCATCTCAAAAAAAAAAAAAAAAAAAAAAAAATCACATTCATTATTTCTCTTCTAAAATCAATATACACTTTGCAGAGTAGAGTAACTTTTCAATGTCGTATCTTATTTCAGCTTTACTGTAAAAGGAATATCTCTACCACCACTTACTAAATATGATTTATCAGTTTTCTGCCCCATTGAACATATCAAGAAATTAAAGAGATTTTTGGGGTAATGCATTCTCAGAGAATAATGCAAAGGTGACTGACATATTCAAGGATGCATAGTAGTCTTAATGTGAGCTATTTTCACTTCTGAGCACACAAATTGTGTGTTTATCTGTGTATATATTATTACACATGTATAAGCTTATTTAAAATTACATATCATTTTGGAAATGCTTCCATTATTTTGCTGCTTTACAAATAAACATTTTAACCCAAACACTTTGAATTTGAAAATACCATAGGAATGACAATAAAATAACCACATGATTGGCACTAGTGTTTTGTACAGACATTAAAGAATCAGATTTAGTTTTTAATCAGTTGTTCATGAAGGTATTTCTAACTATATTAAAAAGCAATGTGTGATTGTGTCTTTCAAGAATGGCATGCTTTTTCAGCATGGCTGCCTTTTTTTGACCTCAGCTAGATTTGACCATATCTTTATTTTCTTCCCATTACTTATATTTTACCTTTCAAGATGATTTTGATATTGAACTCAAAAGAAGTGTTTTGTTTGACTTTTTAAAAATCGTATTGGTCCCATCCAAACTGTGCTTTTGGGTTCAAAAAGTTTAGATCATTCTTCTATAAAACTTGAGGAATTAATGAATGCCAAAACTGATTATATATTTATGATTAAAAGTCTTCTTCCACAAGAGATACCATTTTTAGGCCCTGTGGAAGCAAAATATTATACAACAATAAGGCTCATGTTTTAAGAAATATTTAAGCATAAGCTTTTATAGCTAGTTTCTGAAATAATCTATTGGTCTACTAGTTGTGGCTAATTATGAGGAATCTTGGATCAAGGCCATGGCTTTCATAGTGGCCAGTGATTTTAACTTAAGCTGAATTTTGCTCATTTTGCAGATTTTTACTACTTTCAAGTTTATGCTGAAAACTTCTGATTTTTAACCACTGATAAATACTTTCAAATTAAAGATCATTATACTTAAACAGTGCAACTGAATGGTTTGTAACTCGAAGGATAAATGTTTGAGGGGATGGAGACCCCATTCTCCATGATGTGCTTAATTCACATTGCACACATTGCAAGCATGTATCCAAACATCTCATGTACCCCATAAATATATACAACTACTCTGTACCCACAAAAAATTTAAAAACAGGTCCCCAAATAACATACACATACTTATACAGAAGAATTGTTTATACTTTTGCATTATCAGGAAATTTACTGAGAGGAAATAAAATTAAGATGAGTTTGTTTTTTAAACCCTGTGCTTTTGTAAGATCGAGTAGTTGTTTGTTGTTACTTTTATGGGATAAATCAAAATAATTTGAATACACTCTGAAGACATTTTTAATGTAAGTCTTTAAATTCTAAAATGATGTATGTTGGCTTAGAATGTCCCCTGATCTTTCATCATAGAACCTTAGTAATATCTGCACCCCATTATAAGAAATGAGGACTCAGAATGATATTCAAAGTCCCTGCTCCTCTTTCACTCTTCATTACTCATTCTCTGCTTCCCACCTTGCTTTCTGGCTCCCATTGTCTGAGTTTTTCCTTATTATAGTAGAGGCCATGAAGAGGAGGATCTAAGAACATGATCTGCAGAGCAGGCAGCCTGGGTAAGAGTCTGAGGCATCTGTTCTCATGATCTTGGACAAACTATGCAACATCTCTGAGCCTTGGCTTTTTTAGCTATAAAGTGAGGATAATAATTTTTTACCTGATGGGGTTACTGTGAGGATTAAATGACTTAGTACATAATAGGAGCTTAAAACAGTGCCACACTTGGATACTATATAAGGGTTTGTTTCTAATTCCCCTAATGATCTAATGAAATCTCTCATGCACACCATTGTCCTTGGTCGCGGTCTCTGATGCGATTCCTGTGCTGCACTGGCCCCCAGAGAAAGCCTTCCCATCCCCCAAACTACCAGGCTGGAGTAGATATCCATGTCCCTAGTGTTTACTCCTTCATTTTCAGTTGTAACTGTCAGTTTACTCAAGATGTGCATATGCCACAATTTCCTTTAAACTTAGTTGAATGAATGCATTTTAGAAACAGCAAGGGAAGGAAGCCACAGAGAAAAAAATGGGACTCATTTTGGATAATATTGGATACACGATGAATTTTCAAGCTTACTTTTTTTTTTTCGGTACAAAATGGTGCAAACTGATGGGTATTTTGGAAGATTTATTCTTTATGGACCTGTGGCCTTGACCACCGCACTGAATGCTCCTCCTATATGCCCAGTGTCTCTTAAAGGATGGCTCATACTAGTCTCTTTCTATGATCTTGGTTGCTTCCTGGGCGTGGGCTGCCCCACTCCCCTTCACCTTGCCCTCCTCAGGATAGCAGCAGGTTCCTGTCATCTAATGACCCCTATTGATGGAGGGGTCACTGGCTTCCAATCTTGGGGGCTGAAAAGGTCCTGTCAAATTTTAGCCCTCCAAGGAGAAAAGAGGGGTTCTCTAAGAGCCAATTAAATTAGATTAGAGATCACTTGGAATTACATATACTGTGTAGCCCTGACAGCAGCACCTCTCAAGAAGCTTAACTCAGAAAAGGATAGGAGTTGAGGTTCTACTAAAGCAAAGCTGACTGACCTAGTTTAACTAAAAATGTAGCACACTAGCAGGCACTCTATCCTCCCCTAACTCTGCCAAAATGCTGCTCTCTGGGACTCTGTAAGAGCCGATATTTCTAAGAAGCTTACCCTTGGCTGGAGGCCCCAGGCAGAGGAAGCTTGGAATTTCTCCAGAGGAAACAGTCCCATGTCATGGGCCTCTCTACGTTCGAGGGGTCTACTCTGTAATTCTTACAAATAAGCCTTGAAGAGCAATTCCCAAGCCTGACAGTTCTTCTTTCCATTTCATAGAAATTGAGGAATCTCAGCTATTGTACCTAAGACCGACTTATTTCTTAAACAGGAAGCCAGTGATCTGTCATGTCTTTGGGTCTAAGTGTTGGTGGCCTTTTTTTTTATGTTTCTTTAATTAGCACTTAATGTCTCAATGTTTCCCTTTTTATTTTGAGGCATTTGCAGGGTGGGGTGGGAATGCTGTTGGGGTATGATTAGTGGTTTAGTGTCCTTTTGTTCATTAGGCTCACCCTCCAATCTAACCACCTCGATACATCCCTTTGCCTTTGTAGAACCTGCCCTCATTCTCTGCATTTGTGAGGGAGGAGGGACCCTCTGTGAGAGGCAGAGCAATTGGAGGGTGGAGACAGACTGGGAGGCATTCCATTAGCCCCAGCTCATTCTCTGAATATACTGCAAAGAGATCAGATCACCTATTATTTCTCCCAGGAAATGTTCTTCTCTCTTGAGAGTAGGAATATTTGAAAGCATTCTGTCCACCCTCTCTTTGGAAATAGTAACTGAACTGGACTTTTTCCTCCTCCCAAAATAGATGGGAGACAGCATGGTTGTCCCATGAATAATCTAGCAGATTTTTCAAGTTTTATGAGATTATGCAAAAGTTTCTTCTCTCAGTATCAGAAGCTTTGGGCTACCATGCTCTTTGCTTCTGGCATCCTCTCTATCAGGTGTCCTGGGAACCAGATGTCAGAGCTGAACAGATGGGGAGGTTTCCAACAAAACAGCCAACCACTATTCCTGGGTAACACAATCTCTATCACTATAAAGAAGACGTCTTGAAGGTTAAACTTGATGTTTTAAAAGGTCAGGCTTGAATGTCTACCTGTTCTAAAACAGATATTTCATATACTGCAAGTTCATTCACAAAAACTCAGAATCTAGCTCAGAGCTAGAACATAATAAGAAATCAGAGAATGTTGGTGAACTTAGCTGAATTTGAGCTTTCTCCTCTGTTGGGAGTTTGGGGAGGTGAATTCAAAGGACCAACAATGATTGCAGGGTCTTTGTCATGTTCCAAGAGATAGCTTCACACATACCTAGCTCAGGCATAGGTTGGAGAATGCACTGATTGAACTTTTGTAGTTTTAATCTGCCTTGGGACTAGATTAAGAGTGAGGAGACCTCCATTTATGTCCCAGTCCTGCTGTGTAACTAAATAATTCACTTGCCCTCTCTGAGTCACACAAAGTCATTGTGAGGCTCAAATGAGATAATGTATGTTAAATTGTTTTGTTAACTGTAAATCATTATACAGTAAGGCAATAGTGTGGTTATTATTATTAAGGTAATTAATTTTCAATGGATACATGAAGGAAATTAATTTCTATTACAAACCAGAGGTTAAAAAAATCAAATCCCCATATAATCTTGTAAGCTTGAATCAAATTGCAGTTTAAATCTACAGTAGTACATGACTAAAGAGTATAATATTATTAAAGTAATATCTTTATTACTTTAAAATATCTGTTATTTGCAAAAATGTGCTATGGTGTCATGTGACACTAGAATTAACATAGGACTATGAGGTAAAGTTAATGTGATTGTGAGAAACCCAGATAGGTCTCAAGTGAACTGAACAACTGCCTTCCAGCTTCTATCCTCCATTGATCTCCCTGGGACCACATGGTCTCTTAGCTTCACTTTTCCCCGCTTATCTGCTCCATTCTCAATTCAATAGATAGGCTTGCACTGCCAGATTTTGGGGTTCTAGTTCTCAGAACGTTTACTTATATGTCCGCATGGCATTAAATCCAATGTCATCTCTGTGTTACCATTTGTCAACATTGCCTGAATAACACTTCCCTGTGAGAGACATTCTAGCTGGCTTAGTGTGGGTCATGCAGCTATCCGTCCAAATAGCTGTGGCTGCAGGTGAGTCATGTGTAACTGGAGCTTTATTTTTCAGGCTATGGCAGGGTAATGTCTTTAAAAAGAAAGTGAGAGGGGCTGGAAGAAAATAAAGAAATGCTCTTGATTCCCACTGGCAACACCGTTGGCCTTTCTATTGTTGCAAGCTCTGTTGCTTACATCACAGTTTAGTGCTTCATTATTTCATTTGCCCCTTCCCAATTAATCTGTAAAGTTCTCAGGACAGGAGGCATGGCTTGTTCTATTCTATTCTAAATGTGTCCCAACATTCAGAACTACAATGGACACACTGTAGGTATTCCGTGAAGCTTTGTTGGTTGACATAAGGTAATTGTCATCCTTTGCATGCATGTAGCACTTTATAGTACACATGGCACATTCCTATATATTGATCCATTTGACCTCATTAAAATTCTGAGTCATTATGACCTTCATTTTACCAGTGAAGCAAAAGCAAGGCACAAGGATAGTAAGTGGCAGCGCTTGCATCTAATTTTAGACAGAGTGTTCTAGGTGCCGCTAGAATATCTAAGTGAAGATGTCAAGGAACTAGTTGAATCTGTACTCTAGAGAGAAGAGTAGGCTAGAAATATACATTTAGCTATCATGCGAGTATAGATTACATCTGCATAAACACAATGGCAGTGAATGATATATCCAGGGATCTGTGTGTAAAGTGAGAATAAAACTAGCCCAGAACAGATGCCCGAGAAACACTAACATTCACTGATCAGCAGAAGAAGGGAACTCATAAGGAGACATAAAAAAGCATCCCAAGAAGTAGCAGGAAAAAAAACAGGATGGATGGTGTTTTGCATGACACAGGGGAAGAGAACTTCTCAAAAAAGGGGGTAGTGAGAGAGAAATAGGAATACTTTTACACTGTTGGTGGGGGTGTAAATTAGTTCAACCATTGTGGAATATAGTGTGGCAATTCCTCAAGGACCTAGAAATAGAAATTCCATTTGACCCAGCAATCCCATTACTGGGTATATATCCAAAGGATTATAAATCATTCTATTATAAGGATATGTGCACATGTATGTTCATTGCAGTACTGTTTACAATAGCAAAGACTTGGAACCAACCCAAATGCCCATTGATGATAGACTGGACAGGGAAAATGTGACACATATACACTATGGAATACTATGCAGCCATAAAAAAGGACGAGTTCACGTCCTTTGTAGGGATATGGATGAACCTAGAAACGATCATTCTCAGCAAATCGACACAAGAACAGAAAATCAAACACTGAATGTTCTCACTCATAGGTGGGTGTTGAACAATGAGAACACATGGACACAGGGAGGGGAGCATCACACACTGAGGCCTGTGGCGGTGGGGACTAGGGGAGGGACAGTGCAGATAGGGAGTTGGGGAGGGATAACATGGGGAAAAATACCAGATATAGGTGATGGGGATGGAGGCAGCACACCACATTGCCATGTATGTACCTATGCAACAATCCTGCATGTTCTTTACCTGTCTCCCAGAACCTAAAATGCAATAAAAAAAAATTTGTATTTAAAAAAAAAAAAGGAGTAACCAACAGAATCAAATGCTTTCAAGAGGTCAAATGAGATAAGAACTAGAAAATGCTCTTGGCTGACCAGGTGCAGATGGCTCACGCCTGTAATCGCAACACTTTGGGAGGCTAAGGCAGGTGGATTGCTTGAGGCCAGGAGTTCGAGACCAACCTGGGCAACATGGAAAAATACCGGCCTCTACTAAAAATACAAAAAAAATTATCCAGATGTGATGGCACACACCTGTAATCCCAGCTACTTGGGAGGCTGAGGCACAAGAATTTATTGAACCTGGGAGGTGGAGGTATCACTGAGCCGAGATTGTGCCACTGGACTCCAGCCTGGGCAACAGAGCAAGACTCTGTCTCAAAATAATAATAATAAAAATAATAATAAAAGAAAGAAAATGCTCTTGGTATTTGCAACAGGGAGGTCATCAGTTACTTTTATCAGGGGAGTGTCAGAGCAGTGGCAGGGATGTAAACCAAACATCAATAGGATGGAGAGGGAATGGGAGGTAAAGACAGGAAACAGTGAGCTTAGCCAACTCATCGAAGAAGTTTGGCTGTGAAGGTGGGGGATAAGATACAATTGTAGGTAAGGATTGAGTGAATATTTACTTTTTTAAACATGGGAGACATTTGAAGCTATTTAAAGCCTGAAGGAGCCAGAGAGCAGGAAGAATGGGAAAATTTGTCAGAAGAAGCATAATGGAGGCACAAATTCCCGTGGAGAAGGAGGGAAGAACCTTAGGTCCCAGGGAAATACTTTACCCAATTTAGCAGAAGGAAAGGGAGCAAGGATGAATGTAGATGCCAGTAAGTTTGTTTGACCCAGTGTGGTTGCTGAAAAATGTTTTTGTTTTTTTAATTTTCTCTGTCTAAATTTAAAGCAAGGACATTTCTTAAGAGTAAGGGAGGTGATGAGCTCAGGATAGTAGAGATGGTTTGATTTATGAAAGTACCCACTGACATCCCCACATCCTGTTGCTCAGTCATTGCTTGTCCTTTTATTTACTCTCACATTAACTCATCCATTCATTCAACAACTGCTGAATGAATATCTATGTGGCAGGCCGTGGGAAATGCACTGGGGGTACAGAGGTAAAAAGCACACTGGGTAGGCATGAGATGACTGTCCATGGCTACACAGGAAAGTAAATTTTATTTTACCCATAATAGGACAGGCCCAGTTACTGTGGCCCCTGGAATTAGCACATTAATAAAGCAAGCCACCCGACTACATCCTGATTAATCTGATTATTAAACAGATACATTTCATGTATCATGGGATTACAGTCATCCGTTCTGAACGCCTACAGAGCCCCAAAGCTCTCTCTTCCAGCATATGGCTCTACTTGAGTTTCTGGCATAAATCCTGTGACTTCCCCTGGATGAGGATGCTAATTGTCCCCCAATATCTGTCTCCTTTTCTTCCATGGTAAGTGAATGTAGCTAGGTCCATAGCTAACTCAGGTAAAGAAAACTTTTCTGAACCTCCTTCATGATTAGTACAGCTCTGTGGCTAAATTCAGGCCAGTGGAAAGTAAAGAAAGTGATGCAGCTTCATTTCCAGGTTAGTTCTTAAAGGGAAAGGGCATGCCCTGCTTTTTGCTTTTTGCCTTTTCACTTCTGCTGGCTGGAATGAGGGCAAGGTGGTTGTGAGCTCATGATGTGGATGCCACAGAGGAGGGAGCGTGGAGCAATCTTATGGAAAGAGCCTGGTTCTCCTTGGTGAGTTCTTCATTTATGACTCAGGACTTTAGAAATAGCTGAACCTCCACATGGATGGAGCAGTAGACTTAGCTAAGGGGATTTCAGAGTCACAAAACCTGAGGAAATGGTTGAGAATTTATGATGCAGTTTGAGACAATGGTGGCCAAGAGTCTTTTATTCCTACAAGTGGGGAGTTTCAGCAGGAAGATAAAGGAGTTGTGCTAGATGTCTTCACACCTATAATTTCAACCTTATGGAATGCATACTATTATCTCTGTTCTACACATTTTGAAAACCAAAGAGTTAAGAGGTACCCAAGCATGCAGCTATTGAGCAGCAGAGCTGAAGTATGCACTTCTTTCTGCAGAGTGCTTGGCTCTGTTTTTTCTCTTTTTCTATGAGGCTTGGTCTTGCTCATGTGAGGGGGCCCTAGGCTGCAGGGAGAGCAGACACTTTCATCAGACTTGTGGTTCAGAATGAAAACTCCCTCTTTCCTGCCAGACCACAACATCCTGTGGTCATGTGCCCATCAGGCACTGCCACCTTTGAGCCTCTGCATGTACAGTGGTGATAGGGCTGAAGGGAGGGGAAGAGAACAGAAATGTCCCCAGGCCAAGACCCTTTACAATGGAACCAGGTGCTATAAATTTCTCCAAATGCACCACTTCTCTCCACACATGCACACCTGGAATGCCGCATAACCCCTTCCTTCTCCAACCCCCGCTGCAACGATGACTTCCTGGAGCATTTTAATGACTCACAATGTAAATAATATACTCTACCTTTTCTTGTTAAAAAAAAAAAAAAAAAAAAACTAGAGGTTTCTGCAAAACCAGAAAATTATTCCAAATTATAATTTCATTGAAAACACTGAGAAAAAAAACACAAAACACCTTCATACCCCGAGGTAGGAAAGGTTCAGGAGATTTATGTCTTTCCTTGAACACACAGATTTATAACAGTGGATAATGTACATTCATTTCATCCATATTTATACCTGAATTGATGCAGAGTCTGGTATCCATTACTTTAATCTATGTAACCTGATCATCAGAAATCTGAACCATAATTTTAACACGTATTACAAAGAGTTTCTTTTGGGCTTAAAGGAAAATGACGGCAGAGAAGAAAAGCCATTAAGACCCAGCTGCAGTCACTTATTCCTGCTACACTTCCTTCTGCAATACATGTGGGTCTCCCTCCCCATTTCTCCTCCTATACCTTCCTGGACACACATTGGCTCCCTCACTTAGCCCCCAGCACTAACTGTGCCCAGACTGGAAAGGAGAGAGAAATGATGGGCAGGGCAATTCCAGGGAATTCATGGAAATAAATCTCTGAGATTCCTGCCAAACCAGAGCTGACACGGAGGTGGTAGGAATGGGCAAGTAGTAGCCTCTGGTCACTTAGCTGAAGTGAAAAAATGCAGAGTCTGATCAAAGCTTCTCTCTGACAGACAGTAGAAATTAAACCCAGATGCCAGTTCTCAGACAACATTGCTGGCACAGAGCACATGTTCCTGTCCAACTTCTGAGCACCAAACATTGGCCTAGCTCAAAATTCCAAATGCCTGACCTGGACTAAAGCCAAATGGTGGGTTTTTGAGGGACTTGGGACCCAGAATTATATTAGGTGGAAGATGAAGAAAGCAAGACCTGGGACCTCACTATAGTAGGTGCATGTCAGAGAACTCTCTTGGGCTGACATCCCTGGGATTTCCTAAAGTCATTTAAGCACCATGGGGGGAGGTTATTTTGTTCACTTGTATTGTCAAGGCTGGCACTTAGTAGGTGCTTGGTAAATTTTGTTGAATGAAGGTCTTTGTTAAAAACCATTCCAGAGCTTTAAACTGTAGTGTGAGTAGATGAGTAGATACAGTACAATACCAAAGATGAAATCAATAGGGTTTTATGAAATTAGGAGTATTGTTAGGAGTAGTATGCAATTAAATTTATTATCGCTTTCTATTCTTGTCTCTTCCAAATCTTCTTCCATTCTTAATCATATGTGTGTCACCAGAATGTTTCATATTTCATAAATGTTTTAAGATTTGAAAGCATGATGCCAATTCATAGCAATCTTGTGACATAGTTGTAACAAACAATTCCCATTTCATAGATGAGGACACTGAGAAGCAGGGTTTCTATAACCTGCCTGTGCTCCCACCAGGCTTTCAGCACTGCTATCTCCTGATTCCCCGTCCCATGTTCTCTCCTCTGTGCTGTGCCATAGTGGTGTCTTCCTGGCAGCGATAAAGGGCAGAGTGAGTAGGGAGGGCATTTTAGGAGCATCTAGAGACAGTTGATCTGGCCCTAATTAGCATCCTGGAAGAGATCACCAACCCACAAATCACTAGGGTTGCTAAGTACTGTTCTCTAGAGCCTCTGGAGGATAGTTTCTGATTTGACTGTCTCAAGGGACCAGATTCCAGCTGTCTGATCCTTGAAATCAGATGAAACAATAATTTGGCCTTATATTTTTCTGATAAAAACTGATGTTCAAGAAAGAAAATCTACCTCTGAAAAGGGGATTGAGAGAACTTTTGTTTCATTAATTTCTTACTACAGGAATGTAGATATATATTTGTATGTGTATGTATATGTTATATATATATATACATATATAGTATATCTAATGTATGCATATATAATACATATAAGATATAATTTATAATAAACATTTTGTATTTAATATATAAACATACAGATAATTGTAAATGTCTTTAAAAACTATAACCTAAATAAATGATTATTGTCTTTTAGCAGGAAAGACCTTTAACTATAATTTATCCTGTAAACAACTGGGCTTCTTGAGAAACCCCATGAAGGGAAAACTGAGGTTTTTTCATATAACACAATGCAGGCATTGTCAGAGACATGGAGTGAGTGTTCATAATAGCCAGCTCTACCATTTCAAAAGTGTCATTTCCATTTGAAGAAAAGGATGCTAAAGGTCAGAGAAGTTGTATCTTGACTGAGGTTCCACATTCAGTAAGTGCATATGTTGGGATGTGAGCTGAGGTCTGAGTGGTTTACAGCCCATGGCCTAGCCAATCTATTTTCACTGTTAATATGTTTCTACCAGCTGCATTTGGAAAACAGGAGACTCAATCCTGGATAACTTTTAAAAAATGTATTTAGGTGTTGCCCTTAAATGGCTTCTTCAAAAATTCTTCTGTTATCTCCCTAACCAGATGTGAGCTTCATTTCCTTTGAAACCAAAACTATTACTTTGTTTCAAATTTGTGGAAATCTTTCACCCTCATCTTACTTGTTTCAGGTACTAACCCTGTAAGAGAGGTACTGAAGATAGAATACTGCCATCATTCTATCACCATTAGACAGATGAAAAGCCAGTGACTTAGCCAAGATCACATGGAGACTGGACTCACCCATGTACTCATTCTGTGGTCTGAATGGCAGCCCTACACCCCTGGTTTCAAGAACTGTATTACTTTCAACTTATTGAAATGGAAAGGAAGATAAAATGTGCTACATTTCTCGTAACCATTTTTATGTGACTCTTGGGGGCTAATGAAACAGCAAGGTTCTATTGAGCATTACACTGTGCCCAGAATTGAGCAAGAAAATTAGATGAGAAAGAGCCGTGAGCCAAAGCCTCTGCCCTCAAGGGATTAACAACTGAGCGAGGAGGCATAACTGAAAACACCTGTATTATTTGGGCAGCAAGTGGCCTGTTGCACTCTTAAATGTCTGTGAAGCCAACCAGCTTCCCATGTCTCTGCATTTCCAGAGGCGTAGCCCAGTATCTGGGGTTCAGCAGGCCAGAGCTCCTGCACACAGTTGTGCCCAAGCTATACACCTGCTGGCACCTGTAAAACCATGGACATCTGGCCAAACTAAAGCCCTGAGCAACTCCCTCTCCTATATTTTCACAATCACTGGCTTTCTACTTTATTCTTCCATTCCATTAGTTGGATTTGGGCTTGACCCATGTTACTACAAAAATAGCATTTGTCAAGTCGTGACTGCAGGCCAGGCATTGTGCTAGATATTTTACGCTTGCTCTCTCAAATCCCATAACACTTATGGATGGGAAAGAGGAGAATTGTGGTCCCTCTTTTACTAACAAGGAAATGGGGGCTGAAGGCAAAGTTAAGGAAATTGCCTGAGAACATGGCCTGCAATCTGAGTCGGAAACTTAGCAGTGAAGTGCAGAAAACCTCAAATAAGAAGGACTGGTTTAGTATGCTCATGTTAAAAAAAAATTCATAAAACCATCTTGCTTTCCTCAACATGCCAGTAATCTGACATAAATCTAAAGATGGCTCCCACATTAGAACATACTTTGAGACACATGGGCCCAGACAAACATAAAAGAGGAAACTAAGCATTTTTTTATGTTACTAGCAGAAGATTTCAAAAATCTCTTCAGTAGCTTTCAACTACTCACTTTTAGCAAAATAACTTCCATTACACGCATTTACCATATTCTAGACTCAACATGTAACCTTCACTGACATATGACTGCTCATTTTGCAGAAGTTTTTGATGTATATGTACATATATTTACTATTTTGTAGATATAAATATATATATCTGTGCATGCACATTTAATATGTAGGTGAACTGAATTGAGCTTAAGCTTGAAATGATAGAAATAGTATTTGAACCCATCTTCCTTGACTCCAAACACTGTGGAGGTTTCATCCACTAAATCATTGCTTCTCAACTTTGGTAGCACATTGGAATCACCTGGGAGTTGATCAATTTCTGATTTCTGGGTCTCAAATCCAGAGATTCTCACATCATTGCCTGAGGTGTGCTCTAGCATGAGCTTTTTTAAAAGTTCCCCAGCTGATTCTAATGTACTCCAGTGTTGAGAACCACAGGTTCACACCATCATTCAAGGTATTCGTTTCTTATGGCTGCCGTGACAAATTACCACAACTTGTTGGCACAAAACAACACAGAATGATTTCCTTAGTTTCAGCATTTAAAAGTTCCAAATGGGTCTCACTGCGTTAAAATCAAGGTATCAGCAGGGCTGTGTCCCTTTCTGGGGGTTATGCGGACATAATCCACTTCTTGCCCTTTTCCGTTTCAAGAGGCTACTGCATTTCTTGGTGTATTAGTCCATTCTGCTATGAAGAACTACCTGAGACTGAGTAATTTATGAAGAGGTTTAATTGGCTCACAGTTCTGCAGGCTGTACAGGAAGCATGGCTAGGAGGCCTCAGGAAACTTACAATCAAATCATGGTGGGAAGGCTAAGGAGAAGCAATGATATCTTACCATGGCGGAGCAGGAGAGAAAGAATGAAGGAGAAGTGCTACTCACTTTTAAACAACCGGATCTTGTGAGAACTCCATCATGAGAACAAGAGGGAAGTATGGCCCCATGATTCAATCACTTCATATCAGACCCCCTCCTTCAACACGTGGGGATTACAATTCAACATGAGATTTAGGCAGGGACACAGAGTCAAATCACTTGGCTTGTGGCTCCCTACCTCCATCTTCAAAGCCAGCAACAGGAGGTTGAGTCCTTCTCATATAGCATCACTCTGACCTCTTCTCCTACCTTTCTTTCTACATTTAAGGACCCTCTTGATTCTATTGGGCCCACCCAGGTTATCCAGGATAATGTCCCTCTTTTAAGGTCAGATCATGAGCAACTTTAATTCTATCTGCTACCTAATTTCCCTTTGCCATGTAAGGTAACATGTTCACAGGTTCCAGGGATTAGGACATGAACATCTTCAGGGGCCATAATTGTGCCTACCACAGTTGCAATTTTAAATTTAAAACAAATCTGAATTTCCCTTCTATTGCACCTGCTTACTGTGGGTGAAGCCAGCAAGTGGTGTGTTCTTTTACAGGAGAGTCAAGTCATAGCTGCTGGGTATATGAAAACATCTCCCTTCTGTTCCTCTTGCTCTCCTTTCCCACTAGTAAGAAGAGCAGTGAGAGCCTGTCATTCTCTGGGCTTCCCACAGCTGCTGTCACATCACTTGAAAATAGAGCCCTGGTGACCAGAGTTCCCAATTCATCCCGAGACGAGTCAATATGTGAGCTGCCATATGCTCCGGTGGGTTCTGGCTGACACTGAGCAGGTGTATGGCATCCGGGCCAAGCATCTGGAGGGTGGGAGACTCACAGAGGGGAGGTAACATTTTCAATTTACCAAAGAAGGAAGACCTAGGAAATAACAGAGGGCTGGGTGTGCTTGCATCTCTCTCTCTCTCTCTCTCTCTCTCTCTCTCTCTCTCTCTCTCTCTCTCTCTCCTCTCTCTCTCTCTCTCAACATTAGTTAAGAAATAGAGGCTGGTTCTGGTTTTCATTCTGAAAATCCAAGGAAACGCTTCGAATATATTGCTGGTGCTGATTTAAAAATCATTATCTGAGTTCTCCAACATTCAGAATCCATCAATTATCAAGATGCAGAAGCTTCCAAATATTTATAATGACAGCACTATCATTATGCTAAGCTATTATGACAGGAAGGGGAGGAGAGCAGTTTAACCTCCATCAAGGTGTATGTGTCTAGGTGTGTTTGTTTTCTATGCATTAATTTAAGATTCCCATAACAAGATTGCAATGTGCAGTTATGTCTAAATGACAGTTTCTTACTCATGGAGATCATTGTGCTTACACACCTGAGCATTTTTATTTCTAAACATCTGCAAATGACTTTTAAAATTATACATATATATCACATATGATACCTGGTCAGGGGAAGAGAGGAAAAGGGAAAGTTAAATGAATGATATCTCATGCACAACCAGAGTTAACTGACATTGGCTCTGAAGAATTCATCTTAATCAATGTTATTGCCTCAGTTGCCATAAAAATGAGTGATTGGGACACATAAAATACACTATCAACTTTTACCAGAACTAAGCAGTTTAGACCATTTATTTTCATAAAACAGCACTGTGCATTCTGTGTGAAGCCAGTGCATTTTCTGTGTGGCTGACATTGGAGACTGTGGGTTGACAATCTAAGTTCTAATTATTTGCACCCTCCTGTCTGTTCTTGCACGACACGAGGCTCTCCCAGAGGAGTGTCAGAAAGGATGTTACGCGGGCTGACGGGAAGCAGCTGAAAAAGATCCACTGGGCTTTTTCATGCAGATGATGCACAGAGCAGAGAGGAGCCAAAGGGGATCGAAGAACCCTGATTGGAAGGTTCGAGTGTCTTCCATCTGTTACTGCTCTAGTCTTTTCATTAATGCTGTGTAAGGGCAAGCAGAGTCACAGCTGGTGAAAAGATATCTGCTTGACAGGCCCAAAGCCTGCATCTCCTTTTCCCTGGCAGGACCAGATATTTGTAGGGTCCTTGCAACTGTCCACCTCAATTTCAGGTCAAAAGGCAGTTAAACTCTCTGTGTGGCAGCGGAATAAGCAAAACCTTGGCTGATCCAATGGCCTTGGGTTTCTATCACAGCCCTTCTACTTTTGTACAGTGGGTCCACCGGAGCATTAGCTCAACTAAAGGTCAGTGTCATCCGCTGTAAAAAATGGAAATGTAATAATGTTGAATTCCACTACTATAGTGAGGCATACCTATGAGACTTCAGTAAATACTGCTTTTTTCTTTCACATTCTCTCTGCTGTATGTGGATAAAGCAGTAAAAAAAAATTTTTTTAAATTAATGAAGCAGCCAAGTTGTATACTTCTGATGATTAAAAAACGAAAAATACATGCAAAGAAGAGTTGGACTAGAATCTTCCACTGGATTCAGTCTGTAATCTACGTGTCTTTCTTCATAAGTTTAGAGAGCACCAATCTAGAGGCAGACTGTCTGGACTGGAATTCTAGTTCTAGCACTTACTTGCTATCAAATCTTGGACAAGTAATTCAAACTCTCAGTACCCCAGTTTCATGATCCATAACATGACGATAATTGTACCCACTTCACAGAGTTGTTATGAGGATCATACAAGTTAGTATATGCAAGCATTTAGAATAGTGCTTGCCACATAGTGTTTGTTTCTTTGAATATTTTAGTGTTATCGTCCTCACCTTTGCTCCCCCTTTGGGCAGTTCATTCCCATTGAGAGGGGACTGTTGGCAGCAAGACGATAAAAGAAGAATGTCTTCCTGGCTTTCGGTTTTCTAATGCCTTCTTGGGAAATAGAAGTGACTCAGGATGAGTGCAGTTATGAATCTGAACAAGACTACCTGCCTCTGAGACTAGAACAGTTTCTGCAACTGGCAATAAGGACAATTGGAGGGACAGGTAGGTATACTATATTGGCAGTTGCCTAAAATATGTCCCACTGTGTGATTTCACTGACCCTGTGTGGGGCTGAAGCCCAGTGGGGAAATGGATGATATGGACCCCAGATGTGTTTGTCAAATGCAGGAGCAGAGTCCCAGGGAGGAGTAAACCCAAAGGAAATAATGATCGTGCTGTGCATTCAGGCAGACAGGGCTTGGAGAGCCTCACAAAAATTTTCTATACCACAGCCTCATGATTCACTTGCACCCAAAAAGGAGACAGTTATCTGCTGGAAAAGCCGGAAGTGAAGAAGAAGCCTTAAGGACTGGAAAAAGGGACAGCTTTGGTGATCTCTGTGTGCTAAAGATCATGGATCAGATGGCATGATGGATATTTCAACGGATGTCAGCAGGGACAGATGACACTGAAGACCAGATGCCTCCTAATCCCGGAGCAGAGCAACATGGCAACTCCCCTGAACTTGGATGCACCCCAGGAAAAGGGTGGATATCCTCAACGGACTGAGATTAAGTTTCTGCATATCTCTACTATTGGGGAAATGGGGCTTGTAAACAGAAACTAGGTTAAATTTCAGTAAAGTTTTGAAAAACTTCTTTCCCTTACACACTGGAATTTATAGAGCAAGACTCATACCCATTACATGTAAAAGGATTTGTGAAAATATAGTTTTAAATTAATAACTGGACGAACTTAAAAAAAATTTAAGAACCATGCACATGTAGAATTTAGTAATCTCATTGATTGAAACACAGCAGCCATAAAAAAGGATGAGTTCATGTCCTTTACATGGACATGGATGAAGCTGGAAACCATCATTCTCAGCAAACTAACACAGGAACAGAAAACCAAAAACCACAAGTTCTCACTCATAATTGGGTGTTGAACAATGAGAACACATGGACACAGGGAGGGAAACATCACACACTGGGGTATGTCAGAGTGTGGGGCTAGGGGAGGGATAGGAGGGGGTCAGGGACTGGGGAGGGATAGCATTAAGAGAAATACCTAATGTAGATGATGAGTTGATGGGTGCAGCAAACCACCATGACACGTGTATAGCTATGTAACAGACCTGCATGTTCTGCACATGTACCCAGAACTTAAAGCATAATTAAGATATTTGTAAAAAACACATTATGTAATAGTTCAAATACATAGTACAAGAAATAAAAATCCCCACATACCCTTCTCCCATCGTTAATAATTATCAATTCAGGCCCAATCTTGTTTTATCAATCCTCCCCAGTAAGTCCAATCCCCAAATGTCTAGATTATTTTGAACCATCTCAGACATCATATTGTTTCATTACTTCAGTAAATATACCTAAAAATAAGGATTTTTGAAAGAATCATAATACTGTCATTAACTCTCATAAACATTTGTATTAATCCCCTTAAATATTTGACACTGCCTGGATAGTTGATGATATTAACTAATAACCAGGCAGTGTCAACTATTCCTAATTTTAAATAAATTTTCTTTTATTAAATTTTTTAAACTTTTGCTTCAAGTCAGGGTCAAAAAAATTTCCACACATTGCATTTTTATAGTTTCTTATGTCTCTTTTAATCTGAAGCTTCTCCCTCTCTCTCTTTTTGTAAAAACAATTAAATCATTGAAGAAATCAAGTAATTAGGGCTGTCCCACAGCATTTTTGACATTCTGAATTTTATTGATTGTGACTCTATGGTAATATTTAATAAGTCTTTCTGCACCTGTATATCCCATAACTAATAATTATACCCAGAAGCTGGATCTGACTTAAGTCAATGTTTTAGTTTTAAAAACCTTCACAGATGCTATTTCATAATTCCAACAGGAGACCACACTGTCCACTTATCTCTCTTTTTGTGACATTAGTAGCCATTAATTATCATTGCCTAGATCCACTGTTTTATTAGGGAATTGAAAAATGGTGATCTTCTAATTATTTCCTCCATCTCTTACTTCGGATGCTTTTATAAAAATAAACTTTCCTTCACCAATGTTTGATTAACTTGAGATTGTATAGAAAAGCAGTGGAATTATTCTCTATTTACCATTCACTGTATTAGTCTGTTTTCACGCTACTGACAAAGATATACCCGAGACCCGGCAATTTACAAAAGAAAGAGATTTACTTGACTTATAGTTTCCACATTGCTGGGGAGGCGTCACAATTATGGTGGAAGGCGAGGAGGAATAAGTCACGTCTCATGTGGATGGCAGCAAGCAAAAAAACCAAAAAGCTTGTGCAGGGATACTCCACCTTATAAACCCATCAGATCTCGTGAAACTTATTCACTATCACAAGAACAGGGCAAGAAAGACCCATCTCCACAATTCAGTCACCTTCCACCAGTCCCTCCCACAACATGTGGGAATTCAAGATGAGATTTGGGTGGGGACACAGCCAGACCATATCAGTCAGTTTTCAAAAAAATGAAAAATTGTTTTTTAGCATACTCCAAAGGTTACCAATATTTTTTTATCTTTAAATATCATTTCAGTGTTATTAATTTTTCACTTTTGATGTATTTCCATTTATACATGTGTTACTTTTATAGATGCTCCAACTACCTCATCTTGGTCCCGTAGTAATCCCTTTGTGTTGGCCTCTGAGTCTTTCATGGCCCCAGTAGTTTCTGAGAGCTTCTTTACCTCCTGGTATGATGAAGTGTTGCCAGCTCATTTTGTACATTTCCTGTCATAGAGCTGGAATCAGTTTTTTCTCTAAGCAGCCCTAGCTCCTCCAGGAAGAAAAGGTATTTAGAGAACATAATTTGGGTACTGGTAGTGTCTCTTGCAACTGGATTGGTTATTATTTTTGTCTTTTCAGTGTACAAAGCTATATGTCATGAATACAACTGGTATTTCCAGTTCAAATTGCAACTTACAAAGGCTTTATTTAACTTCTTTGATTTTATAATTATCTCTCCTTTTGTCCTATGCTAAAAGTCTTGGGTCCTAATGACAGTAATTACTTTAAAGTACTATTGCTTTATATTGTATTAAATATATATGATAAATTATATGCATAATAGTTTTAGAATAACAATGTTAACATTATTGGTCATAATATTATTCTACAAAATAGTTCAAGATATTCTTTTTTTTTTTTTTTGTCTTTAGGATACATCCTGCTAAAGATGTACATAGACAGGTTAACTCTGTTTTAAATCACTTGAAAGTATTGCTTTCTTTAGATTTTACCAACAAATTGATACCAAGTAAGTTTCTTTTTAATTGTCCTTCTATTTTGGGGGAACTGTATTTTTCATTAAAAAATTTTACTTTGTTTTATAATTGTGGAGACAATGTTTATTTCCAAAAGTCTAGCTTCTCTGCCTATCCCTTTTACCTTATTAGCTCTCTTTCTATGATTTGCTTTCCAGTTTCATCTTCATCAGGTTGATACAAGGATGAATTGAGTGCATAGAAAGCAAACATTCTGTTTCTTAAATATTCAGTAAATGGTAGCTATCATTATGGGCAAGGCATATGACTAGTTATTGTCTTCGAAGTTTACAAACTTGAATACTGTCTTCCATATTCCCCTGAGTGGTAATTTTTAGCTTTGATTGATCACTAGTTTGTACATCTGAGTGATCCAAAACTGCTTCTTCAGAAACACTAAGCTTCTACTTCAGTGCAAATGTGTTACTGCATTCTTCTGGTCACATATAAATAAAGTTGGCAGGAAAACTGCAAAGGTGAAAAAGTCCAGGCTTTCATGTCAGAAAACCCTGGATTCAAACCTCAGATTTTGTATTTAGTAGCTTTTTATGGGATCAATCACTTGGCCTATCTGAGCCTTTAATTCTTCACATGTACAATGGTAAAAATGATATCCACTATTATTATTACAAGAATTAGGTGAGCTGATGCCTGGAAAGCAACCCACATGGTACCTGAAACATAACTGGTGTTTTACAAAAGCTTCTTTCACTTTTTAGCTTAATCTATACTAACCATCTCAGCTGTAATTCAGAGCAGATAGGTCTGCCTTTGATTTACCAAATTTCTGCTTGTTTGCTTCTTCCAGAGAATGCATTCATATACCAACTTCCATTTATTTTTGTGCTGCTGTACACCTCCAGATCTATTCTCCATTTTTCTCCACACGATGCTCTGTGCCCTGATACACTGACCTGTATGGAATGTACACTATTAAAGGGCTCTCATATCCTCTGACTTTCTGTTGAGTTGGGTCAATGGAAGCGCCAGTGGGAGACTGGAGAGTTCAGGGAAAGTATTCCTCTAGCTCCCTTCCTGTAGGGGTGCTACTCCTTGACTATCTCCTCTCCTCATTGGAAGGCCCGCACTGGGCCTTGTTTATTTCCCTAACTCTACCCTCTCCTTTGTAAGTAGCCCCTTTATTAAACTCACTTCAATTTCCCAGTTTCAGTGGTGCCATCTGTTTCCTGCTGGGACCCTGAAAGGAAATTGATACAATTTCCAAGCAAGAAAATAATTATGGGATTGTTAGTCTAAGGGGCATATTTTGCCTCAGTTCCTTCAGTTGCTTTAAAATTTTAAGCTTGCATTTAAATAACTGGAAAGCAAAATACCTAAACCACAGTAAATTATCCCCAAACAGTGAGTCACTCAGAGTTTTGCTCTAACCTGAATATCCTCAACTTTTAACCAAGGGTCAACACAGGAATGGTTATATACTATCTCCATTCCTGTATCTTCAATAAATGCACAGTTAAAACAGCATCCATTGTCATGGCCAATGTCCCTGACGTGGTGACATGGAAGGAGCACACAATTTGGAGTGAAAAGGTACACCCTGGGGCTCCTGCTATGTAATTTAATTACTCACAAAATCGTATTTCTCTTAACTTCAATCTGTCCTTTTGTAAAATAAGGCAAATAGAGATTTGTGAGTAGTAATGGGAAAAAAGTGAGTTTTTAAACAAAAAAGCTTTATAAATATTCATGCATAGTATGAGTATGTTAAATGCCTTTAAAAATTTAGCACAGGTAAAAGGGTTTTTTTTTTGGTTTGCTTGTTTTGCTAAAGAAGTGCTGTGCTTTGTTTATCCTGTTGAAAAGGAGCATATGCCTCATTGTGATTTTACAATATACTTCTGTTTTAATTTATAAGAAATGTATTATCTGTAATATTTTATTTTGCTAGTGTTTTCATATATATTTTTACTATTTGATTTTCATTTATTCATATTTTGATAAAATTACGGTATATATACGTTTTACTTTAAGGCGTATACAATCATTTTTTGGAAGATGGCATCTTAGCAAGCAAACAAGGCAACACATTTTTAACCAAAAGGAAAATTTGTTCATAATCATACTTCCTTCTATTTGCAGACTCATTTGTCTTTCTGCAACATTCCTCTTTAACTCTATACTCAAGCAGTGTTCAGAGTGACAGTCCCAACCTCCTGTGTTAATGATGCATTATTTGGAAATCAGCAAGATTCACATTTTCCTACTTATTAAAAACAGGGAAAAGACGTTTTATATATGTAAAACATATATAAAGATCTGTAAGGTATATACCTATGAGATCTATAAGGTATATACCTATATCTAGATTTACATCTATATGTAAATACCTTACAGTTTATTAACACTGGAAGAATAGGAAAAAGAAGAGAAAGAGAAGAAAGAAGAGAAGGAGGAAGAAGAGAAGGAACATGGGAGGAAGGAAATTGCCATTTTCCCAGGAGTTCAAGTGACGATTTTAACTTTCTCTCAATGTTATTTCCCAGGAAAAGGTAGAGAATTACTGCCATCAGTACACACACTTCTGCCCATCAACATTGTTTTACAGATTGCCTGCCATGTGATTCTGTTTGTAAATATTTCTGTTCTTATTCTACAGAGAGAAGAGCTTGATTCAGATCTCTCTCAGCCAATCACCACTACTTTCAGGAGACCACAGCCTTTCTCCAAGTCAAATCCATGTCTGTGAAACTTCATCCCTTAATTTGCAAAGCAACAGGACAGGTGCTAGAAAACAAGCCTTATCTATTAGAATAAAGTGCAATTACTGACCTACAGAAGTACTATTTTATTGTAGGCAAAAGAAAGGTATTAAGAAAAAGTGTAATTGTGTCTGCTGTGAAAAAGAAATATACAACTATCTGAGATAGTTGTACCTTCAAGTAGACATGGAGGAAGATTTTTAAACATACTCCCCAGGCTAAACAAAGATCTTATTTGTGCGTGGTCAAGTATGATTTACCAAGAAAGGGGGCTCACTGTCCTATCTAAAACATCCTTTTGAAAGACACCTGCAGTACTATTATACTACAAAAAGCACCAGGTCATTAGGGGCTCTGTCAATCAAGTGACTGATTCCTCCAGATATGGCTGGTGAATAAAGAAGCCACTTTTCATTTTCAGACTGAAAGTCACACTCCACCTGCTCCAAACCCTGGGGTTTTGAGAAAATGAAAAGTTAACCTAATCTACTTCCATGCTAACAGAAACACTTGGTTCTCAAAGCCAGACTTTAGGAATTCTTTTGTCCAAGCAGAAGTCAATTGTCAGGAATGTCTGAAAACTCTTCTGGATTCCTTTATCATTTCATCATAGGTTGGCTTAGAGATTATTGGTAGAGAAATATAGTAGCTAGTGCCATACTTTAAAATTATTAAATAAAACTCTCCCATTTCTGCACAACTACAACTAAATCACCAAACCATGAAAAATTTCTAATTACTTGCTCATCTTTTTAGTTTCCCCCTCCCCAACATGTATTAGTTGAAGTTTCACAGACAGCAAAATTGAAAAATTCTACCATGAACACCAGAATACCAGTCATCTAGATTCTATCATTAACCTTTACTATACTTGTTTTTATCACATTATCTATCTATTTATCCTTAAATATATCCATCATTTTACCTTATTTTTAAGGCATTTTGAAGCAAATTGCAGATATCTGACTATTTCCCTCCAAATACTGCACCATGCACATCATTAACTGGGGTTTGACATTTGCTTGATAGTTATTTTCTTTGGATCTAAAATTTACATACACTGCAATGCACAGATCTTAACTGTACTTTTGCTGAATTTTGACAATGCATACATCTGGTGTAACCCAAGCCCCTATGAGGATATAGAACATAATCATTCATAAAGTTCTCTTTCCTCATTTTAGTCAATTGCTGCCCATGCTACTTTATAGATAGTCACTTGTGTTCTAATTTTTTTTCAGCATACATGAGATTTGTCTGTTCTAGAATATTATATAAATGGAATTATGCAGCACACATACTTTGTACCAGGCGTCTTTCACTTAGCAGTGTGTTCTGGAAATTCATCCAATTGATGCATGTACATACCAGCAACTTTTTCCATATTATTTTTTAGTAGTATGCCATTTTATGACTATACCAATTTGTTTATCCATTTTCATAGTGATTAACATCTGGGGTCTCCAGTTTTTGCTATTATGAATAAAACCACTACAAACATTTTTGTACAAGTTGCTTTTACTTTGTCTTAGGTAAATAACTAAGGTTGGAATTGCTGGGTCTTCGAGTACTTGGACATTTCATTTTATAAGAAACTTATAAGCTCATTTTATACTCCCAAGCATTGTATGAGGGTTCCTCTTGTTCCATATATTCTCTAATAAGTGTTATTGCCAGTCATTGTAATAGAAACTATTCTCATGTGTATGAAGTGGTATCTCACTGTGGTTTCAATTCATATTTCCCAGTTAGCTAATGATGTTGATCAATTGTTCACATGCTTATTGGCCATTCACATGTCTTCTTTTGTGAAATGTATATTAAATTATTTTCCCCATTTTAATTGGGTATTTTATGTTTTTATTATTGAATTATAGGAATTCTTTATATATTTTGGATACTTCTCTCTGGTCAGTTATTTGCTTTGCAAATATTTTCTCTTATCAATTTATTTTCCTAATATCTTTTGTTCAATGTGGAATACAAACAAGAGTATATATCCTTATATTATTCCTGATCTTAGGTAACACATCTCATATTAAATGTTATGTTGGCTGTAGGCTTTTTAAGGTGACCATTATTACATTGAGGAAATTCCTTTTATTCCTAATTCAAGGCAATATTTTTTTCTTTAATCATAAGTGGGTAACAAATTCTAAGTGTTTTTTTTTTACAATTATTGAAAAGATAACTTTCTCTTTTATTCTGTAAGTATAGTAAATTATATTCTTTTTTTTTTTTTTTTTTTTTTTTTTGAGGCGTAGTTTCGCTCTTGTTACCCAGGCTGGAGTGCAATGGCGCGATCTCGGCTCACCGCAACCTCCGCCTCCTGGGTTCAGGCAATTCTCCTGCCTCAGCCTCCTGAGTAGCTGGGATTACAGGCACGCACCACCATGCCCAGCTACTTTTTTTGTATTTTTAGTAGAGACAGGGTTTCACCATGTTGACCAGGATGGTTTCGATCTCTTGACCTCGTGATCCACCTGCCTCGGCCTCCCAAAGTGCTGGGATTACAGGCTTGAGCCACCGCGCCCGGCGTAAATTATATTCTTGATTGTCAAATGATAAAACCATTCTTGAGATAAACTCTACTTGATTGTGGTGTATTTTTTTTTAGAATATATTGCGTGATTAGATTTGCTAATATTTTGTTAAGTATTTTTGGCTGAATTCCCATGAGGGATAGTTCATGGTAATTTACTTTTTATTTATTTCTGTCATATGTTGGTATTAGGACTATACTTGCCACTTAAGACTAATGGGAAGTATTTTCTTCTTTATTTTACAAAGAATTTGTGTACAATATAGGGTTACTTTTTAAATGTTTGATAGAATTCACAAGCACAAACATCTGGGCCTAGAATCTATTTTATGGGAAGGATATTGAAAATAGCTTCATTTTTAATATAAAAATGGGGATATTCAGATTCTATTTCATTTGTCAGTTTTGATAAGTGTAATTTTTTCAAACAATCCATTGCATCTAAGTTTTAAAATGTGTTAGCACAAAATTGTTTATATATTCTCTTATTATTTTTTAGTGACTATCAGATATGTGCTGCTATTCTCTCTTATGTTACTGATGTGAGTAATTTGTGTTCTCTTTGTTTTCCTGATCAATCTAGCTAGGAGGTTATCATTTTGATGATCCATTAAAGAATCAATTTTTCACTTTATTAATTTACCCTATTTTTTTTCTATTTCACTAATTTTCACTCTGTTACTTTGAGTATTATTTCCATGGAGATCATTAAATTGTCTTTCTTTTCTAATGTTAGCATCTTTTAAAGTTATCTATTTCCATCTAAGTATTGCTTAGCTGCATTTCACAAATTTCATGTTGTATTTTCAATATTATATTTAGTTTAAACTATGTTCAAATTGCCCCTGTGATTTCTTTTTAACTCATGGACTATTAAATACTGTGTTGTGAATTTTTAAATATCTGAAATTTCCCTGGTGTGAATGCTTTATAATGTGTCAACTTGGCTAGGCTCAACTGCATTTCCCAAAATTTCCTTTTTCGTATGTTCCTGGTAATGGCGGGCTAGAAGGGAGACACTTAGGGGTAATTAGGAGGCTATAAGGAAAGCAACAGCTATTTTGTAGCTCACACAGGTTGTTACTGATCACTGATTCATTTCATTGGCATGAAACAGTAGCTGGACCTGCAATTGCTCTATCACCTCTTAGATCTTCCTTTAGCTTCTCTGACTCATAGGTCAGGTAGGTGTGTTTAGTTCAGTGATAAACAATCCTGGCTTCTGTAATATTATTTTACCACTATGTCAGAGGCAACAAGAATGGTTATAGGTGCTAGTCCAACTTTGTGGGGTTCCAGCTCGTGTTTGTCTGTTTCAGCCTGTTTGTGAACCTCCCTTCCTGGCTGCCTGATTTTGTGGACCTTAAGCTCCACGATTGGTTACAGAGATAATAACCTTATGGTGATCACGTAGCCAATTCTCACAATTGTATTAGCCAATTCCCTATAACAAATCTAATTGTGTGTATACATAATAATATGTTTGTGTGTATGTACATATGTTTATGTTTCATATATATATGTATAATTTCCTATTGCTTGAACTGCAATTGATAACATGTAGATATATTATTAATGTTTAATTCCACTGTTATTAGGTAATATGATATTCATGCTTTAACATTTTTTTAACATATTATTTTATTTTTTCCCCAAGCTAAGAATACATGTTATAAACTTCAGCAATGTATTTTCTTCCCCCAGATACCACATAATATCTTAAAAAATACTCAACTATCATTATTAAAGCTGTTTTTTTCCTTTTTCTTAGCTCACTTCTTTTAATATTTACTTTTAGACATGTTGAAATTGAACAACAAATTTACCTATGTATATAGGAATGTTTGGATGAGTAAGGATTGGTGATTCACAATTAAAGTCCTTAGTATAATGACAAGTAAAAAAGGATGATGAAGATTTTGCTATTCAAAGGAACATTTGATTTGTGATTACATACTTATATGCTGTTAAAATGTTTTTCCTTATGTTACGTGCTTTATGAAAAGTCTGCCCTTTGAGACTCTTTCTTTCCATTTCTCAAATATTTCAATAAAAAGCTAGTCATATGTTGTCAGAAGTTGTTCCTCACCTTTTTTTGATATAATATATATATATATATATATATATGCACACACACACACACACACATTTAGTTGTGCTTCTGGCTCCTAATTTGGTACACCTTTGTGGACTTTTCATGAATCATTGAAAAGACCATGTATTCATCAGGGGTTCATGTTGCATCTTATAAACATCAAGTAGGTTAAGGGATTTGATTATATTATACAGATCATTGATACCTTTACTGTGATTTTTTGTTTGTCTAGTGGTTCTATTCATTTCTCACAGTAGAATGTTAAAATCTTTATTATTGTAGAATTGTTTATTTGTCCATATACATGTTAATTTTCGCTTTATATATTTTGAACATTTGTCTTTAAATACAAACACATAGATTATCCTTATATCTTCTAGCTATTTAATAGTTAATATATGATGTGACCAAAAAAAAGGTTAAAGTGACAGGTTCCTTATGATTCCACAGAAACATCCTTCTGCTTGCTGCTTCCAAATATTGGAAGACTTGGTTTCAATAGGATGTAGTAATTACATCTTTCTGTGGTGGTTAGTTTTATATGTCCACTTGGTTAGGCTGTAGTACCTAGTTATTCATTTAAACACTTATCTAGGTGTAACTGTAAAGGTGTTTTGTAGATGTTGTTAACATCCACAAATAACTGAGTCTAAGATTATCATCAACAATCTGGGTGGGCCCTCATCAATCAGTTGAAAGGCATTAAGAGTAAAACCGAAGCTTCTCTGAAGAACTTCTACCTGTAGACTGCAACTTCAGCTCCTACCCAAGATTTGCCAGCCTGCCAGCCTGCCCTACAAATTTGTCAACACTTAAATTGACATGTGTAGAAAGAGCATATAGTATGGAGCCATTATCTTTGGCTGTAGACATTTGGGAAAATGTCCAGGAGAGGTTAAGTTGGAACCTGATGGGCTCTGAAAGTTGTGGTGGTGTTTTTCAGGCAAAAGATGGTAGAAGGCAATTTACAACTAGACACTTACATATGCAAGACAAAAGGATGTGAAAAACCCTCTGTGCTAAAGGAAAGAATACTATAAACTGGAACCTAAGGACAGGATTAAAAGTGGCAGGAGAGGGGAATAGAATGGTAGATTAAAGCTTGGTCATAAGTGGCCTTGAAGGTCCTGCAAAGAATTCTGAATTTTTTTTTTCCATGGTTATTAGCAAACTTTAGTTTTTGGAAAAGGGTGTGGAATAACCAAATATATGTAAATGGGTAATTTATGCAGATCTGGTCACATCATTCTGTTGCTTATGTAAATAGGTAATAGTTTGGCAGGGGCAGGTTAAGAGGTAAAGTTACCAATTAGGAGTCACACTGCTTATCACAGAGTATGGGTTTGCAGTGTTGTCTGGATTTGTTTCCTCTTGATTCACTCTCAAGCCCTTTTGACCAGTTTGGTCTTCATCCAAAGTCCATTCTCCATTTCTTAGAAATGCAGGACAATAGGTTGAGGCCAGAGCAACCAACAAGGCTAGATGAACGCTATTCAGGTTAAGTTCAAATAGTAAACAGAGACAGTTCATGTCAAGTAGGTCCCAATGGTAGGTCTGTACAAGGAAATTCCAGCATTTGGACAGGTCAAGGCAGGAGAGATAATGATGTTTGAGAGCAAGGCACACAAAAGCAACCTTTGATTCTAGAGCAAAGGCAGTTCATTGTCTGCCCTCTGCTATGCTCCCAGCTCTGCATGGTGAGAGCAAGGTTCAGGGGAATGTGTCTGCAGTCAGAATTTCTAAGTTGCACTTTGCCTTTTATTAAGAAAGGTGTCGAATTGCCAGGCTTTCCAGGTCATTCTTACATTATTCATGTTTACACAGCATCCTCAATGACTCCAAGGCAGTGGAAATTATGCCAGTGAAAAAAGCTAAAGATAAAAACATATAACCTTTCAAAAATTATCAACAATTATCACATGACCCAAATTAGAGTTAGTGTAAAGTGGTAAAACAAGAACATTTTGGAAGTGGGAAGCCATGGAAGGAAATTAAATGGCATTACGTGAAAAGTGGCCATGTTTAAATACTGTTGACAATGAGAGGAATGAAGAAGGTGTCGATTTTTACTTTGAGCCCCAATGAGAAATGTATTCTATACATTGAAAGCAGTGGAGTTTCTCAAAGAGAGATTCAAAATAGACCTGGCTTATTGGGTAAATAGCACGTATTTTAAGATCACGTTGTGAGTTAAAACCTTGCATAGAAATCAACTGATAAAGTACCCAAGGTGAACACTGAATGAGGACTTAAAGTTTGATAAAGAGATTGACATTCCATGGCTGAATAACAAGGGAGAAGAACACCAAGGAACACGTAAAAAAAAAAAGAAGAAAGTTGACTATGTCAGGAAAAGAGGCCCCACTGTGCACACATGAAGCCTCCTGCTACCCACTCCTATCTCTATGCCAGCATTACAGCCTTCCAAAGCCAGTGGAGTCATTGACCTTGGGGGTTTATTTCTGTACCAGTCATCAGAATAGGCTGCCAAAATGCAAGCATCAAGAGGCTCAAAGTCTACAGGTATCGATTCGACTTTATGACCACAATCACTAGCCATGACTCCTCCGCGTCTGGCAGCGCAAACGTTGTCCAGTTGGGCATATGACAGTGCGGACCAGCTTCTGGCAGCACTACCATCTCTGCGTGCGCCATTTCAACTGTACATATAGCCTACTCAACTTAAGACCAAATCGTGTTACGACGTTCCGCAGTCCCGACTGCAGTCGTAAGTCGAGCACTGCCTGTACTGTGTTATGCCAATATTCTCTGTAAATCTTTGTAGCCAGAACCTTCTACCCACTTCCCTCCAGTAGTTGTTGCCCAAAATATAAAGCCCCATAGTTATATTTCCTTACCCCTATTTGCATCCTTTTACTGTTCAGATTTCCTCAGACCTGGTCCCAACCCTATTACTCCTCTTTCTTTCAAATGTTCCTAGTAAAAATTCTGGAATCATTCATTATAAACAAATCTTCCCATGTTAACCTCATCATCATATTAGTTCTTCTACCTGACCACCCCTTCTCAAATATATGGTTCATCCACCTTCTTGTGAAAACCCTTATCCCTACAATCTCTGTCCTTACTCATCACTGTTCCCTGCTGGCTTCATGGTCCCTCCCTTTCATTCATTATGTATCTGGCCTCGCATAAACTTCTATGTCGTAAGAATGGCTGTGATTTCCACGTGGGTGAGCCATCCTGCATCATCTAATATCATTGCCCCTTGTGGCTTTCACCTTCACTCCATTTCATCTCCATCCAGTCCTTCACTTCTATTGTCATTCCCTAGACTTTATCATCACCTTGAATGTTTCCTTTTCTGGAATAGTAATCCTTTGTAATTTCTCAAACAGACCACCTTTCAGGCCCCTCTATATCTTACTCCTATTTTAACTGTCCTTCAATCTTCTTGGCATCTTGAATCTTTCATTTATTGCTAATCTGTCAGCTGTCTTCTAGCCTCAGCTTTTTCTATCCATTCTGGACCCCATAATGAACCATTGAACTACTCTCCTGCTAGTACCCACAGTGCTTTCTCCCCACCTTTTCACTTTGTCTGTTAATATAAATATAACTTTGGCTTAGGATTTAATTTTTAAATTTCCTTTCCACTTTTACACCTGAATGTTTAGTGCTTCTTTCTACAAAAGCATGCAATAATTCAGATTGGCAACTCTAGAAACTCATTCTTTTCCAATTGAACCAAGCAGGGTTCATCAGTCTGTTTCCTTTTCTATTTCTCACTTAAGCCCTTCCAAACCTTCCCTACTTTCAAATATCCTACCCAACATCCACCCTTTTTACCCTCAGCAATGATCTTGTGGCTCTTAATTGTTGTTGAAAACAGAGGCTTTTCAATCCCTATAACCTTGTAACTGCCTTATCTACATTCACACTAACTGCTCTCCTGCAGTCTCAGAGGTTGAGTTGTCCTTCGTTTTGATCATAGCCAGCCACTCATCTGAGTCCTTGAGTACATTCTTCTCTGTCTCCACTTGAACGTGACTTTTTCAATCATCTAACTTCCCTCCTGATTTACTCTTTTATTTTTTCTCCTGAGCCAATAAACATTTTCAAGTTTCTCCCATCCTAAAAGAAATGAACGTGTTAGCAGTCTTACATATCCCTGTAGTGACTATCTAATCTCCCTAAATTTGAGCCTCTCAAACATCTCAAGTAGTCTACACTCACTACTTCTGCTTCCTCACCTTCCACTCATTCTTCAAGATGTTGCCACCATGCTAATAAAACTAGCAAGAGTTAAAGTTATCAATATCTCTGAATTGTCAAATACCTTGGATATTCTTAGATAATTCCAGAATAATAAAATATATATCCTATTCACAAAACTTTAAATCAATATCCAGTCATCTACTAGAAAACTTTTCACACCTATTCACAAAAATTCAGATCAATACCTATCTGTCTACTAGAAAATTTCATTAGCATGTTCCACAAACACCCTAATGTCAACATCTATTTGAGCTGGCTCCTCTCGTTTTGTCCATCACAGATACTTGCACTGCCATTCACTCAGTCACAGAAGGCTAAAAGCTAGGAGGTATCTTGGCTAATTAATAAACACATACCAACTTTAGCTCCTCAATATTTTCTACATTATGTTATGCTTTTCTATCTCAAATAACTATTCATTTGTACCTTTATTGTGTTTTATCTATGACATTTCAACAACATATCTGTGGCTTCCTTGTCTCCAACCTTACCTGCCATAGTTCATACTGGAACTGTGAAAATATAGGTGAGATAATGCCATTTCCCTACTTAAACCTTTCAGTGGCTCCTCATTTCCTACATTATCCTTTATGATATAGTCCTGTAACAGAACTTTCCCCATTTCCAAGTTAGCATTTTATCCTTCAACAACATCGTATTGTTTATAGTTCCCCCTACATCATTTGATCCTTTAATGAAACTGAAATCTCTGCTGAAATGCCCTTCTTCCACACTTGTCTTTGCCTGACTACCACACTTTCAAACTTTTACCTTCAAATTCTGTTAGTTCCCTCTGACTACATTTTCCAGATGATTTCTTCTTTGTGTTTTCGTAGTATCCTGTATATAGCTCTGCTAAAGTGGCCATGGTTGAGTTTAACAGTGAACTCTACCTTGCCAAATCCAGTGATATTAATTGTCTGTTGTCATTTTCCTTAAACTCTCTACAGCCTTTGGAAAAAAATGAACACTCCGCTCCCTTTTTCAGATACTTTCCTCTTTGCTTCTGTGACATCAGTCTTTTGTTTTTTCTCCTACAGCTGGCTGATGCTTTTTGGCTTCTTTTCCTCCACTGCTTCCAGTAAGGATGTTGGAATCGTCATCCCTCTTCTATATCGAAATCTATTCCTGAGCAATATCATCCACAATATGAATGCCAACTATAGGTGATAACTCTTACATCTATGTCTCCAGTAGGGACCTCTCTTCTGAGCTTCAGATCTACATAATGAATTACTATTTCAAACCTAAAATGTTCTTGAAAGCACTCTGGATTCATAATCTCTTTTCTTCTCCAGACTTGCCTATGTAATTTAGTGGCAACACCACACACTTAAATCCTAAGTCCCAAACTTAGGAGCCACCTTTGGGTGCTTCTTACTCTTCACCCCAAATATATCTCAATTCTAACCATTGTTCAGCATCTCCACTGCTACAACATCGGTCCTGATCTCCACCTTCTCTCACCTGCAAGGACCTCTTAACTGTCTCCCCGCTTCAGCCTGAGCCCCCCTTTTTCATTCTCTACCATGCATAAAGTTGGATTAAATAATAATTTAAGACATATCAAACCCTTGTGTAAACCCCTTCAGTAGTTTCCAAGTGTACTTGGAATAAAAACCAAACTCCTACATCAAGAACTGCAAAGCCCTGGTGATCTGGCTTCCTGCCTCTCTCTTGGACTTCATTTCACTTCACTAATTCTTTCATTTGCTAAGATCTATCCACACTGGCCTTATGTCTGATTCTTTCCCTTCTCTTTGATATTTTTCACTTCAACTATGTTTGCATTTGAGTTTCTTCTTCCAGGCATGTTTTTCTTATCATTGCACCCTTGTGCTAACCACACTTTCTAAAATACCTCAACACTGTACTCTATTCATTTTCTATCCAATTATCACCCTCTCTTGTCTGTTGTAACACTACTTTCTGAAATAATCATATTTCTAATCACATATGTATGTTTTATCATTTTCTGTAAGTCTACATGAGCAGGGACCTTGTCTGTCTTGTCACTGCCATTCCCCATGGCCTAATACAGTGCCTGGACTATTTATTGTAGGCATATGTGCTGTCCCCACTGCCTCTTCCCACAATGGATTATGAGCTTCTTGAGGCTACCCTAGTCCATTCTAGCTTAATAGCTGGCACAGGGGCTGCTAAACAAATGTTTATTAAATTAATGAATGAGTGAGTAAACATACCAGTGTGAATAAACTCATGCTAGCTACACTGGCAAAATATTTTTATTTGTTCCTTAGGGAAAAAATTGGAAGCTTATTATCAGCATTCAATATATTATTTATGGTATATTATCTATAAGTATGCCCAAGTCAACTCAATTAAGCCTTATGTAGTTCTCATTCCAGGGTGAAGATTCAATCATATTCATCATATTCAACTAATCCCTTTGTTACCTGCTGTAGAACCCTGAATTAGAAGACCTTTACAGGCATGGGGCTAGAGAGGCATCTGGTCTGGGAGATTTAGGCCTTGCCTTGGTTACTCTGGGGTCTGGAGGTAGCCAACCAGATAAACGTTCCCTTCACAAAAAGTCTGAGTTAGGTCCATTCCTGCCAGGGTACATGTCTTACAGTTTCACTAAAGTTATTTCACAAATCCAGTGAGCCAGTTATGCTTTTGCTATTTGTTTTCCTCTGGTTGATGCTCTTTGGTCCAAAGACCAGCTATGAATAACCACTGTGGTGGTTCCATATCCATCACAGAGGTTATCCAAGGAGATATAATTTGAAGAAAAAGAAGTAATTTGGCATCTAGGTCTATCTCTTGGATAAAGAAAAGCAGTGGAAACAAAAGGAAAAATTGTCAGTAAAACCCATTTTTCATCATCAACAAATTGACCAAGAGTTTGGCTTGGTTTTATTAGAATGCTCTAATTTCAATACAAGAATTTGCTTCCTAATTAGACTAAAGGGAAAGAAAGACAGTCATTTTCAGTGCCCTTGGAGAGATTTTTCATCCACTCCATGCCTGCTTGTGAACTCGAGTGAAGTGAGTCAATCATTTTGTGGATTTTTGCTTAGGGAAGGAGACAGGGTTGTGTAGGGGTAGAGCCTACCTGTCAGGGGTGAGCAAGATGCTAACTAGTCCCTTCTTTGCTTCTCTATCCCCATTACAGGTGATTCCATTCTTCCAGTTCCAGTTCCAGAAGGCTTGGAGTCATTCTCGGCTACTGTTTCTTTCACACCCTTCATCCCATCTATTTGAAAATGCTGTCAACTCTACCTTTCAAATATATCGCAAATTCAACAATTTTTACTCACTTCAACAGCCATTAATTAGGTGTAATTTACCATCTTGTCTCACCTGGATTACTGTAAAAGCTTTTTACATCATCTATCTGCTTTCATATTTTTTTCCTTTCTTTCCACAAGTGTTGAAGTCTATCTGCTTTCAACAGCCAGAGTGGCCTTTTTCAAACATAAGTCAGACTGCATAAATCTTCTTAGAATCCTCCAGTGGCTTCCATCCCATTTAGACTATCAGCCAAGAGCTTTACAATGGTTTACAGACTCCATACGATCAGGCCCTATAATCTCTCTGAGCTCATGTCCTACTACTCTCTTGCTCACTCACTCCCCGTCTAGCCACTCTGCCTTCTTGCTGTTCTTCAAACTTACCAGCCGTACTCCTGTCTCAGGACATTTGTACTTGCTATTTGTTTCTGATTAAAATGCTCTTCCCCAGGTGTCAACCTGGCTCTTTTCCTCACCTCCTTTATGTTTGTACTCAAAGTTTCTGCCTCCATGAAACTCTTCCTACTGCATGTGGGCAACTCCCCACTATCCCACCAATATTCCCTCACCCCTTCCTGTGATTTTATTTTCCTCTGTAGCATATCCCTTCATCTGGCACATATACTTTGCTTATTGTTTATATATCCTGAAAGAATGTGAATTTTCACAAAATCATGGGTTCAGTCTGTTTTGTTTGATACTGTAACCTCAATACCTAGAACACCTGAAACACAGGAAGCACCAAATAACCACTTATGGAATGAATGAGGATTGAATGAAATTCTAGTGTACAATGGAATATGCAGTGTACAGGGTAAATAGATGTCCTACAAATATTAATTTCTAGCCTGTCATATTGATTATAGTCTGCCATAATAATTATTTGAAATGGCATTGTGTTATGGAAACCTAACCGGATTAAAAAAGAAGTTCCTCTTAACTCATAGATGGATGATACATACTGCATTATTTATAGAATCAAAGGACATCCCAAACATATAAGGATGTATCTTTTAGTCAAAATGACAACACATTTGATGATTTTATATTAAACCCAGACTGCGTGAGTGGTAGCATGACAATGACAAATAAATTAAAAGTTCAAATTTCTAGACTGTACTGAGACTGAGAAGAAATAAGCATAGATGACTCCTCTCACATGGTAAAATAGAAAGTATTACTAGTTGGGTTCAAATCTTAGCCCATCTCTCCTTAGCTGTATTCCTTATGCAGGAAATTTAGGTTTTCAGAGTCTCAGCTTCTTCAGCTATAAGATGGAGATATGATATATTTCATTATTAGGCTATTTTAGGGATCAAAGAAATAATACATATGAAAGGATATGTCTCAGTGTTTAGGTGATGGAAAATAACAACAGAAACTAATTTCCACTAATCAAAATTATTGTCCTGATCCTGCTTTCCCACTAGGTGTACACAACAACTAAAGAGAAGGTCACTTGGAAAAGAGTGTATCCTGTGTGCATGTTATATCCTCCCTCTATTGTAAAAACAGCTGCCATGTGTTGAGATTCTGGTTCTATTTTGATATGTGTAATAACCATAGGAGGTATATATAGCCAGCATACCCTAGATGTAGAAACCAAGGGCCAGCATGATTAAGTTCTTCGGCCAACATTGCACAGCTAGTAATTAACTGAGCTCAAGCTCCTGACCCTGTGCCCTGACCTGTCTCCCATACACCACACTGGGCTTCGTGTAGAAACCCAAATTATCCAGAAGCTTCACATGGCTGTTTTACTTCTAGGTTGGCATTTGGTTTCCTGATTTATTTATTTCAGGACTATAAGCACCTCCAACTAGCAACTCTGAATGATTCATCTCTGTATTCACAGGACCTAGCATTGGGCATAGCACATGGTAAGCTCTTGAGATTTGTTTGCTGATTAAGTAAATGAGCACAGGGCCTGGTAATTCATTAGAAGACAGGAAATCTGTTCAAAATCTTGTCTCTACAAAAAAAAATTTAAGAACTAGCTGGGGGTGGTGGCATATACCTGTAGTCCCAGCTACTCGGGAGGCCGAGGTAGGCGAATTGCTTGAGCCCAAGAGGTCAAGGCTGTAGTGAGCCATGATCATGCCACTCCACTCCAGCCTTGGTGACAGAGAAAGATCCTGTCTCTTAAAAAATTAAAAATAAAATACATTTGAAAAAGAAGACAGGGTTTCTGAGCTGCTACAATGAGCTCAGGATAAGCCTCTTACATCACACCAATACAACTTGGGTGTCTGGACACCTGGCTAAACTGAAGGTCCTTCATGACATGGTCTGGGGTCACCCTAAAATGGACCTCACCTCCTCTAGGCCAGCTCAGCACTTACTGCCAAGACCGGGCTGTTAACATTAAAGTGTTGTGTAAATCATCACATCCCTTGTAAACCCAATGCACTACTTAAATGCAGGAAAAAAATTATTTTAGCTTCGGTTCTGGACACATGATTTATATATGATGCCAGTTATTATGGACAACAATAACCATAAAAGCTAGCATCTGTATAACAAATTACAGTATTCAAATACTTTCACATCTACCCCTTCTTTTCAATCTCACAACAGCTGTTCAAGGTAGCTCTGATTCACCTCCTCTCACATTTGGGTGTACGACGGCTCAGAGAGGTTAAGGGTCCTGTCCAAGTACACACAGATAAAAATAGTAATTTTGTTTAATGGGTACCTGCTCTGGGCCATATGTTCTGCTGAGCGCATCATTTGTGTTACTTCTTTTAATCCTCAAAACAGCCTTTGACAAGGTAACATTGTGTTTCATATATTTTACATGAGGAAAGTGAGGTTTAAATTTCCCAAAGTTTCACAATGACTAGGAAACAAAGTTACGATTAATGCTCAGGCCAGAGCCTGCTCTCCTGCCATCCTACTAGGTTGCCCATTGTGGAGTGGTAAGTGGCAGAAGAAAGAGCTCAACTGTGATGTTACGACTTCACAAGCAGTGGAGGCCAGGAAGCCCGTGAATTTATCTCTAGTACTGCAATCCTAGATTTTCTCCTCTTAGTTGAAACTTAAACTTAAAATTTTCTTGAATTTTCAGCAAATCTGAGTGGAATTTCCACTAGTGCTTTTTCTTAAAATAAATGCCCTAATTTGAGCTTCCTCCAACCTATCTTATGTCTTAATGACAATCTCAATTGTCATTCCTAAACACAGTTTTTGTTCTGTGGCTATAATTCAAGAAAGTAAATGGCTTATTCCCTACTATATAAAATCTAAATTCCTAACCTGGCCTTTTCTGGCCATCTCAATGTACTAGCTACTTTTTACTAACATATACCTTCTTTATCAACAAGCTCCGCTGCCCTCCACAAGGTCTTCTCTTGCTGCACCTGACATATCCACCTTTTTCTTCTTCAAATCAATGGTTTTCAGGGATCAATGGCATTAAAAGAAAGAGTTATTTTGGCAACCCCTCAATTTTTTATTTTTCCAAGTATAGACCTGTAAGAAACAACTACTTTATAGCTTCATGATCATTCCACGAAATAAAGAAAAAAAATTAAACAAAAAAGCTAAAGAAAAAATAATAGGAGCAAAATAAAGAACAATCTGTCACAAGGAAAGATAGATATGTTTGTATTTAACAGATATATATATATATCAAATGGAAATAAAATATAGCATAATAATCAGATTATATATGTTCTACAACACACACATGTATACTGACATTAAAACATTGTCCTGATTTTCTCTCCATTTTGAGATGCTTTGATGAATATTTCATCACCGATGAGCATCTGCCAGAACGTAAGCATTTGGTCTCCAAGTCCACTTATATTCAGGATCAAGATCACACTGAATATATCTTCTATGATTTCCTAGGTTTTATTCCTCCCTTTTTAGCTAAACAAGCTCCATGAGTGCAGAGACCACATCTTGTGCTTCCTCTACATTCCCCACAGGACTTAACTAGACCAGAACTGCTCACAGGAGAGACCGCAATGTAGCTGAGTTCATATATAATCAAGACAACCTGAAATATTAAAGGCAATGCATTTTGGGGAGCAATTACCCCTTGAGTGACATAAGAACAATGCATTTCACCCTATATTAGATCTCTGGAATTTTGCCTTCAGGACTGACCTTTCAGTGACCCCCAACTTCACAGAGCCCATTCACCTGAAGCCTCCTTCACTTATCTTTCCAGTATGTTATTCACTCACTGTGCCCACCATTCTCTCAGGGAGGGCAGGAGAGATTGTCCTAAAAAACACACATCAAAGCAAGACACTACTTTAACCTCAATAATCAGTTTGTACGCTTTAACAGAACAAGAAGGTAGCTTTTCCAGCAAATCTTGAGTCTGTGTCTGTGCATAGTGCAAATAGTATTTAGAGAAAGAATAAAACACTGCATAAGATTTCTGGCAGTGTGTTGGAATCCACAAAATATTCTCACCCAATTAAACATTTAATGAGGCCATCTTGGAAAAGCTGTTGTCTCTGGTTTTAGTTAGTATTTTCTCCTCCTCAAAGCCTTTATTTAGAGGTCATAATGGCTAGATGTACGTTGACCACTCACTGGTCCCCTCTTCTTCTTTGCTCTCTGATACTACATGTTTGGTTAATGGGCTGGACCTCACAGCTCTCTCCCTCACAACTCTGGCCCCTTCTCTCATGCTAACCACCCAGTATCTCCAGTCTTGTTCCATTATTTATCTTCTATTTAAACTCTAATATGCCTACCTTCATCGAAACCTAATGAAAACCTAGCTTCAGCTTCTAAGCTGATGCAAAGTGTCACGTATATAGAGTCACGTGTCACTTGAAGACAGGAATTTTCTGAGATACGCATCATGAGTTGATTACCTAATTGTGTGGCCATAGTGTACTTACACAAACCTAGATGGTATATATGTTTGTTTACATATAAACCACGTAAGCTTATTTAAAAAAAAAAACAAATATTTGCACACCATTACTGAATATAGATCATTTCCCCTACTTGGTCTGCAATGCCAATATCAAGTGCCTTATGTCGGGTTCCTATGTATGCTCCATTATAAACTTATGGGACTGCCATCATATATATATATATATATGGTCCATTGTTGACATCACTATGCTGTGTATGATTGTATGTTTGTGTATGATTGTGTGTTTGTGTATGTGTACTGCAAGCTAAGCACTTTGCAATGATCGTCTGATTTAACTTCCACAACGTCCCAGTGAGATAGGTTTTGTCATCCTCATGTTACAGATAAGTACACTGAGCCCCAGAGAAGTAAATTAACTTGCCTAATGCATCACAGGTATGATGAGATAGAGCTAGAGTCCAAATCCTGGTCTGACCGACTCTAAATGTTCTGCTCTTTTTCTCTAGACACCATGTTGTACCAGATGGCTAGTTGTTTTTTAAATACATGGGAGATTCCTATCTGAAAAATGAGCAAGCCAATAACTCTATCCCTTAGCTGATCACCAGCATAAAGCCAGGAGAGATTAGTGGAACTGCCAGTGAAAAACGCTCCACAAGGATCACTTGTCTTTAAAATTGGCCCACACAGGAACTGGTTCAGACTGATTAGGTTCAGACTGATTACAGATGGCAATAAAACAGTTAAGTTATGGTTTGAGTTAAGCCAGATCTAGGTTAGTTTTTATTCTACCAACCTCATAGAAGAGTGACTGTGGCAATTAAAAGAAAAATCATGGATAAAAGTACACAGCCCAGTGTCTGGCCCGTATCTTGGGCTTAATGCATATTTGTTTAATCCCTTTGCTGTGCAGATACAGTCCCTTACACAGAACTTCATACATTTGGCCTGTTGTATATTTTAGACATCATGCTGACACATTGTTGGTCCCCACAAAATAATAGCAGTTTGATGGTCTGAAATGGTAGAAAGTCTAAAAAACTAGGAAAAACTTGCATCTATAGTAGAGTCATGAGATGGTTCAGGAAATTATGTGAGTCTTCTGCCTTCATTCACGTTGGGACCACATCGTGGAGTTAAGAGCTGAAAGAAGAATGCCTGCAGTCTCTGGTAGAAATGGTCTGTTACAATTGCCCTCCATAAAGTATGTGCTTCCACCACAGAGTGACTCAGCAGGCAGCCACCGAACTACGAAGACACAGGTCTACCTGGGATTTATAGTCTGGTGTTCTAGCATCTTTCAATCAGAGAGCAAACTAACTCACATTTTACTCCCACATGAATTGCCTTTGTTTTCTTTCTATTGGGAAGCCCGAACCTGTCAGATAATGAGATTTGGAACATCTGATGGTTTCCCATGAACCTCGTGAAGGAAAGCATCATTCCCAAAGACAAGTGCCCTGTGTGAGTAATTAATCTGAGAACTTGGAAACTTGGTTGTTGGAAATGGCCTCAGTGGGAGAGTTTAAATAGGCAGCTACAGGGCCTTATTTTAATAGTGTTTCCTCCTGTTGCTTCTGTCAAAGGGTGACATCTATGTTCCAGGTGGCATGAAATCTGCTGATTCTGCCAGATGACTGGAAGAACTGCATCCTTTAAATGAGAAGCAACGTGATCCAGGAAGAAGAATTATAGGAATAGAGATGAGAGAAAAGTTGCTGAGAGATGAGAAAGAATGATCAAGAAAGCATCATGGCAAAGTTTTTAGGTTGTGGAACTTGAGGGGAAGTAACAATTCAATTCTCTAAAAGTTAAATGACCTTAGATAAATTACTTGACCTCCCTGGGTCTTGGTTTTGGAATCTCCTTCTGTAAAAGTGAATAGGATAATACCTATAGAAGAACACTTATGTGAGCTATTATACATACACTTTAAAATCTAATAAAAATTCAGCAAGTCAAACATATCAACCTATTTGACCCAAGTAAACTGCTAATTCCAAACACAAGGACAACAATTTTTTCATCTCAGACATTTCTGGTTAAAAAATGGTTGGAAAGGAGCAGGTCACGTAATCTAACAAAATATAGGCCAGTTTGGGAGACAATACTCAGAGTCTCTCCTTTTAGTTGGTTTGTTTTATTGTGATTGGAGCGAGGGAGTGTATATAATGTATTTTTATGCTATAAGAGAGCAAACAAGAGGGTGGCTTATTTTTCACAATTTATACAGTTTATTTCCTGTGGTATTTTGCTTTATGCTCTTTCCCACGTTGACAGTAACAAACAACATGATGTTTTTTCCACCCGTCTGAAATAACAGAATATGATAATGGCATGTTAAGGATGGACCTCATGATGGGAGGGTGTTTACTTATACTCTATGAGTGCTAATTACCATAAGCATAAAATTATAATCAAATAACATTTAGTACATTTCTAGGGAGCATAAAGAAATGCTTCCATTAACAATAAATAATAGATAAAAGCAATTAATGCATCAGTACAGAAGTTCTGATTACATTTTATTACTTCAGTGTTAAACAAAACATAATGTAAATAGTTCCCCTGACTGTCGTTAATCTCAGCAAGAACAGAGATTTTGCAGGAGATAGGACATGGGACAGTTTTCTCATGAACATTAGGGATAGTTATAAATAATTACCCTGTCACCTCCTATGAGGCTATGTAGTTTTCAAGAGTTTTGCTCATATCATCTTATTTGATCTTCACCATGAATTGGTAAGAAAGGCAGCTCAATTTAAAGAGATGAAAACTGAGTCACAGGGAAGTTGACATTTGTCCACCTTCACCCAACCAGCAAGTGTCAGTTCCAGGACTGGCGTTCTGGTTCCACCCCACTCCCTCCCCCATGCCCAGAAGCCTGGGAAACAAAATACCCATTGGTTGCTTATATAAGACTTGGGGACTACTTTGAAGGAAAATTATGTAGCCAACATAAGTGATGGGTTTCCTGGATATCATGTTTAGAAAAGAGGAGTTATGTTATAGAAAAATAAACAGCTTCCTTTAAAAATATGTAGAAACTTTAAGGACCTGCAGGGATTTATAAATCTATGTTCTCATCCACAGCCAGTTTCCCTATAGTGCTGCCATGCATCTTATGGTAAAGTTGTTACTCTCCTAGTTTTTGTTTTTTTTTTCAGTTCTAGACAGAGAAAACTTTCAAAATTTCAGAAGAAAGACTGTCATTAATATATACTTATGCGCTGCATGGGTTTGCAATGGATTTGAATAAAATCAATTTAAATAATGTTTACTGTGTTTCGAGTATAGAGAAATTTAATGATCTCCTTGGTGCTATCATTTTAAGTTGGAAGAAAGAAAGGAAAGAAAAAGACTCTAGAGAAACATAGGATAACAAACCTTAAATGTAACAATGAAATTCAATCCCAGTATGTTTCACTGTTAGATAAGCCAGATAACACATGAATAATGGGTAAAAATTATTGCAAGTTGAGTCTACTGGGGAGAAAATGATGTGACTCTCAACACATGCCAACAGGGCTGGAAGACCCACCTTGGGGCCATGTCCTGACGGTCACTGCCCAGTGACAGGACCAAGACACATAATACACATTGATAGATATCTTAATTAAACATTAAATTCTACAACTGCAATGGTACTTACAGATGGGGAAACTCAGTGTCCATATTTTTGAGAAGAAAAATTTAAGTCCTAAAGTGAATAAATGCCAAGCTCAATGTCACTTGGCAACTAAGCATGAAGGATAGAACTAGAATTTGAACATCCAAATTCTCAGTGAATACCTAGTCACGCTAGACAATGTATTGTGTTTTATGTGCATACTTATCTCCACTCTCAAAGCCTTAATACGAGTATTACTTCCATGATCAGAAAAAAAATTTAATGAAGGAAAAATAGGAGGCACAGAGAAGGTGGGCATGCTAGGCTGTAAGGTGTTCATGAAGGAGATGAGCTTAGAAAGAGAAGACATCGGTGGGAGAGATGGTAGTAGAGATGGCATGTGAGGTGCAGGTGAGTGAGAGCAGGTGATGGGAACATGGGAAGCAACGGCAATGGGACCAGAGGCTATGGAACATATTGTGGAGCTCTGTAGAAGGGTGTAGACTGGACATCCTTAAGGGAAAGGCTTATTCCCCTTTGTGCTTCACTACTTTGTGGGGTTTAGTATTTTGGAAGAAAAGAAAACAGAGAGGGAGGAGAGAGGGAAGAAAAGAAGAAAAGGAGGGAGGAAGGAAGAAAGAAAACAGAAAAATATAAGGACAAGCCAGGCATGGTGGCTCACATCTATAATCTCAGCACTTTGGGAGGCTGAGGCAGGAAAATCACTTGAGCCTAGGAGTTCAAGGCCAGCCTGGTCAATATAGTGAAACCCCATCTCTACTACATACATATAAAGACACCGGAAGCTGAAATTTCATTGTGGAAATTTTACACTGTCAATTCTTAGAAGTTTGCACTGTCAAATTAAATAGCTATCTGATTTATGAAATGGTATAAAGTCACTGAAGGTTGTGTTTAGGAAAGCTACTGAATTTAGATCATATTTCAGAAAGAGCATTATATCAACATAAAAAAGATGAATCAGAAGATGAAAAGACGAATATATGGAGGCTAGAGATTTCTTATTTTCTTCATTTTAATATTTTGGTTTAAATTTCTAAAACTGAATTAGTGAACTATTTCGAATGTAGTAGATGCTCAGGAGATAACCTAAAAAGGCTTTTTTCTTAATGTTTTATAAGCCCTGAGTTTGCAAATTGTATTAAAACTAGTTTAATTGATTATATATAAATTTGAATCAAAATTATAGACAAGCTACAGTTCATTTAAATAAAAAATAGTCAACAAAACTAAATTAAAAATATTAAATTTGAATTATGATTTAAAACTGATAGCCTTTATGATAAAACCACACTGAAATGTTTAAAAAGCCCTCAGTATGCTAGTATTAACATATAGTTTATATAATTTAAAAATACACATATACACAAAAATCTCCCTGCATAGAATTCTAAAAAATACACTTTTCCAACCAAACTAATGAACACAAATAACTCAGATCAGCTAAGTTTTCACTGTAGCCAGTGACTGGAAATTCTGCTCTCCAACTTTCAGGACACCACATGAGTCTTCACCAAATGAGGTCTTCAGAGACAAAATCCATCATAAAGCCAACCCTGCAAATGACCAATGGAGTGTGGAATTGCATAATTCCTAGCCCCTGCTTCAATTAACAAGAGGGGGCATGATGTCCACTATGTGGAGATGAAACCCCAGGCTCTTGGAGGGTAGGCTGTAAAGCTCTGAAGTTAAGGAGAAGAATAAAGAATGGCCTGAATTGGGATGGTAAATAAGGTAGAGCAAAATCTCACGAAATAATTAAGTAACAGAAAAGGAATGAGCAGACAAAAGCAAACCAGTGAGAGACAGATCTATAGAAATTACCAAATCAACCATGTGGCCTTTAGAATGAAGGGATCATTCATGTGTTGCAAAAGATTAAGTGAATCTGCGAGAGCCATAAAACCTGGCTTTGCTGGGAAGAGAATTCAAAGCTGCACGGAAATTCATCTAACACACCAACAAATACCCAGTGACATTGCTAGGAGTTCAAAGATGATCTTTGCCTGGAGTTGGGGCATTTAGGAGAAATGGCTTAGGATCCTTTAGGAGCAAGATACATAATGGCAATCCTATAAAAACTAAAAGGTAAGCAGGTAGTGAAGAACTCACTGAAGGGAAAAACACACCTGACCTAACAAGAAGCTATGGAAGGGTAAATTGTCCAGTGTGACGAATGTTGATTTCATACCACCTTATTGACGTCTTGAATACTGGACTCTTCGAAACTATCAGAGAAGTTTTGCATGTGATATTTTGCATTCTAAAGGAATAATCTGTTACACAGTATTTGCCATCTTTTTTTCCATTTGATTAGTTTTTCCCTTCCTCTACTTATATTAGAATTGTACTGTGAAAATCTATTCCATTCATCATTATTCCACAGAATCAAGGGCACTGCTCACCTCAGAGTCCTATGTCTTCTTTTTTTGTGCCTGGGCTGGACTCCCAGAAATTTTAGAGGGACACTAATAATATATCAGGTTTTGCATCAACCACTGGCAAGCACAGCAGAAATTGGATGGAGAAAGTAAAATACACACCCCGCCATATACCATATACATGCATGCACACATGCATACACAAATACACATATACACACACAAACAGAAAAATAACTTCAAAATTCACTTATGGAACTAAAAGATTTTGATTCTTCTTCTTTTGAAGATTCTGGAAGCATCGCTTGAGAAAATTAACATTAAAAACTCATCTGCCAAAGCAAGGACTAATTACACTGGAACACAATGAATATAAACAGAATGGCTGGAATTCAAACACAAGAAAGAGAAGATCGGTTACATTCCTAATATCAGGAGTAGGCAAGTAGTAACTTAGCAAAAAAAAAAAAAAAAAGGAAAACAAAATCAACAAATAACATAATGGCTGCAATAAGAGAGAGGCCACCCATGATGGCACATCTGAAGAGGAGAAATTGGTTGATGTGAATGAATAGTCCAATCAAGAAGATGCTAAATGATTCATGAGGTTATATTTGAAAAGGATTTAAAGTTAGAGTATAAAGAAGACCCAGGAATCTCCACAAGACTTTCTTCTGTGGTCAAAGGCATTGATATGTTTAGTGCAGGTAAGACTTTTTCCCAGGAAAGACTTTTTTCTAAGAGCTGTCCCCTCAGTAGGAAAGACAAGGCACAAACTTATCATGTCAATGACCAGTTCCTGGAGCAGATGGGGTATGGTGAGGGGAGCAGAGGGTAAAGATTTCATTTTTTAGGTTTCTCCCCAGCCATCTCAGTTTGGTGTCCTTAATTCAGTCATCAAGCAAAATGAGCAGAGACATGTCACATTCAGGAAGTGCACAGAGGTTAAATAGCCCACTGTCATCTGTCCCTTTTTAAGAGCAATCGTTGGGGTGGAGCAACTCCGAAACATTTTTCTGGGCTAGGCAGTGAATTCACTCATTTGACATGGCTAATAGCTGCTCTCCTGCTTGGTTATTATCCTTGTTCAAGGTCTTTGCATATAGACATTCTTATAGGAAGGAGGCTCCCATCCCAGAAGAGACAAACCAGGATAAAAATCAGGAGTCCTGCTAAAGAGGGTTAAAGGCATTTTTCCAAAGATGGTTTGGACTGATGGCCAAAATAGCCACTCCGTCTTGCACACTGCCAGACATTTTAATGCTAGGCTGATGGTCTATGTCACAACAAAGAAAGAAGGTAAGCTGAAGTTTCAGCAATGAGAGCCAAAAAACACCAGCTAATTGCCATTTTTTTAAATTTCTGAAATGCCCTTCCTGCAAATACTCATTCCTCATCCTTTAGAGTCTAGCCCAAGTTCTACCTCTTGCAGGAAGCCTTCCTAGCTTTATGCAGCTGAGTATTTCTCTCTCCTCTCAATTCCTGTGATGTATACTTCTGCAATCTATGCAGCATCTTCATTCAACCCTGTGGTGTTTAAGAGCTCAAGTCCAAAGCCAAACTTATTTGGGGTCATAATACGATCTCTGTGTTGCAATGTCCTCATTTGTAAAACAGGAGAAGAATAGAAATTGCCTCACTGGGCTGCTGTAAGGACAAAATGAAGTAACCTTTACAAAGTGTCTAGGGCATGGTAATAACTATTAATACATAAGTACTTATAATTACAATTACTATTACTAGTGCAATAAGCCTGTACATCTCAGTCACTTCTAATGGAAGTAGCTCCTTAATGTCAGGATCTGTGCTTGATTAGTCTTTTTTTTTTTTTTTAAGAACAGGCTCTTGCTCTGTTACCCAAGCTGCAGTGCAGTAGTGCCATCACAACTCACTATGGCCTCAACCTCTTGGGCTCAAGCAATCAGAATAGCTGGGACTATAGATGTATGTCACCACACTTGGCTTATTTTCTAACATTTTGTAAAGATGAGGGATCTCCCTGTGTTGCACAGGCTGGTCTTGAACTCTTGAGCTCAAGCTATATTCCTGCCTCTGTTTCCCAAAGTACTGGGATCATACATCCAGCTTGATTTGTCTTTTTATTCCCCAGAAAGTACAGCACAGTGCTTAGGACATAATGACAAAAATAAATAATGAATATGGAGTTCATTCATTGTTAAATGTTTGTATTTAAGGGTGGAGGTCTTGGGCAACAGGCAGCAAAGAGGGAAGACAGGCAAGACAAGTCAGCAGAGACCTCAGAGAACTGAACATTCTCTAGGCTGGCTTCTGCCAAAGCACACAGATGTATCAAGAATGGAGTCAAACAGATTGGCCAAATTCAGAAAAACACCATCATTATGGGAGCTTAATCCATTAGAAAGAAAGTAACGTGAGAAGCCCCTGTAAAAGAGAGTCTCAATGTAAGACAGGAATAACTTATTTTGGACCTACTTGTTTAAGGCCAACAAAATTGTATGAGAATGATTTGCAGGAACCACGGAGCCAATAATACTCAAAGCAATGTTCCAAGTAGACTGAGTTTTGCAGTTAGAAATATATGAAACGAAATCCTGTCTGCACAAGTGGCAAGTTATGTGGTCTTGGGCTAGTTATTTAAACTTATTTGTAAAATGCTAATAATCACACAAAACATACAGGATTGGTGAAAGCAGTCATACTAAATAGCCAATCAAATGTCAGGCCCATCGTAGACACTCACGATTGACATTTATTCAGATTATTGTTCTTATACTTGGCAGCCTACAAAGTAGACTGTGAGTCTAAGATTCAATTCCAAGTCCTAGGGATGGTGGGCTTGTTATACAACCTGGGATGATGGTGGACTGGCTGGGGATAGACTCAGGAATTGCTGCTTGCAATGACAGAGAAGGCAGAGGCAGAGGCTTCTGCTCAGTCTTCCATCTTAACATTTTTGCATGCAAATTGACCATGTCAATATTCTTTGATGCATTTCCCAAGAACATCCCTACCTTCATTTATTGGAATTACCCAACTAGAAAGCATAATCCTGTGGTGCTTCTTCTGAAGGTGGGTTCTTCTGGGAGCTTGGACAAGGACAGAAAAAAAGGAAGGCCAGTTAGAGTAGAAACATTTTGGGGGAATGAGAGACTACTTGAGTTGAAGTGATATAATTCCACAACAGCTTGCTGAAAAATGAGAAAATCACTCAATACACATTGCCAAACAGCCGCTTTGATTGATTTTTTCAAAAGCCTGAACCAACCAAGTTGTACAGTTGTCAGAATTGTGTAGCTGAAGCCACAGACTGTGTTGCTTTAAGAAATAATAGATGGCTTCAAGCAAACACTTCAAACAAGCACTTCTAATGGGCCAAAGAATGGCATTGAGAATTCTAAAGGGAAAGGTGGCAGAAATAAAAATAAGCAGATTCCCTGAAGCTACTCTTACCTATATTTTACTGAACGAACCCTACGTTTTCTAATTTATGTAAAATTAAATTCATAGTCACATCCACGGAGGGACCCTAAAAAGCAAAAAGGAATTCTAAATATTTTTCCAGCAATCAGAGTTGGTTGCTATTTAAAAGTACTCAGGGTCAGTAGTTAAGTGGATTATTATTATTCTTTTATTTTGGATCATTATTCTTTCATTTTGGATTTTAGTAGTGGACAGACTTCGGGGCTTTTTATTTATTCCCCCAGCTTTTCTTCTAAAAACTTGGGGCCTTGAAATTAGCTGAAGACAAAAATGACAGCTCATTGATGACTCTTGTTTTTTTTTTTTTTAATGTCTCTAATGTCTCCACCTGCAAATTAAAATACATTATCATTTGAGCTGGTTGCCTAGAATGGAAACCAAAAAGGAAGACCTAGGAAGGAGGACAAGCCTTTAAGGGGAAGATGGACAACAGAAAATCATCGACTAAATTAGAGCTGCCTCTCCATTCAATACCAAGCCCTGAGGCTTCCCCATGCCATAACATCACATGATTGCATATCTCAGGGACAATTTAAAAATATATAAAATTTATTTTTATTAAAGCAATTTATGTTCACATTTTAAAAATCAAATACTACTAAAAGGTGTATAATAAAAAACAATTGCATTCCCCTGGCCCACCCTACAGTCTGGCCCCAGGTAACAACTTTAAACACTAGTTTCTTCTAGTATCTTATCGCTACATTTCTAATAATATACTCACAATGTTCTTTTCCTTTAGTTTTTAAAAGATATTATTTATGAACATCCTGAGATTTTAGGGTGTGATTTACCTCTCTTAAATAACTTCATCTCTCCTTCCATCCTCCCAATATAGATATTGTTTCAGTTATCTATTTTGGGGTTGCAAATCACCCCAAACAGAGTGACTAACAAAATAAAATAAATGATTTGTCATGATTCTCTGGATTTGTTGGGTTGTTCTTCTGCTGTTCTTACCTAGCTTCAATTATGTGACTGCATTCAGATAGTGGACTGGCTAGGAGCTGGACTCAGCTGGGGTTTTGCTCAGAGGTCCTTAGTTCTCATCTACATTTCTGTCTTGGGCTTCCTCAGGGGATGGCAGTCTTAAGGCAGCATTCCAAGAGGAAGCATTCTAAAAGCTTCAAAATGGAAGCTGTAAGATTTCTTAAAGTCAGGCATCAGAAAGGGTCCATCATCACTTCTACCACATTATGTTGGTCAAAGCAGGCGAAAGGGTAAGCCTGGACTCCAGAGCAAGGAAAATTTACTTCTTGATGAAGGCAGCAAGCAGTACAAGCTCTTTGCAAAAGGCATACAGAATGGGAGATATTGTTGCAGCCATCTTCATAAATAATTTACCATGGCTCTATCTAAGTGTGTTTAATCAATGTCGGCATTTAAATTATTATTTAAATATTGTACATGGCACAGCCAAGTTTAACAGTTATACTTCTAATTTATTCTTTCTGGGACTAAGGATTACCTTGTTTTTTGTTTCTTTTTGCCATGAATAGCCTTCTCTATACCCATGCTTAATTTTTTTTTATCAGATCAGTCATATCTTCACTTTCCAAATGCTCACACATAGCAGATGTCAGACTGCCAATAAAGCTCCTTCCCCAAAGTTTATATCCTCCACCTTTCTGCTTCAACCTGAATTGGCTACTCTCTAGGTCTTCCCAATAAAGACTAGAAGAGAAACAAACATTTTGGGTCTTTCTTTTCAAAGCTTGTTTAATCTCCAAAATAAAATTTTCAGAGGACATAACTTACACCGGAATAAAATTATGACTTTACAAGCATAAGGTTTCATGATGCTGAAGAGTTGGGAGGAGGTTTGGTGAAGACATTATAACACTTGTGAGTTCAGAGTTTTAGAAGACATACATAAAAAAGGTGAAACAATGAATGTGACCAACCAATTGGTAAAAAAAATAAATAAATAACTAGATTAACATGATTCTTGCAGTAAGTGTTAAGGACAAGTGAAAGGGCTTACTTCATTTTGAAAGATGCAAGAAGAATGTATTGGAACTAGTATTGTAGTTTTTAGTAGAGATCAAAGAGGAAATGGAACCTTACAACCCATATTGTGTTTCTGTGTTGCTTTTTTTAAGCATAAAAAGAGAGAATATGTCAACTCTGAAAATGGAAGACAAAATATGGATTTGAGGAGGAAAAAGACAACTCTATTAGTCTTGACTTCCTGATTTGTGTATTTCAGGTATGAAGGCCTACTTCAGTATTTTGGAGGAATTGAATAAGATAATGTAGATCAGGTGCCTAGTCAGTGTTTGTACACTGAAAATTTTAATGAATAATTATTCTTGTTATTAAGAACTTACCAAATGTATTATTAAAATTCTGCCAGAAATTTTAGAAATCTGCTACAAATATATGCAATGTGCTTTGTCTATCCCAAGTAGATTTCTAGAACAAATGATAAAACTGAAAATTTGTGAGCTCTAAGAAAGGAAGAAAACTTTGAGAAAAATGATACATTAATGAAATATAAAATACACCTTAAGCTTTTTTTATATAAAATAAGATTACCAGAATGGTATATTTGGAGAAAACTACAGATACGGTATATCAGACCACATCGAAACATTTTATAGTGTCTCCCTTTGATAATTGTAGTTAAAATATAGAAACAAGAATATCCTAGCAATATAATCCAGTGAGTATGTAGCCAAAAGAACCAATGTTACTCTACGTTAATGAAGGCATGACACAGGGCTCTGTCATGGCCCTAAATTGCTCATTAATTCATTAATTCAAAAGTCCTTTATTAAACACTACTATGTGCCAGGTATTGTGCTAAGTACTGGGGTATAGCAAGGAGCAAAAAAAAAAAAAAAAAAAAAAAAAAAAAAAAAAAAATTGATTTTTTTAAAAACTGAGAACTTAGCTAAAGTCAGAATGAATGCTGAAGCCACATCCTCTTTGACACAAAATCGAAACAGGGAATAAATGTATTGAAAGGAATGATTCAAATTTAAAATGATGTCAACAGATTATAGCAGTAGATCAACTCTATTTCGTTGTACTCCTCGTGAGAACTTATTTAATATCTTTGAGTTTTAGTTTCTTTGTGTGTAAAAAGAAGGTAATAACATCTGCTGATTGACTTGTTTTGAGCTTTAAAGATAACCCATGTAAAGAACATAGCACAGTGCCTGAAATATGCTAGATGCTTTAAAGATAGTGGCTTTCATTAATATAGGAATTATTTTTCTACAAAGGATCATTTGTTTATGCATGCAAGGATTCTCAGAATCTACCAGAAGGCCAAGAAAGGTAAGACAATTGTCATTAACAGGATCAGTACTTAAACACATCTTTTCTTATTTCTGATTTTAAAATTTATATTCTATCTGGAAGCGAACAATGTTTGATGTTCCAAACTCCTGTCATATAGAATGCAATTATTTAAACAGTTTTAAGATACAATAACTTGAGAGTGTGTAAAGCTATTTTGAAGTTCAGAGGAAAACGTCTTTATATCCACATTGGAATTTCTGTGTTTCTGTTGTACTAAGCTAATTAATATTATTGCAAATGAACATTCTTTTTAAAATTCGATCATATTTCTTTCATCACAAAATTGTTCTACCTTGTCAACAAAGGAGTATAACTGAATGAAAGATGAAGAAAAGAAGTCATTATGACAGAAGCAGCTTTTCCCCAGCAGTCAAGGGATGAATGGGCTGCATGAAGTCTGGTAAGACTGTGTACTATTTGATAAGGAATAAACCAAGTATCTCACATGATCCTCATGACAGCCTGATGAAGGAAGTGTTTAGTATCTACTGTCCTCATCTCTTGAGTGAGGAAATAGGTTCAAAAAGGCTGAGTGACTTTTCAAGGCACACAATTAGTAAATGCCACAAACGAGACTCAAATTCAAGTCTTGTGATTTCATTTTCAATGTTCTTTCTCCTCCACCACACTGCCTCTGGTGCACCAGTCTTTCTGTGATGAGCCATAGGGTCCTTCGCATTATCTCAAAACAATCTGCTCACTAAGTATGTCATGCTTGGCTAAGATCTGTTTTCCAGAGGATGGTCTCTTCTGTTGGACCTTTCCGTTAAGTCAATATAGCAACAGTGAAACGTTTAGGAAAGAGGTTTTTAAGCTATTAAAATCTGACCATCTTAGTACTATTTTGATTGTGTTTAAATACATTCATATTTTTAAATAGTTATCCCATTCTACATATAATTTTGTATCATTCATCTATTTATTCATTAAATGCATATTTATTGATCATCTCCTAAGTGTCAGGCACCATTCCAGAAGCAGGAATTACAGCAGAAAACAACAGCAAAGTCTCTGGTCTTGTTGAGTTCACATATGATGGAGAAAACAGACAATAAACAATACAATTAGTAAAATATATTGTATGTTAGATAAGTGCTAAAGACAAAAAAAAGTAGGTAAGGAGAGTAGACGTTTAGAGGAGATAGGAATGCAACTAAATTGTTAGATAGTTTCCAAGAAATACTCTGTTAAAAAGTCAACAACTTAGTAAAGACCTGATGAAAGTGATAGAGTGAGTCTTTTTGCTTTCTGTATTTTGATAAGGAGAATTCTAAGATGATCTTACGTCCTTACCCCTTGGTTTGATTCCCACGATTGTGTTAAGTTACATGGCAAAAGAGATTTTGTAGATGTAATTATGGTAAAAAATCAGTTGACCTTAAGATAGGGAGATTATGCATGTGGATCTAATCTAATTACATTAGCCCCATTAAAGAAAAATTTTCTCTAATTGGTACCAAATATTTTTTATAAAAAGATTTAAAGTGTGAGAGGAATGCAACATAAGGAAGGTTGTTCATGGGTCCATTGCTAAGACAGAAGGAGCCACATGGAAAGATCTGGAAGAGGTCTCCAGGAATTATAAGTGAATCTTAGCCTACAGCAAGGCCAGGATAAAGATGAGAACTTCAAATCTGCAATTGCAAAGAACTTAATTATATTACAAACCTGACTATGCCAGGAAGCATATTATTCCTGGAGTCTCCAGATTAAAGTCCAGATGTCCTTTACCTGGATTTCAGCATGAAGGGATCCTAAGCAGGGAAGCTACTCCAGCCCATCTAGACTTCTGATATTGGTAACTGTGAGATAATAAAGGGGTTCTGTTTTAAGTGGTTATGTTTGTACTAATTTATCATGCTGTAACAGAATATTAATACAGAAGGGAATAGAAATGAAAACTTCCTACCCAGGTTCATGCCAAGCGTATTTGAGAAACAGTGAGTGTGTATGAAGTCTACTGAGCCAACTCTAAAAATGTGAAGACATAGAGGTAAGAACACCAAGCAATACCTGTTTTTCTAATGATAACCAAGTTCCCATTAGCTGCACAATAGTCTCATAAGTACCACAATTTACTTAGACCTTTCATTCTGCTTAATTCTGTTACTTCAAGTCTTATAAATGATTAGATAAACTGAAGTACATTCGATGCTATTATAATAAATACCTTCATACATAAAGCATTTTTCTTTAGTTGGCTAATTTGTCTTTCAAAAGATTGTTCTTTTACAATAATATATGCTCATAATTTTGGTGGAACCTTGCAAGCATTGAGGTATATCTCTCTTCTTAATTTTTCCTACCTTAATAAGTAAAAGAGTAGCAATACTTAAAAATGTTTTCTATGAATACCTAAAAGCACACTTCTTCCAATTTTTTTTCTCATAGCATTTTCATTCATTGATTTTTTGAAAAGCTAATCTTGTTTATTAAGTTACTAATAGGTGAGGAAATCAGTTGGAAGAGGTTTAAGAATTGTTTTTGATTGTAACTTGCTGTCCTTTAATCCCTGGTGTCTGAAGCTTCTCACCTACGAAATAAAGACAGTCTGCTGTCATATCAAAAATATTTATAAAGCATTTACAGAAGTGCATCGTTGCATTTATTCCTATTAACCTACATGTATATATGTTCTTTTAAAACAAGAAACAACATTGTATAGTGCAAAGAACTGCATTGGAATGAGGTAGACCCGAACCATTTTATCATGCTGTATAACCTTATATAATTTACTTCATTTATTTGTCACCTAGTTTCTGCATCTATATAATGAGTAACTTGGCATAATGTTTTAGCTAATTTCTGCATACCATTAATGTCTACATTCTTTTATAATAACTACCTACAAAGTCAGACATAGGATCTGAGCAATTCAACCCTCTCTGCACAGATACAGTGAATCCACATGTGATGCCAAAATGAATTGTTACTCATCAACAATATTCCTTTTCATCATTACACATTTATTCTCCTTTTTTCTGTCACCTCTCCAAATAGTTACACCTTAGCTTTTCCTTTTACAATAGAAAATTATACCCAGGTGTTTCTCTCTTGTCTGCTAAAAATACTACTGATCAAAAAATTATACACATTTAAAAATGAATATTTATACCACTGAAAAGCATTACCCCAATTAATAGTACTCTGAGAAATTTAACCAAAGCCCAAGCAGTGAAAACAGAAATAAATGAGGAATGAGTAAAAAATGAGAAAACCACAGATCTAGGAAACACTAAAAAATTATAAATAGAGAATGAATTTTATTTTATTTTAATATATTTGATAGGATTATATGGCTGGTTTTCAAGGAAAAAGTCGGTCCTTAAGAAAACTAAAAATAGACAACCATAAAAATAATTGAACAGGTACCACCAAAGCAAAAATCTGGCTAATTTTGTCTGTGAATTCTTTCAAAATTTCAAGATGAGAAAAACTACACTGCTTTTAAAAATTTGTATTTATACAGAGTTATGAAAAAGTTTCCCAGTCATGTCAAAGTTAGCATAATTCTAATAACAAAATCTACAAGAATCACATTAAATGAAAACTACATATTGATGTTTTGTTCCTACAAATATGAGAATCCTAAATAAAACATTATTCAATTCTATCAACTAGAATAAGAATAAACCCTCTATTATTTACTGAGGTTTATTCCAGGAATTCAAGGATGGTTTAACATGTGAATTACACTAACAATTAAATTGATTGATGCAATTCAACAGTATCTGCAATTAATTTAAAAAATTTTTTCAACTCTAAGTTCATGGTACATGTGCAGGATGTGCAGGTTTGTTACATAGGTAAATGTGTGCCATGGGTGGTTAGCTGCACAGATTATCCTATCACCCAGTATTAAGCCCAGCATCCATTAGCTATTCTTTCTGATCCTCTCCCTTTTTCTACCCTTTGCCCTTCGACAGGCCCCAGTGTGTATTGTTCCCCACCCATGTGTTCATGTATTCTCAACATTCAGCTCCCACTTATAAGTGAGAACATGTGGTATTTGGTTTTCTGTTCCTGTGTTAGTTTGCTAAGGATAAGGACCTCCAGCTCCATCTGTGTCCCTGAAAAGGACATAATCTCATTCCTCTTTATGGCTACATAATATTCCACAGTGTATATGTACCATATTTTCTTTATCCAGTTGATAATTGATGAACATTTAAGTTGATTCTGTTTTTGGTATTGTGGATAGCTGCAATAAACATACTGACACATAGTGTGCATGTGTCTTTATAATAGAATGGTATATATTCCTTTGGCTATATACCCAGTAATGGGATTTCTGGGTCAAATGGTATTTTTGCCTAGATTTCAGAGGATATATGGCAATGCCTGGATGCCCAGGCAGAAGTTTGCTTCAGGGGTGGGGCCCTCATAGAGAACCTCTGCTAGGTTAGGGCAGAAGAGAAATGTGGTGTTAGAGCCCCCATAGAGTCTCCACTGGGGCACTACCTAGTGGATCTGTGAAAAGAGGCCCAGCATCCTCCAGATGCCAAAATAGTAAATCCACCAATAGCTTCCAATGTGAACCTGGAAAACCCACAGACACTCAACACCAGCTCATGAAAGCAGCTGGGCTGGGGGGTAAACACTGCAAAGCCACAGGGGCAGAGCTGTCCTAGGCCACCAGGCTATGGTAGCCCACCTCTTGCATCAACATGACCTGGATGTGAGACATGAATTCAAAGGAGGCAATGTTAGAACTTCAAAGTTTAATGACTGCCCTATTGGATTTTGGATTTGCATGGGGCCTGTGGCCCCTCTGTTTTGTCCAATTTCTCTCATTTGGAATGAGTATATTTACCCAATACCTGTACCTCCATTGTATCCAACAAGTAACTAACTTGCTTTTGATTTTACAGGCTCATAGGTGGAAGGAGCTTGCTTTTTCTCAGATGAGACTTTGGACTTGGAATTTTGAGTTAATATTGGCATGAGTTAAGACTTTGGGGGACTTTTGAAAGGGTATGATTGTGTTTTGAAATGTGAGGACATGAGATTTGGGAGGGGTCAGGAGTGGAATGATATGATTTGGCTCTGTGTCACCACCCAAATCATACCGTGAATTTAAATAATCCACACATGTCAAGGACAGGACCAGGTAGACATAATTTAATCATGGGGGTGGTTCCCCCCATGCTGTTCTCATGATAGTAAGTAATCACAAGATCTGATGATTGTGTAAGGGCCTTCCTCCTTTCACTTGGCTCTCACTTCTGTCTTGGCTTCTGCCATGTAAAACATGCCTTTCACCTTCCACTGTGATCTACAAACTGCCTGACACAGAATTCAAAATAATCATCTTAAAGAAGCTTAGTGAGATACAAGAGAACACACTTAGACACCCAAATAATATCAGGGAAACAGTATATAAACAAAATGAGCAGTTTAAAAAGAAATACAAGCAATAAATAAGAACCAAACAGAACTTGTGGAGTGTAAGAACACAAAGCCCTAACTAAAAAATTTTACAGGGATTTTCCACAACAGACTCACATCAAGAAGAAAGAATCAGCAACTTGAAGACAGGCCATTTGAAATTACCTGGTCAGAAGAACAAACAAACACAGAAACAAAAAGATGACATAAAAGAGTGAAGAAAGACTGTAGGACTTCTGAAACACCATATAGCAAACAAATCTATGCATTATGAACATCTTAGAAGCAGCATAGAAAGGGAAAGGGTCAGAAAGCTCATTTATAGAAATTTTGACAGGTAACCTTCTGGATTTGGAGAGAGAAGTAAATATCCATGTCCATGAAGCACAAAGAACCATAAATATATTAAACATAAAGAGATTGTCACAAGGACACATTATAATCATTTTTTTAAAGTCAAAGCAAAAGAGAATATTAAAGGCAGAACGAGAAAAGTAACTCATTACATCTAAAGGAACCCTCATAAATCTATCAGTAGATTTCTTAACAGAAAGCTTATAGGCCAAGACAGAATGGTATGTTTCAAAGTGCTGAAAGAGAAAAGAACTACCAATCAAGAATACTATACCTAGTCAAGCTGTCCTTTGGAAGTGAAAGAGAAATAAAGACTTCCCAGAAAAACAAAAGCTGAAGAAGTTCATCACCATTAGACCTTCCTTGAAAGGAATGCTAAAAGGAGTTCAAGTTCAAACAAAAGAACACTAATTAACAAATAAAAAGATATAAAAGTATAAAATTCACTGTAAAGTTAAGAACATAGTCAAATTTAGAATACCCTAATACTTGGATGGCTTTATATCACTTTTAACTCTAGTATAAAAGTTAAAAGACAAAAATATTAGAAATTATCTATAGCTGCCAGGCGCAGTGGCTCAAGCCTGTAATCCCAGCACTTTGGGAGGCCGAGGTGGGTGGATCACGAGGTCAAGAGATCGAGACAATCCTGGTCAACATGGTGAAACCCCGTCTCTACCAAAAATACAAAACACTAGCTGGGTGTGGTGGCACGTGCCTGTAATCCCAGCTACTTAGGAGGCTGAGGCAGGAGAATTGCCTGAACCCAGGAGGCGGAGTTTGCGGTGAGCTGAGATTGCGCCATTGCACTCCAGCCTGGGTAGCAAGAGTGAAACCCTGTCTCAAAAAAAAAAAAAAAAAAGAAAGAAAGAAAGAAAGAAATTATCTATAGCTACAATATTTTAATTAATATTTAATTAATATACATTATAAAAATATAAATTTTGACACCAATAACATAAAAGGTAGAGGAAGGAAAAGTAAAGTGTAGACTTTTTGTATTCAGTAAAAGTTAAGTTCTTATTAGATTAGACTAGATTGTGCTATAACTATGCGATGTTTAACATAAGCCTCATGGTAACCTCAGAGAAGAAACCTGTGGTAGATACACAAAAGATAAGGAGAAAATAAGCAAAACATAACACTACAAAAAGTCATCAAATTACAAAAGAAGACAGCAAGATAAAAAGAAAAAAAAACAGTTTAAAAACTATGGAAAATTTTTCAATACTATTACCTATAATAATTACTTTACGTAAAGATGAATTAAATTCTCCAATCAAAAGACAAAGAGTGGATAAATGTGTTCTTTTAAAAAGACTGAACTATATGATGCCTACAATAGATGCGCTTTAGCTTTAAAGACACACATAAGCTGAAAGTGAAGAGATAGAAGAAGATATTCCACACAAATCATAACTAAAAGAGAGTAGGGGTAGCTATTCTTACATTGGACAAAATAGATATAAGTTAAATATTATCACAAGAAACAAGACTGATCATTATGTAATGATTAATGATTAATCAATCAAGAGACTATAACAATGGATAATATATATGTAACCAACATTGAAACACCTAAATGTATAAAGCAAATAGGAACACAGCTAAAGGGAGAAATAGACAGCAATACAATAATAGTTAGGGATGAAAATTTATCACTTTCAATTGGGTAGATTATTCTTAAAGAAAATCAGTAAGGAAACCATGGACTCAAACAGTACTACAGATTAAATGTATCTAACAGACATACAGAACATTCTATTCAACAGCAACAGAATACATATTGCTTTCAGGTGCACACAATACATTCTCCAAGATAGGCAATATGTTAGACAACAAAACAAGAAGATTTAAATCATATCAAGCATCTCTTCTGGCCACTATGGGTATGAGACTAAAAATCAATAGGAGCAAAATTTTAAAATTTACATACGTGTGAAAATTAAACACCATATTTGAGTGTCCAATGAGTCAAAGAATAAAAATAGAAACCCAAAAATGTCTGACACCAAGAAAAATGGAAATAAAACAGACCAAAACTTAAGAGATGCTGCAAAAGCAGTTCTAAGAGGAAAGCTTATAGAAGAAAATAAAAATGGCTAAAAATCAAACCTTAAGAAATCAAAGTTTGCAATAAAAGGTCTGAAATCAAACCTACATTAAAAATATAAAAAAAGGCTTCGAATCAAAAACCTAACTTTATACCTCAAGGAAGTAGAAAAGGAAGAACAAGTTAAGCCAAAGGTTAGCAGAAGAAAAGATATAACAGAGATCATAGCAGAAATAAATGAAATAGAGATCAGAAAAACATAGAGAAGATCAAGGAAACTAAGAATTATCCTTTGAGAAGACAAAATTGACAAGCCTTTATCTGGACTATGAAAAAAAGAGATAAGAATCAAATATATAAAATTAAAACTTAAAGAAGAATACAGTGGTTTGAATGATGATTCCTCCTCCAAAATTCCTGTGGAAACAATCCCTATTGTAACAGTATTACAAGTATTATGGTTTGAATCTGTGTCCCCACCCAAATCTCATGTTGAACTGTAATTCCCAGTGTTGGAGGTAGGGTCTGGTGGGAGGTGATTGGATCATGGGGGTGGCTTCCAATGGTTTAGTACCATCCTCCTTTGGTACTGTAAAGTGAGTAAATTCTCAGGAGATCTGGTTGTTTAAAAGTATGTAGCACTTTCACCCGGTTTCTTCCTCCTGCTCTGACCATGTGAAGATACCCACTCAGCTTTGTCTTCTGCCATGAGTAAAAGTTTCCTGATCCCCCACCCTCAGCCATGCTTTCTGCACAGCCTGTGGGATCATGAGCCAAGTAAACCTCTTTTCTTTATAAATTATCCAGTCTTGGGCATTTCTTTATAGCAATGAGAAAATTAACAAATACAGAAAATGTATGGCCTATGGAGGGTCCATCTTCATGAATGGAATCAAGAGCCCTTATAAAAGGGCTTGATGGACAGATTTCTTGCCTTTTCATCAATTCTGTCCAGCTCCCTTGTGGTGAAAGAGCATTCCTGCCATTGCGAGTACACAGCAACAAGTCCCATCTTGGAAGCACAAAGCAGTCCTCATTAGACACCAATCCTGCCAGTGCCTTGATCTTGGATATCCTGGATTCCAGGACCGTGATAAATCAATTTCTATTGTTTATAAATTAACCAGTTTGTGGTATTTTTATAGAAGCATAAATGGACTAAAACAGAAATGGGTACCAGAATAGTACTGTGTTTCTGTAACAAATACCTGAAAAATGTAGAAACAGCTTCAGAACTGAGAAATGGGTAAGAGTCTGGAACAGTTGTGGATGGTATGGTAGAAAAAGCCTAGATTGCCATGAGTGGAGCATTAAAGGTGATTCTTGAGAGAGTTCAAGAGAACTGTAGAAAAAAACTCCTCAGTTTTAGAGAGTAATTTGTCATGAACAGAATGTTGGTAGAAATATAGACAGCAAGGCCATTCTTAGGAGGTCTTAGATGGAAATAAGAACTATATTACAGGAAACTGGAAGAAAGACCATTTTTTGTTACAAAGTGGCAAAGAAGTTGGCTGAATTGTGTCTGTGTTCTGTTTTGCAGAGGGCAGAATTTAAGTGATGGACTAGGATATTTGGTGGAATGAATCTCTAAGCAGAGCATTCAGGGTGCTTTGTGGCTTAACTTTGTATAGTACAGTATAAGAAGAGAGAAGCAAGTTACATATGGAATTTATAACCAAAGGGAAGCAGAATGCAAAGACTCAGAAAATTCTCAGCATAGTCATGTAAAAAGAAGATATGTTTAGGAGAGAAAACCAAGGACGTTATCAAGCAACTAAATAAAGAGATTAGCATAGACAGAAGGCAATCAGGAGCTATTCATAAAGACATATTTTCAAGGCTGTTATGACCATTAGAGGTCCAGAGTTCTAGGACTTTCAGGGCAAAATAATTTAAAGGGAGAGATCCAGGGAACCCATGGGAATTTTGGGCCCATTATCCAGGGCTACCTCAAGTCTCTGCTCCCTATATTCTGCTACATGCTCCTTGGCTACTCCAACTGTGGACCAAGCAGGCCCAGGTGCAGGCCCACCTGAAAGCACAAGCCATATACCTTGGCATTGTCCACTCTGTGGGTTTGCAGAGTGCAAGAGTTGAGGAGGGGTGCTACCTCCAGCTAGATTACAATAGATGTCTTGGACAGCCTCAAGGACCAGGCAGAGACATGCCCCAGGGGTGAGGCCACTAAAGAAAGTCCTCACTAAGTTAATGCTTAGAGGATTCATAAGGGCAGAGCTATCCCCCAGACTATATACCTATAGAGCAACTAGCATGAAATATCAAACTGGAAAAACCACAAACAACTGAATCTAACCCATGAGAGCTATGGTATAGCCTGTGTCTAGCAAAGCCTGAGGGCAGAGTTCCCTGTAGCCTTGTAGACCCACCTCCTTTTAATGTGTCTGGAAGGTGGGATATGGAGTCAAAGAAGATTATTCTGAAGGCTTAAGATTTAATATTGCTTCAGGAAAAGAAATAATCAGCAGAGAAAACAGGCAAACCAGAGAATGTGAAAAAATCTTTACAATCTATGCAGCTGACAAATAACTGATATCCAGAAGCTACAAGAAACTCAAATCAGCACGAAAAAACAAACAACCCCATCAAAAAGTGGGCTAAGGACATGAACACACAATTCTCAAAAGAAAATATATAAATGGCCAACAAACATATGAAAAAATGCTCTATATAACTAATTATCAGGGAAATGCAAAGCAAAATCACAATGCTGATACCACCTAACTCCTGCAAGAATGCTCATAATCAAAAAATAAAAAATTTATAGACATTGGCATGAATGTGGTAAAAGGGAACATTTTTACACTGTTAGTAGGAATGTAAACTAGTACAACCACTATGGAAAACAGTGTGTAGGTGCCTTAAAGTACTAAAAATATATTTACCATTTGGTTCAGCAATCCAACTTCTATGTATCTACCCACAAGAAAAGAAGTCATTATACAAAACAGATACCTGCACATGTATGTTTTTAGCAGCACAACTCACGATGGCAAAAATATGAAAGTAGTCCAAATGCCCATCAATCAATGAGTGGATAAAGAAAATGTGTATATAAATACCATGGAATGCTACTCAGTCATAAAAAGAAACGAAATAATGTCATTTACAGCAATCTGGATGGAATTAGAGACTGTTATTATAAGTGAAGTAACTCAGGAACAGAAAACTAAATATTTTATGTTCTCACTCATAAGTGGGAGCTAAGCTATTAGGATGCAAAGGCATAAGAATGATACAATGGACTTTGAGGACTCAGAGGAAATGGTGGGAGGGGGTAAGGTATAAAAGAATATACCTTGCCATGTATGTACCTATGCAACAATCCTGCATGATCTGCACATGTACCTCAGAACCTAAAGCACAATAAAAAAAATACACATTGGGTACAGTGTACACTGCTCAGGTACTGGCTACACCCAAATCTCAGAAATGACCATTAAAGAACTTACTCATTTAACCAAACACCACGTGTTCCCAAAACAAATCTATTGAAATAAAAATCTAAAAATAATAAATTTAATGTTGCTTGCCCTGTTGGGTTTTGAACTTAATTAGGACCTGTTACCCTTTCCTCTTGCCTTTTTCTCCCTCTTCGAATGAAAATGTCTATTCTATGCCAGCCTCACCCCTGTATTTTGGAAGCATATAACTTGTTCAATTTTACAGGAAAAATTGGAAGAAAAATTGCTTCAAGAAAAGAAGCTAGAAGAAAATTTGCTTTCAGATAAATCATAATGTGAGACTCACCCTTATGTAATTGAGATGATATTTATGTGAGATTCTAGACTTAGACTTTAAAGTTAATGCTGGAATGAGTTAAGACTTTGGGGGCTATTGGGAGAGAATAAATGTATTTCGTATATGAGAAGGACATAAATTTTAGAAGACAAGGGGCAAAATGCTATTGTTTGAATGATGATGTCCCTTCCAAAATTCACACTGAAACTTAAATCCCAATGCAACAGTAGTAACAAGTGTGGCCTTTAGGAAGCCTTTGACTTATGAGGGCTCTCTCTCATGAATGGGATTAGACATCCTTATAAATGGGCTTGATGGAAGGAGTTCTCCTCTTTTCACCCCTTCTGTTCCTTCTTCCATGTGAGAGCAAGCATTCCTCCTCTATGAAAGGTACAGTAACAAGTCACCATTTTGGACGTAGATGGCAGCCCAAACCAGATATCAGTTTTCCCAGTGCCTTGATCTTGGACTTCCCTGCCTTCATAACCATGAGAAATAAATGTATATTATTTACAAACTACCCAGTCTGTGTTAATTTATTATAGTAGCAAAAACTGACTAAGACAAGGAGACATTACAACTGATATAAAAGAAATACAAAGGATCACAAGAGGATACCATGAATAATTATACAATAACAAATTACATAAACTAGAAGAGATGGATAAATTCCTAGAAGTATATAACTTACCAAGACTAAACCATTAAGAAATAGAAAATCTGAACAGATCAGTAATAAATAAGATTGAATCAGTAATCAAACACCTCATCTCTCCTAAAAATAAAATTAAAAAAATTTAAAGCCCAAGATCAAGGCTTCACTGGTGAATTCTACTAAGCACCTGAAAATAATTAATGCAAGTTCTTTTCAAAATTTTTTTAAGAAATTCAAGAGGAGGGAATACTTCCAAACTGATTTTTTTCAGCCCAGCATTACCCCATTTTCAAAGCCAGACAAGGATACACAGTAAAAATTACAGACCTGTTTGCCTAATTAACACTGATGATATAAAAAAAAAACTTCAATACAATATCAGGAAATAAAATTTAATAGCATGTTAGAAGGATAACATACCAAGACCAAGTAGGATTTATTCCTGGCATGTAAGAAATGTTCAATATATTTAAATCAATCACTATATTAACAGAATAAGGGATTAAAAATTATATTAAAAATTATATAATTTAAATAGATGCAGAAAAAAGCATTTGACAAAATTCAAAATTCATTTGTAATAAAAAGTTCTTAAAAAATTAGCAGTTAGCAGGTGATAGATGCAGCAAACCACCATAGCATGTGTATACCTATGTAACAAACCTGCACATTCTGCACATGTACCCCAGAACTTAAAGTGTAATAATAGAGAAAAATTAGCCATAGACAAAATCTATCTTAACTGGATATTCATATCCAGAAGAATGGAATGGTCACTTATTCTACACCACATACAAAAAACAACTAAAAACAGATCAAAGACTTAAATGTAAGCCCTGATGCTGCAAAACTACCACAAGAAAACACAGGGTAAAAGCTTCTTGACATAGGTCTGGGCAATTATATTTTAGGTCTGACACCAAAAAGCATAGGCTCAAAAAGCAAAAACAGACAAATGGAATTGCAAAAAACTAAAAAGCTTCTTCACAACAACAACAACAAAAAAAAAATCAACAGAGAAAACAAACAACCTGAAGAATTGGAAAAAATATTTGGCTAATATCCAAAACATATAAGAAATTCAAACATTTAAACAGAAGAAACCCACTAACCCAATTACAAAATGGGAAAGAGATCTGAATGGATATTTCTCAAGAAGACATATAAATAGCCAAGAGGTATATAAAAAGATGCTCAACATCATTGATCATTAGGGAAATGCAAATAAAACCCACAAGGAGCTGTTACCTCACACCTATTAGAATGACTATTATTAAAAGATATCAAATGTTGATGTGGATGTGGAGAAAAGGAAAGCTCACATACTATTGGTGGGAATATAAATTGGTACAGCCATTATCGAAAACAGTACGGAGTTTCCTCAAAAAGTCATAGAACTAGATTAAGCAACCTCACCTTTGGGTAAGGAAATAAAATCACTTAAGTCAGAGAGGTATCTGCACTCCCATGTTCATTGCAGCATTATTAACAACAGCCAAGTGCCCCTCAAAGCATAAATTAATCAAGAAAGTAATTTGTTAAAAAATGGTAAAAGTTATTAAAAAGAGATTCCTGTCTCTAATTCATGAATAATAATATGATAGGCAAAAAAAAAAAAAATCCAGTGGAAATTGGAAGCTCTTGTAGTCTAGAAAAATCTAGAAAAACCTTTAGAAAACAGAACATGAGAAAATGGGAGCTAAAATATGATTAATTTATGAGAACTAATTCAAGAGGTCCAACCAACAGGAGTTACAGAAAGAGAGAACAAAAGTGCATGAGTGAGAGTTAGCAAGTGTTTGTGTCTAAAAAGGAGAGACAGACAAATTATCAAAGAAGTAATACAAAACATTTCTTAAGGCCAGCATACACAAATCTACTTAAAAACTACTCCCACAGTCAGCATATCTGAAGTGACAAAGGATTCAGAATCTGGATAGCAATGAAGATCATTGAGATTCAGGAGAAAGTCAAAAGTCAATCAAGGAATCTTAAGAATCCAATAAAATTATATGAGAGCTGAAATTTGAAATAGCCAATTTAATAAAGAACCAAACTAATCTGATAGGGCTGAAAAACTTACTACAAGAATTTCATAATAGAATTAGAAGTATTAATAGCAGAGCAGACCAAACTGCAGAAAGAATCTTAGGGCTCAAAGACCAGTTCTTCAAAACAAATCAGTAAGATAAAAATAAAGAAATAAAAAAGTATGATCAAAACCTCCAAGAAATACAGGGATTATGTAAAGAAATATGAGATTGCCTAAAGAGACCAAATCTACAGTCAATGGCATCCCTGAAAGAGAGAAAGAGGGAGCGAGCAACTTGGAGAACATACTTGAAAAACTGTTCATAAAAATTTCCCTATCCTGGTTAGAGAGTTTGACATTCAAATTCATGAAATTCAGAGAACACCTGTGAGATGCTGTATAGGATGACCCATCCCCATGACACATAGTCGTCAGATACTCCAACATCAATGAGAAAAACCTAAAATGCAATAAAAAAAAAAGAAAAAAAATAATAATGAGAAAAAACATATTATAGTCAGGGGCAGGTCATCTAGAAAGGGAACCCCATCAGACTAACAGCAGACCTTTCATCAGAAAGAGATTTGGGCCTATATTCAGCGTTATTAAAGAAAAGGAATTCTACTTAAAATTTGATATTCAACCAAACTAAGCTTTATACATGAATGAGAAATAACATCCTTTTTAGATATGCAAATACTAAGGAACCTTGTTACCACCAGACCTGCATTACAGAAGGTCCTTAAGGAAGTGTTACATGTGACAACAAAATACCATTACCAGACACCACATAAACACACTTAAAGTCAAAGACTATTGACACTATAAAGCCACTACACAATCAAGTCTGCCTAACAACCAGCTAACAACATGATGACAGGATCAAATATACATATATCAATATTAACCTTGAATGTTAGTAGGTTAAACACCCCATTTAAAAGGCACAGAGTTGCAAGTTGGATAAATAGGAAAGACTCAATTGTATGATGTCTTCAAGAAACCTATCTCACTTGCAATGGCACCTATAGGCTCAAAGTAAAGGGATGGAGAAAAATCTACAAAAGACAAAACAAAAAAGAGCAGAAGTTGCCATTCTAATTTCAGACAAAACAGACTTTAAACCAACAATAGTCAAAAAAACACAAAGAAGGGCATTACATAATGAAAAACAATTCAATTCAACAAGAAGATACAACTATCCTAAATATATGTGCAGTCAACACTGCAATACCCAGATTCATAACACAAGTTCTTAGAGACCTATGAAGGGATTTAGATAACCACACAATAAAAGTGGAAGACTTTAACACCCCACTAACAGTATTAGACAGATTATCAAGGTAGAAAACTAACAAAGATATTTGGAACCTAAACTCAAAACAGACATCTACAGACCACTCCACCAAAAAACAACAGATTATATATTATTCTCTTCTTCACATGACACATATTCTAAAATCAACCACATTTGGCCATAAAACATTTCTCAAATAATTAAAAAAAAATAAAATTATGTCAACTAATTTTTAAACAACAGCTCAATGAAAATGGAAATCAATGCAAATAAGAACTCTCAGAACAATTACATGGAAATTAAACAATTTGTCTCTGAATGGCTTTAGGTCAAAAACGAAATTAATGTAGAAATCAAGAAATTATTTGAAATTAATGAAAACAAAGTTACAACATGCCAGAATCTCTGAGACACAGCTAAAGCAGTGTTAAGAGGAAAGTTTATAGTGCTAAACACCCACATGAAAAAGTTAGAAAGCTCTAACAGTAACAACCTAACATCTCACCTACAGGAATTGGAAAAATAAAAGCAAACCAACCCAAATAAATATGATTGATAGGCTGCTAAAAAGACTAATTAAAAAAAACAGAAAAGATCCAAATATACAATCAGAAATTACAGAGGGACATTACCACTGACCCCATAGAAAAGAAAAAAAAAAATCCCTCAGAGACTATTATGAATATCTCTACGCACACAAACTAGAAAACCTAGAAGACATAGATACATTTCTGGAAAAGTACAACCTCTCAAGATTGAACTAGTAATAAATTGAAACCTGAACAGATCAATAACATGTTCTGGAATTAAGTCAGTAAAAAAAAAAGCCTACCAATCAGAAAAAGCCCTGGACCAGAAGGATTCACAGCTGAATTCTACCAGACATACAAAAAAGAGCTGGTACCAATTCCACTGAAACTATTCCAAAAAACTGAGGAGGAGAGATTCCTCTCTAACATTCTGTGAGAACAGCATTATTTTCATACCAAAACCTTGCAAAGACACAACAAAAAAAAGAAAACTTCAGGCTAATATCTTTGGTGAACATAGATGCAAAAAATCCTTAACAAAACACCAGCAAACTTAATTCAATAGCACATCAAAAAGCTAATCCACCATGGTCAAGTAGACTTTATTCCTTGGATGCAAGATTGGGTCAACATAGAATATCAATAATTATAACTCATCACACAGAACTAAACACAAAAACCACAGGATCATCTCAATAGACACACAAAATGCTTTTAATACAATTTCACATCTTTTCATGCTAAAAACTTCAACAGAGTAAGCATTGAAGAAATAAACCTCAAAATAATAAGAGCTATACATGACAAAACTGTAGCCAACATTATACTGCACAGGCAAAAGCTAGAAGCATTCCCTTTGAGAACCCAAACAAGACAAGGATGCCCTCTGTCACCATTCCTATTCAAGGTAGTACTGGATGTCCTAGCCAGAGCAGTTGCATAAGAGAAATAAAAGGCAACCAAACAGGAAGAGAGGAATTCAAACTATCTTTGCAGATGATACAATTTTTACCTAGAAAATTTTATAATCTCTGCTCAAAAGCTCTTAGATCTGACAAACAACTTTAGAAAAGTTTTAGGATACGAAATCAATGTACCAAAAATTAATATCTTTTTTCATATACCAACAATGTCCAAGCTGAGAGCCAAATCAAGAATGCCATCCCATTCACAAAAGCCACAAAAAATAATACCTAAGAGTCTAGATAACAGGGAGCTGAAAAAATCTCTACAATGAGAACTACAAAACACTGCTTAAATAAATCAGAGACAGTAAAAACAAATGGAAAAACATTCCATGCTTATGGAGAGGAATAATTAATATTGTTAAAATGGCCATACTGCCCAAAGCAATTTATAGATTAATTACTATTACTATTAATGCTATTATTATGTCACAGAATTACAAAGAAACCATTCTAAAATTCCTGTGGAACCAAAAAAAGAGTCTGAATAACCAAAGCAATCTTAAACAAAAACAAAATAAAACAAACAAAAAAACAAAGTCAGAGGCATCACATTACCCAACTTGAAAATAAACCATAAGGCTACAGTATCCAAAACAGCCTGATACTGGTAAAAACAAAAAACAAAAAACAAAAAACAAACAAACACACACACACACACACACACATATAGTAATGAAACAGCCTAAAAATCCAGAAATAAAACTCCACACCTATAATCATCTGATCTTTTTACAAAGTCAACAAAACAAGAAATGAAGAAAGGACTTCCTATTTAATAAAAGGTACTGAGATAACTGGCTAGCCATATGCAGATGATTACAATTGGAGCTCTTCCTTTTACCATATACAAAGATCAAGTCAAGATGGATTAAAGACTTAAATGTAAAATCTAAAATTATAAAAAAAACTTACAAGTAAATCTAAGAAATACTATTCCGGACATAAGCCCTGGCAAAGATTTCATTAGGAAGACTCCAAAAGCAATTGCAACAAAACAAAAAATGACAAATGGGACCTAATTAAACTAAAAGGCTTCTGCACAGCAAAATACACTGGCAGCAGAGTAAACAGACAACCTACAGAATGAAAGAAAATATTTGCAAACCATACATCTGATAAAGATCTTATATTCAAAGCAAACTTGAACAAATTTACAAGCAAAAAATAAAACCTCACTGAAAAGTGAGCAAAGGATATTAACAGATACTTCTTAAAAATAAGACATACATACAATGAAGAAGCATATGAAAAAATGCTCGGCTGGGTGCCATGGCTCATGCCTGTAATCCCAGCACTTTGGGAGGCCAAGGATGGATCACCTGAGGTCAGGAGTTCAAGACCAGTCAGACCGACATGGTGAAACCTTGTCTCTACTAAAAATACAAAACTTAGTCAGGTGTGAGGGTGGGGCAATCCCAGCTACTCGGGAGGCTGGGGCAGGAGAATTGCTTGAACCCAGGAGGTGGAGGTTGCAATAAGCCAAAATTGCACCATTGCACTCCAACCTAGGCAACAAGAGTGAGACTCCATCTTTAAAAAAAAAAAAAAAAAAAAACTCAATAATAATCATTAGGGAAATGCAAATCGAAACCACAATAAGATACCACCTTACACCATCCAGAATGGCTATTATTAAAATGTCAAAAAATAAAAGATGCTGGCGAGGTTTCAGGGAAATGGGAACACTTACATACATTGGTGGGTATGTAAATTAGTTCAGCCACTGTGGAAAGCAGTTTGGAGATTTCTCAAAGAAATTAAAACAGATACAGGTGAGGGGACGGAAGGCAGCAAACCACACTGCTAAGTGTGTACCTATGCAACAATCTTGCATGTTCATCACATGTACCCCAAAACCTAAAACGCAATAAAAGAAAAAAAAAAGAAATTAAAACAGAACTACAACTTGACCCAGCAATCCCATTATTGGGTATATATACCCAAAAGCATATAAATCACTCTACCACACATGGATGTTTATGTTCATCATAGCACTATTCACAATAGCAAAGACACGGAATCAATCTAAACACCCATCAATGGTGGACTGCATAATGAAAATGTGGAATACACCACGGAATACTATTCAGCCATAGAAAAGATCAAAATCATGTTCTTAGCAACAACATGGATGGAGCTGGAGGCCATTATCCTAAGTGAACCAATGCAGTAACACAAAACCAAGTACCATATGTTCTCACTTATAAGTGGGAGCTACACAATGAGTACGCATGAACCCAAAGAAAGTAACAATAAACACCAGAGCCTACTTGAGGGTGGAGGTTGGGAGGGTGATGATTGAAAAACTACCTATTGGGTGTTATGCTTATTTCCTGCATGAAGAAATAATCTGTACACCAAATCCCTGAGACACTCAATTCACCCATGTAACAAACCTGCTTATATATCCCCTGAACCTAAAATAAAATATGGGAAAAAATTTCTTTGTGTACAAAGAAAATTAAATAAACCCAAAATGAGATCATTATTAATGCCAGAGAAAGCAGAAATTGAATCAGAAAACAAATTTAAACTACATACAATACTTACTGAGCAGTGAATAATATTTATGTAATAACAATGCAATGACTCAGTGTAAACTTAGCCCCAAATTATAATAAACTACATTGGCAAGATGACTGAGAGAACTGAACATGTCCACAGGGACAGGGTGGGATAGGAGGAATGTTGAAGGGAAATTAAAATTTTCCTCTTATCTGGGAGTAAATCAGTACCTAATATCTGAATTTGAAAAATCAACAAGCAGCAAAAAAAGTACATTAGTTAAAAACATGATACTAAATTAATTAAATATCAGAAGAAACTATTTAATAAGTTAAACAGGCTATCATTAGGTAGCAGGATTGGGAGGGTAATGGGAGGGAAAACAATATGGGCAGAGAAACACTATTGTTTGCTAATAATCCTTGTCGTCCTAATGTAATCTTTAAACCATGCACATGTATTATTTTGCTGAAAATGAAATACCCAAAATATATAACTGGAAAATCAAAAGAAATGTAAAACATTAAGTATATGAAGAGATGCATATCTATAGTAAATATGCACTCAAATTTAAACTAGAAATTTTTTTATCTGTTAAATTAGCAACAATTTACAAAGTTTATAGTATCAAAAGTTAGTAAAAATGTAGAAAAATGAGCATATCACAATATGCTGGCAGAAATATATTAATGAACTCACTTCTTTTGAAGGGAAAACTGAAATTCCTATCAAAACCTAAAACATGACTCTGTTCTGACAAATCTATTTCTATATATTTTTCTAAAGCAATTAAAAGAAATCTTATTTGAGAGGACATTTATTAAAGTATTGCTTAGAATGTTAAAACATGAGAAACAAGCAAATATTCATACTATAAAGCATTTAAAAAACTAGTGGATTGTTTGTAAAATAAAACTGCACAATTAAGCTGGCTTATAGATTCTTTTTTTTTTCCTTTTCTTTTTTTTTATTGCATTTTCGGTTTTGGGGTACATGTGATGAACATGCAAGATTGTGATTCTTATTTATTGTCATGGAAAGCATGACAATATGACACAAATACATCCATCTTTCTACCAACCAACCTATCCACTTACTAATCTGAAGAGACAAAGAAGAGATTATTATTTTCTAATTTCTATGTTGTCTTAATTATTTTATAATAAAAAATTTTTGTAATCGTCTCAGGAAAAATAGCCATTTCTATAAACAAAATACAATAGATATTTAAAAATATTTTTCATAGACTGGTCTAATAGTAACTCTTGTTAGACCATCTTTGTTCCATTGCCCATTTACAATAAGCAGAAAAAGAGCCTGAAGATAGCAGAAGAGGCCAGATAACGAAGCAAAAATGTGATTGGGGGGAGTTTGAGCCTAGACACAGTTACTGGCTTTGAACAGGACATGAGACCTTCTGTGTGGGAGAAGGATGACAGTAAGTGAACAGGAGTTAAAAGTGTAGGGGGAAGGAAGAGGAAGTGTTAACAAAAGTTAAAAGTGTGGGGTGAAGAGTGTGGGGAGGAAGAGGAAGCTGGATTAAGTGCTGGCAGGTAAGCCAAATGAGCAACTTAGGAAATGTTTTGTTATTCCTAGTAAATACATATTTTAAAACTTTTCTTTCTTAATGTAAAGAACATTCATGCTCCTTGTAGATACTTTGGGAACTATAAGAAAGTATAAAGAAGAAAATTGAAATTACCCATAACTTAAAATCAATTGATTATTCATTTTGGCTTTCCTTGATTGCCAGTGCAGATAAATTTGTTTTATTTTGTTTTGAGATGGAGTCTCACTCTGTCACCAGCCTGGAGTGCAGTGGCATGTTATCGACCCACTGCAACCTCTGCCACCCAGGTTCACATGCTTCTCCTGCCTCAACCTCCCAGTAGCTGGGATTACAGCTAATTTTTGTATTTTTAGTAGAGATGGGGTTTCACCATGTTGGCTAGGATGGTCTAGATCACTTGACCCTGTGATCCGCCATCTCAGCCTCCCAAAGTGCTGGGATTACAGGCGTGCGCCACCATGCCCGGACCAATAAATTTGTTTTTATATTTTTGCTGGTGATCTGTATTTTCTCAACTGTAAATTACCATGCCCTTTAGTCAACATTTATTTTTCTGTTGAGGGTACTGTAATTGATTTATAAGTATTCTTAAAAAATAATTTTGAATACCACTTACTCCTGTAAAAATGGCCATTATTAAAAAGTCAAAAAACAATAGATGTTGCCATGGATGTGGGGGAAAAGGAATGCTTATACCCTGCTGGTGGGAATGTAAACTAGTACAACCTCTATGGAAAACAGGATGGAGATTCCTTAAAGAGCTAAAAGTAGATCTACCATTCAATCCAGCAATCCCAGTGAGTATATACCACAGGGAAAAGAAGTCATTATATGAAAAAGACACTTGAACATGTATGTTTATGGAAGCATGATTCACAATTGCAAAGATACAAAACCAACCTAAGTGCCCATCAACTAAGTGGATAAAGAAAATGAGATATATATATATATATGTGTGAGTGTGTGTGTGTGTGTGTGTGTGTATGTGTGTGTGTGTGTGTATGTATGAGTACTACTTTACCATTAAAAGTAATAAAATAATGTTTTTACAGCAACTTGGATGGATCTGGAGGCCATTATTCTAAGTGAAGTAACATAGGAGTGAAAAACCAAAACCCGTATGTTCTCACTTATAAGTGGAAGGTCAGCTACGAGTACACGAAGGCATATAGAGTTATGCAATGGACTGTAGCAACTCAGAAGTGGGAGGGTGGAATGAAGCCTAGCGACAAAAAACTACACATTGGGTTCAGTGTACATACACGTGTCAGGTGACAGGTCCACTGAAATCTCAGAATTCACCACGGTATAATTCATCCATGTAACAAAAAAACACTTGTACCCTAAAAGCTATCATAGTAAAAACTAACAGAAAAATAAAAATAAAAAGATGTAAGACAAAAAAAATAAAATTTTCAGATAATTTTAGGTTCACATCAGTTGTAATAAATACTTTACAAAAGAAGACATACAGGAGGCCAACAAACATATGAAAAAATGCTCATCATCATTGGTCATTAGAGAAATGCAAATCAAAACCACATTGAGATACCATCTCACACCAGTTAGAATGGCGATCATTAAAAAATCCGGAAACAACAGATGCTGGAGTGGATGTGGAGAAATAGAAACACTTTTACACTGTTGGTGGGAGTGTAAATTAATTCAACCACTGTGGAAGACAGTGTGGCAATTCCTCAATGACCTAAAAATAGAAATCCCATTTGACCCAGCAATCCCATTACTGGGTATATATCCAAAGGATTATAAATCATTCTGCTATAAGGACACATGCACACGAATGTTCATTGCAGCACTGTTTGCAATAGCAAAGACCTGGAACCAACCCAAATGCCCAACGATGATAGACTGGATAGGGAAAATGTGGTACATATACACCATGGAATACTACGCAGCCATCAAAAACGATGAGTTCGTGTCCTTTGTAGGGACATGGATGAACCTGGAAACCATCATTCTCAGCAAACTGACACAAGAGCAGAAAATCAAACACCACATGTTCTCACTCATAGGCAGGTGTTGAACAATGAGAACACATGGACACAGGGAGGGAAGCACTACACACTGGGGTCCGTTGGGGGGAAATGGGGGAGGGACAAGGGGGTGGGGAGGTGGGAAGAGATAGCATGGGGAGAAATGACAGATAGAGGCGAGGGGATGGAAGGCAGAAAACCACACTGCCATGTGTGTACCTATGCAACAATCTTGCATGTTCTTCACATGTACCCGAAAACCTAAAATGCAATTTAAAAAAATAAAAAATAATACAGAGAGAGATACCTTTCACCCAGTTTTCCCTAGTGCTAACATCTTACATAACAATAGTATAAAACATACAGAGAAATGAGACTGTTACAATATATACGTCTTATTCAAGTTTCATGCTCTGCTGTGTGTGTGTGTGTGTGTGTGTGTGTGTGTGTATGTGTAGTTACCCACAATGTAATCATACATGTAGGTTTGTGTATCTCTCACCACAGTCAAAAGATGGAACAGTTCTATGGTAAGCATCCCCATGTCACCATTTCATACTCATTACCTCTCTCCAAATGTCCCTTTCTAGTCCCTGGTAGTCATTCATCTGCCCTCCATTTCTGTAATTTCATTAACTCAAGTGTGTTATATAAACAGGATTTTTGGTATGTGGCCTTTCAAGCTTGGCTTTCTGAAGTCAGGACCATTCTGTTGAGAGTCTTCCATTTTGTTTCATGTGTTAGTGTTTTCTTATTTTTATTGCTGTGTAGTACTCCAAGATATGGATGCATCGTTATGTTTACTCACCTGTTGAAGAAAATTTGGGTTGTTTTCAATTTAGGACTATTACATATAAAGGTGTTGTAAACATTAGTTTACAAATTTTAGTGTGAATGTAAGTTTTAATTTCCCTGGGACAAGTATCCAAGAGTACAATTATGGAATATTATGGCGTAGCATATCTATTTTTTTAAAGAAATTATCAAACTGATTTCCACAGTGACTTCACCATTTTACATTCTCACTGGCCCTGTAAGAGTCACACACTTGCTCTATATCCTCAGCGGAATTTAGTGTTGTCACTATTATTTTGTTCATTCTGATAGGTATGTGTTAACATCTCATTGTGGTTTTAGTTTGTATTTCTTCAAAAGTTAATGGTGCTGAACATCTTTTCATGTTTTTGTTTGCCATCCATATACTCTTCAGTGAAATGTCTTTTAATGTCTTTTGTCCATTTGAAATTGGTTTTTTCTCTTGGCATATTTCTTTTCTTTTTTGTCAAATTATAATTTAAGTTCTGGGGTACATGTGCAGATCGTGCAAGATTGTTACATAGGTATATACATGCCATGGTGGTTTGCTGCATCCATCCTCCCGTCATCTACATTAGGTATTTCTCCTAATGCTATCTCTCCCCAATCCCCCAACCCCCTGCTATCCCTCCCTTAGACCCCCATCTCTCAACAGGCCCCATTATGTGATGTTCCCCTCCCTGTGTCCATATATTCTCACTGTTCAACAACCACTTATGAGTGAAAACATGCAGTATTTGGTTTTCTGTTCTTGTGTCAGTTTGCTGACAATGATGGTTTCCGGCTTCATCCATGTCCCTTCAGAAGACATGAACTCATCCTTTTTATGGCTGGATAGTATTCCATGGTGTATATGTGCCACATTTTCTTTATCCAGTCTATCATTGATGGGCATTTGGGTAGGTTCCAAGTATTTGCTATTGTAAACAGTGCCACAATGAACATACATATGCATGTGTCTTTATAACAGAATGATTTATAATCCTTTGGGTATATACCCAGTAATGAGCTTACCATTACTATTGAGTTTTGAAAGTTCATTATATATTATACATACAAAGCCTTTTCCAGAAATGGGGTCTGCAAATATTACTTCTGGTCTAGTTTGGAGCTTGTGTTTTCATGCTCTTCACAGGATCCATTGCAAAAAAGGAATTTTATGGTCCAATTTATCAAATTTTCTTATGGATCATGCTTTTGGTGAGGTCTAAAAACTTAACTGTGGGTCTTCAGAAATGTATCCTATGTTTTTTTCTAGAAGTTTTGTGATTTTGAGAATGCTGGGAAGATGGCCGCCTAAGAACAGCTCAGGACTTCAGCTCCCAGTGAAAGTGCAGAGGGTGAGTGGACGCCGCATTTCCAGATGAACTCTTATTGCCCACAGACCAGGAGATACCCAGGCAGAGGGGTCGCCAGCGTCGCAGTCCCAGCCGGTACGGCTGTTTTGGCCCCCATGGGGCTGATTCCGCCCGCGCGGCTGCTGTGACCACTCCCTGTTGCTGCGGTTCTCCGTACAAAAGCCACTGGTCTGGGAGCCCTCTTAGCTGGCGAGCAGAGCGCTGAGATGGCAGAGTTGCCCATTCATCTGAAATAGCGAGTCAGGCCTGGAGATTCCTAGGCAAAAAATCCGCCAGGAGCCAGCGCCACAGTTCGAGCCGACTCCCTGAGTCGCAGCACGGGAGATCCCGGCGCCTTTTCAACAAGTGACCGGAACGCAGGGTCGTTCAACTTAAAAGAAAAGACTCTGAGTCAGGGAGCCAGGTGATCAGGCTCGGTTGGTCCCACCCCTCCACCCCCAACAACAACGAAAACAAAAACAATAATTGGAAACCCTCTGGGTTGAGCCCTTCAAACCAAGCACAGCTGAACCGGGAAGGTCCGGTTCGGTGGGGGAGGGGCTTCCGCCATTACAGAGACTCTCCACCGCTACGGAGGCAGGCTGCCATTGCCCAGGCAACCCGCCGTTGCTGAGGCAACATGCCACAACAGAGAGAGTCCTCCATAACAGAGGCGGGGCCACTGTTGCCGAGACAGTTCTAACTACGCCCATATAAAAAGGACTACAGGGAAGAGCTCAGGGCAGCTGGGCGGAGCCCACAGCAGCTCAGCAAAGCCCCTGCAGGCAGGCAGTGGCTAGGCATGCTGCTAGCTGGGCAGGTCAGACCTGAAAGAAAAATCAAAAAAGGCAGTAGTGCAACGGAAACTCATAAAGCTCCAACTCCCTGGGACAGAGACAGACAACAGGTGGATAATCCCACAAAAATGGGAAGAAACCAGCGCAAAAAGGATGAAAACTCCCAAAACCAGAACACCTCTCCTCCTAAAAGGGATCACAACTCCTCACCAGCAAGGGAACCAGACTGGATGGAGAAGGAGGGTGATGAAATGACAGAATCAGACTTCAGAAGGTGGGTAGTAAGAAACTACAGTGAGCTAAAAGAACATGTTCTAACCGCACGCAAAGAAAATAGGAACCTTGAAAAAAGATTGGACGAACTGCTAACGAGAATGGACAGCATAGAGAGGAGTATAAGTGTATAAGTGAATTGATGGAGCTGAAAAACGCAACACGAGAACTTCGTGAAGCATGCACAAGCTTCAATAGCCGAATTGACCAAGCAGAAGAAAGGATATCAGAGGTCGAAGATCAACTCAATGAAATAAAAAGAGAAGGCAAGAACAGAGAAAAAAGCGCAAAAAGGAATGAACAAAATCTTCAAGAAATGTGGGACTATGTGAAAAGACCTAATCTACATCTGATAGGTGTACCTGAATGTGATGAAGAGAATGAAACCAAGCTGGAAAATACTCTTCAGGATATTATCCAGGAAAACTTCCCCAACCTAGCAAGGCAGACCAATATTCAAATCCAGGAAATACAGAGAACACCACAAAGATATTCCTCAAGAAGAGCAACCCCAAGGCACATAATCATCAGATTCGCCAGGGTTGAAATGAAAGAGAAAATGCTAAGGGCAGCCAGAGAGAAAGGTCGGGTTACCCACAAAGGGAAGCCCATTAGACTCACAGCAGATCTCTCAGCAGAAACCCTACAAGCCAGAAGAGATTGGGGGCCAATATTCAACATCCTTAAAGAAAAGAACTTTCAACCCAGAATCTCCTATCCAGCCAAACTAAGCTTCATAAGTGAAGGAAAAATAAAATCCTTTGTGAACAAGCAAGCACTCAGAGATTTCATCACCACCAAACCTGCTCTACAAGAACTCCCGAAAGAGGCTCTACACATATAAAGGAACAACCAGTACCAGCCACTCCAAAAACACACCAAATGGTAAAAGAGCATCAGCACAATCAAGAATATGCATCAACTAACCAACAAAACAGCCAGGTAGCATCAAAATGACAGTATCAAAATCACACATAAGAATACTATCCCTAAATGTCAATGGACTAAATGCCCCAATCAAAAGGCACAGACTGGCAAATTGGATAAAAAGCCAAACCTATCAGTGTGCTGTAACAAGGAAACCCATCTTACATGCAAGGATACACAAAGGCTCAAAATAAAGGGATGGAGGAAGATCTACCAAGCAAATGGAGAGCAAAAAAAGGCAGGAGTTGCAATTCTCATCTCTGATAAAATAGACTTTAAAGCAACAAAGATCAAAAGAGACAAAGAAGGACATTACATAATGGTAAAAGGATCACTGCAACAAGAAGAGCTAACAATCCTAAATATATATGCACCCAATACAGGAGCACCCAGATACATAAGGCAAGTTCTTAATGACTTACAAAGAGACTTAGACTCCCACACAATAATAGTGGGAGACTTTAACACCCCATTGTCAATATTAGACAGATCATCCAGACAGAAAATCAACAAGGATATCCAGGACCTGAATACAGACCTGGAACAAGCAAACCTAATAGACACTTACAGAACTCTCCACCCCAAATCCACAGAATATACATTCTTCTCAGCACCACATCACACCTACTCTAAAATTGACCACATAATTGGCAATAAATCATTCCTCAGCAAATGCAAAAGAACAGAAATCACAACAAACAGTCTCTCAGACCACAGTGCAATCGAGTTAGAACTCAGAATGCAGAAACTAACTCAGAACCGCACAGCTTCATGGAAACTGAACAACTTGCTCTTGAATGTTGACTGGATAAACAATGAAATGAAGGCAGAAATAAAGATGTTCTTCGAAACCAATGAGAACGAAGACACAACATACCAGAATCTATGGGACACATTTAAAGCAATCTCTAGAGGAAAATATATAGCAATGAGTGCCCACATGAGAAGAAAGGAGAGATCGAAAATTGACACCCTATCATCAAAATTGAAAGAGCTAGAAGAGCAAGATCAAAAAAACTCAAAACCTAGCAGAAGACAGGAAATAACTAAGATCAGAGCAGAACTGAAGGAAATAGAGACACAAAAAACTCTTCAAAAAATCAATAAATCCAGGAGCTGGTTTTTTGAAAAGATCAACAAAATAGAAAAAAAAAAGAATAAAAAAAATAGAAAAAAAATAGAATAAAAAAGAAAAGAGAGAATAACCAAATTGATGCAATAAAAAACGATAAAGGGGATATCACCACAGATTCCACAGAAATCCAAACCATCATCAGAGATTATTACAAACAACTCTATGCACATAAACTAGTAAACCTGGAAGAAATGGATAAATTCCTGTACACCTGCATCCTCCCAAGCCTAAACCTGGAAGAAGCTGAAACCCTGAATAGACCAATAACATGGTCTGAAGTCGAGGCACCAATAAAGAGCCTACCACCCAAAAAAAGCCCAGGTCCAGATGGGTTCACAGCTGAATTCTACCAGACATACAGAGAGGAGCTGATACCATTCCTTCTGAAACTATTCCAGATAATCCAAAAAGAGGGAATCCTTCCCAAATCATTTTACGAGACAAACATCATCCTGATACCAAAACCCGGCAGAGACTCAACAAGAAAAGAAAATTTCAGGCCAATATCCATGATGAACATAGATGCAAAAATCTTCAATAAAATACTGGCAAACCGATTGCAACAGCATATCAAAAAGCTCGTCCACCATGATCAAGTAGGATTCATCCCGGGGATGCAAGGCTGGTTCAACATACGCAAGTCCATAAACGTAATTCACCACATAAACAGAACCAAAGACAAAAACCACATGATTATCTCAATTGATGCAGAGAAGGCTTTTGACAAAATTCAACAACCCTTTATGCTAAAAACTCTCAATAAACTAGGTATTGACGGAAGATATCTCAAAACAATAAAAGCTATTTACGACAAACCAACAGCCAATATCATACTGAATGGGCAAAAACTGGAAGCATTCTCTTTGAAATCTGGCACTAGACAAGGATGCCCTCTCTCACCACTCCTATTCAATATAGTACTGGAAGTTCTAGCCAGAGCAATCAGGCAAGAAAAAGAAATAAAGGGTATCCAAATTGGAAAGGTGGAAATCAAAATGTCTCTATTTGCAGATGACATGATTGTATATCTGGAAGACCCCATCATCTCAGCCCAAAATCTCCTGAAACTGATAAACAACTTCAGCAAAGTCTCAGGATACAAAATCAACGTGCAAAAATCACAAGCATTCCTGTACACCAGTAATAGACTTCAAGAGAGCCAAATCAAGAACGAACTGCCATTCACAATTGCTACAAAGAGAATAAAGTACCTAGGAATACAACTAACAAGGAACGTAAAGGACCTCTTCAAGGAGAACTACAAGCCATTGCTCAACGAAATAAGAGAGGATACAAACAGATGGAGAAACATTCCATGTTCATGGTTAGGAAGAATCAACATCGTGAAAATGGCCATACTGCCCAAAGTAATTTACAGATTCAACGCTATTCCCATCAAGCTACCAATGACCTTCTTCACAGAACTGGAAAAAAACACCTTAAACTTCATATGGAACCAAAAAAGAGCCCGCATAGCGAAGTCAATTCTAAGCAAAAAGAACAAAGCAGGAGGCATCACACTACCGGACTTCAAACTATACTACAAGGCTACAGTAATCAAAACAGCATGGTACTGGTACCAAAACAGAGATATAGACCAATGGAACAGAACAGAGGCCTCACAGGAAATACAACATATCCACAACCATCTGATCTTTGACAAACCTGACAAAAACAAGCAATGGGGAAAGGATTCCCTGTTTAATAAATGGTGTAGGGAAAACTGGCTAGCCATGTGCAGAAAGCCGAAACAGGACCCCGTCCTGACACCTTACACCAAAATTAACTCCAGATGGATTAAAGACTTAAACATCAGACCTAATACCATAAAAACCTTAGAAGAAAATCTAGGCACAACCATTCGGGACATAGGTGTAGGCAAGGACTTCATGACCAAAACGCCAAAAGCAATGGCAACAAAAGCCAAAATAGACAAATGGGACCTAATCAAACTCCCCAGCTTCTGCACGGCAAAAGAAACAGTCAGTAGAGTGAATCAGCAACCAACAGAATGGGAAAAAATTTTTGCAGCCTACCCATCTGACAAGCGGCTGATATCCAGAATTTACAAAGAACTAAAGCAGATCTACAAGAAAAAAAACAAACAAGCCCATTCAAAAATGGGCAAAGGATATGAACAGATACTTTACAAAAGAAGACATATAGGAGGCCAACAAACATATGAAAAAATGCTCATCATCACTGGTCATCAGAGAAATGCAAATCAAAACCACATTGAGATACCATCTCACACCAGTTAGAATGGCGATCACTAAAAAATCAGGAAACAACAGATGCTGGAGAGGATGTGGAGAAATAGGAACACTTCTACACTGTTGGTGGGAATGTAAATTAATTCAACCATTGTGGAAGACAGTGTGGTGATTCCTCAAGGACCTAAAAATAGAAATCCCATTTGACCCAGCAATCCCATTACTGGGTATATATCCAAAGGATTATAAATCATTCTACTACAAGGACACGTGAACACGAATGTTTATTGCAGCACGGTTTACAATTGCAAAGACCTGGAACCAACCCAAATGCCCAAGGATGATAGACTGGATAGGGAAAATGTGGTACATATACACCATGGAATATTACGCAGCCATCAAAAACGATGAGTTCACGTCCTTTGTAGGGACATGGATGAACCTGGAAACCATCATTCTCAGCAAACTGACACAAGAGCAGAAAATCAAACACCATGTATTCTCACTCATAGGCGGGTGTTGAACAATGAGAACACATGGACACAGGGAGGGGAGCACTACACACTGGGGTCCATTGGGGGGAAATGGGGGAGGGGCGGGGGGTGGGGAGGAGGGAAGAGATAGCATGGGGAGAAATGACAGATACAGGTGAGGGGACGGAAGGCAGCAAACCACACTGCCATGTGTGTACCTATGCAACAATCTTCCATGTTCATCACATGTACCCCAAAACCTAAAATGCAATAAAAAATAAAAATAAAAAAAAAAGTTTTGTGATTTTATGTTTCTATTTAAGTCTATGATCCACTTTAATTTTTCTGTAGTGTGAGGTATAGGTCAAGCTTCATTTTTTGTCTTTACCTCTGAATGTCTAATTTTTCCAATACCATTTTGTAGAAAGACTGTCTTTCTTGAATGGTTTTGAAACCTTCATCAAAAATTAGTCACACTTAACCAGGCATGGTGGTGTGTGCCTGTTATAATCTCAGCTACTGGGGAAGCTGAGGTACGAGAATCCCTTGAACCTGGGAGGTGGAGGTTGCAGTGAGCAAAGATCATGCCACTGCACTCCAGCCTGGGCAACAGAGCAAGACTCCATCTGAAAAACTAAATAAACAGATAAATTGCACATATTTTTGTGTATCTATTTCTGGGTTCTATTTCATTGATTTATGTCTATCTCCCCACCAACTTTTTTTTTTTTTTTTTTTTTTTTTTTTTTTTTTTGAGACAGAGTCTCTCTCTGTTGCCCAGGCTGGAGTGCAGAGTGCTGGAATGCAGTGGCATGATCTCGGCTCACTGCAACCTCTGCCTACCAGGCTCAGATAATCCTCCTGCCTCACCCTGCTGAGTAGCTGAAACTACAAGCAGGTGCCACCACACCTAGCTAATTTTTTTTTTTTTAAGTAGAGATGGGGTTTCACACTGGTCTGGAACATCTGACCTCAAGTGATCCACCTGCCTTGGTCTACCAAAGTGTTGGGATTATAGGTATGAACCAGCACACCCAGCCCAATATCACATTTACCTTATTTGTATAGCTATATTGTATCATTAACATAGGGTAGAGTAATTCTTCTCATTTTCTACCTTTCAAAATGTTTTAGCTACATCATATTCTGTATTTTTCCAAATAAATTTTAGTATGAGCTGATGTCTACCTACAAAAAAACTTTCTGAGATTTTGATAGGCATTGTATTAAAACTGTAAATAAATTTTGGGAGAATGAACATCTTTCCTATATTGAGTCTTCCAATTCATGAACATGGAATATTTCTTTCTGTATTTGCAGTCTTCTTTGAGCTCATTTATTAGCATTGTGTAATTTTTGTGATGCATATATTACACAGTTTCTGATAGATTTATGACTCAGTATTAAATTTTCTTTCCATTAATTGTAAAGGGTAGTGTCTTTTTACTTTTGATTTATTCATATCTTTTATTAGTATAAGCATGTAGATGTGAACTTGGTCACTATGCACTGACCTTGTATTCTGCATCCTTGCAGAACTGACTAGTGCTAGGAATTTTGTTTTGTTTTTGTTGTCTTTAAAATTTTCTACGTAGGCAATCATGTGACCTGCAAATATGGTTGGCTTAATTTCTTCCTTTCTAACTTGCATGTCTTTATTTACTTTCTTGTCTTATTGCAGTGACCAGAACTTCCAGTACTATGTTTAATAAGGAAGGCAAGACTACATATGTTTGCCTTGTTCCTGAAGGGAACATACCTTCGGGGAAAAACAGGCAGTCTTTCACAATTAAGTATAATAGTAACTGAAGATTTTTCATAAATGCTTTTGAACAAACAGGAAGTTCTCTCTAATCCTAGTTTCCTAAGACTTTTTATCAGGGATAGTTGTTGGATTTTGTCGAATACTTACTTTGCATCAGTTGATAGAATCGTATGCTTTTCCTTCTTCAACAAATTGATATAGTGGATATAGTGAAAGATTGTTAGTGTTCACTAGCCTTGCATACCTGGAGTAAATCCCAGTTGGTCATGGAACATAGTAATTTTTATGTATTCTTGGGTTAGATACCTAATATTATTTTGAAAATTATGTTCTTAAAATCATGAGAGATATTGCATATAGCTTGTTTTTTTTTTTCTGCATTGTCTTTGTCTAGTTTTGGTATCAGGGTTATACTAGCTTTATACAATTTGTTTGGAAGTGTTTCCCTCTTTTATTTTCTGGACCAGAGTATGTAGAAATGCTTATTAATTTTCCTGAAAAATATTTAGTAGGATTCTCTATGTTCTTCAAGATTTCTGCCAATAATTCATTTTTTAAATATAATTGTATAACTATTTAGTTTATCTATTTCACTTTGAATAAGTTTTTGACAATTGCATTTTTCACAGAATCAATCCGTGTCTTTGAAGTTGTCAAATTTACAAATGTAAAGTTGTTCATAGTACTCCTTTATTATCTTTAATGGTTGAATGATTTGTAGTGACATACCCTGTTTCACTTCTGATATTGGTGATCTGTTGCTCCATTTAAAACATTTTATTAGTCCTATTAGAGAGTTATCAATTTTATTGACTTAAGAACCAATTTTTAGTTCCATTGATTTTTCTGTATTTCATTTCTTGTTTTCAATTTCATTTACTTTTTCTCTTCATCATTGCCTTCCCTCTACTTGGCTCAGCTTATTTTGCTCCCTTTTCTTTGCATAAATTTAAGGAGCACAAGTGCAGTTTTGTTACAGTGAAATATTGCATAATGATGAAGACTGAGCTCTTAGGATAACTATCACCTGAATAATGTACATTGTACCCATTAAGTAATTTCTCATTCCTCACTCTTCTACTCTCCCACCTCTCCAATTCTCCAATGACTATTATTTCACACTCTATGTCCATGTGTACCCCTATTTAGATAACTGAGAACATGCAGTATGTGGCTCTCTGTTTCTGAGTTGTTTCACGTAAGTTAATGGCCTCCAGTTTCATCCATGTTGCTGCAAAATACAAATTTCATTTTTTTTTGTAGATGAATACTATTCCATTGTGTCTATATGTACCACATTTTCTTTATACGATCATCTGTTGATGAACCTTTAAGTTGATTCCACATCTTTGTTATTGTGAAGAGTACTGCAGTAAACATATGAGTACAGATATTTTTGTGACAGAATGAATTTTTTTTTGGGGGGGTGTAGATACCCAGTAAAAAGATTCAGTAGTTACTAGAACTGCTGGCTTCAATAGCAGTTCTAGTTTTAGTTCTTTGAGAAATTTCCATACTTTCTTCCATAGGGGCTGTATTAATTTACATTCCCAACAACAGTGTATAAGCATTCCTTTTTCTCCATATCCTCACCTACATGTGTTATTTTTTGACCTCTTAATAATAGCCATTCTAACTTGTGTAAGAGGATATATTGCTATTTTAATTTGCATTTATCTGATTAGTGATGTTGAGCATATTTTCATATGCTTTCCTATGATAATCAGTGATGTAGAACATTTTTTCATATGCTTGGCCATTTATATGTCTTCTTTTGAAAAGCATCTATTCATGTCTTTTACCCACTTTTAAATTGAGTTATTTTCATTGCTGTTGAGTTGCTTGGCTTCTTCACAATTTCTGGATATTAGTCCCATTTTGGACGCATAGTTTGCAAATATTTTACCCCTTTCTGAAGGCTGTCTGTTCACTCTGTTCTTTTGCTGGTCAGAAGCTTTTTAGTTTAATTCCATTTTTTTCAGGTAGAAATTTAGATTGTTTTTGAGACTTTTTCTTTGGCCAAACATAGCAAGCCTTTAGTGCTATAACACTCCCTTTTAACATTGCTTTAGCTGCATTATGCATGCTTTGGTATGTTGTACTTTCAGTTTAATTGAGTTTTGTATATGTTTTGCTTCATTTGAGACATCCTCTCTGACCTACAGAACATCTATACGAATTTTGTTTAATTTCCAAGTTCTTGAAGAGTTTCCTTTTGACTTCTGTTATTGATTTGTAGTTTGATTCCATTATGGTCAAAGTATATACCATGTATGATTTCACATTTTTATATTTTTTGCGATTTGTTTTATGACAAAGGATATGCTCTATCTTGATGAATATTCCATTAGTGCTTAATAAAAACTGTGTTCTTTTGTATTCTATATACATCAATAAGATCCTGTTGTTCTTTTTCTTCCCCCTACATTTTTGCTGTTTCATGTCTATTAGTTCCATCAATTACTGAGAATGGCATGTTAAAGTTCCCATCTATACTTGTGGATTTATCCATTTTAGCGCTGTCAGTGTTTACTTCTTATTTTGGGGCTCTGTTATTTGATGGGCACATAGGATTATTGCATCTTCTTTTTTTTTAATGTATAGATGTTTATTTGGTGAAGGTTCAAATAATTTTTGTTCAATAAAATAGATAATGATAAGTTCAGATTTTAAAACCACATCTATGATTGTAGAACCTACTCTTATTACTGGATATATTATGTACAGAAAACAGTACTGGAAATTATGTTATATCCAAAGTTTTCTCTTTTAAAGAGTTAAGTTTGGTATAATTTTTTTCATTGCATTTTAGGTTTGGGGGTACATGTGAAGAACATGCAAGATTGTTGCATAGGTACACACATGGCAGTGTGGTTTGCTGCCTTCCTTCCCCTCACCTGTATCTGTCATAAATTGATCCTTGTTTTAATCTGTAATGATATTCTCTATCTCCAATAATTTCCTTTGCTCCAAAATCTACACTATCTAATATTACTGCAATAACTTCTGCTTTTTAAAAAAAAAATCATGTTTACATAGTATATATATTTAAATTCTTTTACCTTGAAACTACCCATCATTGAAGTTAGTTTTTCTAGATATATAGTTAAGTCATATTTTTAAATTTGCTCTGACAATGTCTTTAATTTGTGTATTTAGACCATTTGCATTTAAGGTAACTATTGATATTATAGGGCTTAAAGCTATTATTTTATTATTATTTTCTGATTCATCTCCAATTAATGACAGACATGGAGACAGTCTACAATCAATATTGAATAAAGAATGAACTTTCTACATTCTGACATAAAATAATTAAAAATAAATTTATGCATGGTTGGTAATAAACAAAAAGAGCTGCCCTTAAAAGACTACTTCTCGTATAGACTTCAGTTAAAAGCAGGATTACAGAAATAATGTAAGTTCTGAAATCAGAAAACTATGGGTTGAAGTTTAATCTTCAGTATTCACTAGCTGTGCATCCTTGGGCACAAAAGTAATTCTCTGAATGTTAGTTTTTTCATTTTTAAAGGAGATAACATTTTCTCACACTGAACAAGATAATGATGCTAGGAGACTTTATTCTGTTAATTATTTTCTTTGCTGTTCAGAATCTCCTTCATTTGATGTAATCTCACTTGTTCATTTTTGCTTTTGCTGTCTGTGTTTTTTGAGCTCTCATCCAAAAAATCCTTGACCATATTGATACTATGAAGCATTTCTCCTATGCTTTCATTTATTACCACTACAGTTTAAGGGTTTACATTTGTCTTCAGTTCATTTTGAGTTGGTTTTTGTATATGGTAAGAGATAGGAGTCTAGTTTCATTCTTCTGCATATGGATATCTCATTTTTTTCAGCACCTGCTGACTGTCTTTAAAAATGGGTTAGATGTTCTTCTTTTTTCATATGCTAGGTAATTTTCAGTTTTATTTTGGACATTGGAAATGTTATAATGTAGACTCTGGATTCCTTTACATTTCTCCACAGAGTATTGAGTTCTTTAAGCAGGCAATTAACCTGGCCTCAGATAGTAAACTTTGTTTCTTGGGCAGGATCTCAAAATGCAGTTCAGTTATTTAGCCTTAGCTAGGCTGATTGTGGTCTGCTTTGTGCATGTACGGTTCTAGGGTCAACCAGATTTATACAGAGTTATGCATAGAATTTATGGCTCCGCTTTCTAGTTGTACTTTTTTCCCAGTACTCCTCTCACCTCTTACTCTCTAGCAGCTATAATTATCCTGAACTCAACATAGTAGAGAGTGGTTCTTTAGAGAAGATCAATTGCAGCTTTTGTATTGGAGTTCAAGCCAACCTGAAAGCACAGACTACAGCCTCCCTTCTAGCTAAAACACGCACACACACACACACACACACACACACTCTTTCTCTCTCTCTCTCTCTCTCTCTCTCTCACACACACACACACACACACATACACACTCACAAGAAAATCAAATGTTATTCCCTTTTTCCAAATATGGACTTTACTTTAGAATATCCCTGTGTTTGTTCCCTCTTTAGCCTTCAGGTAGTTATTTTTATATTTTTACTTTGGGCTTTATAATTGTTATCTGCAGAACAGTTAGTATGATATGAGCTTACTTTGCCATTAACAGAAACAGAACTCCCAGGGCTGTACATAATAAGTTTTTATTTCTACAGAGCTTAAAAAAATTTCTTAATATATGCTGCTTTTCAAGCATATCTCAAGAAAGCTAAGTTTCTCAGAATGCCAATCCTCTCTGAACATAGTTAGGGAATGTTTCTTTCAAAAGGTAATCCTAGTAACTAGACCTATCTAGTTTGCTTCACACATACACAGATAATTGCCCCATACTGAATAAAGTCATAATGACAGTAGGGGATTACAGTGCCCCAAACCAAGTAAGTCTGAGGAAAGAAAGGAATTTTCTTCAATTAGCTGGTGGAGACTATAAACAGAGGCCACAGATCACAGCTAGTTTAATGCTGTCCTCACATTTTCTTAAATTTGAATAAGGATCAATGACTGAAAGGACTAACGTCAGTCCTGCGTGGCTTTTTTCTATTTGTGCTTCTTCATGCTTAGCAACAATCTCTCATCTATGATTCCCTTGCACAAAGATATATGATACTTTGCAGCTAACAGGCATTTGTTAAGAGTACCATATTACTTTTGATCTTGAAAAGAGATGTTAGAACTTGTCTAGTTTAAGTCATCATTTTACCTATCAGAAACCCAGTTCAAAATGAGGAAGATCCACCTGAGATAACATAGGAAAGGGCAGAGTTGCAACTAGAATGCTGTTGAACTGATTACCATTCTTGCAATCTGACTCTCAGCTACACATTTAGTATTTCAGGGACACTTTGCTATACAGTGTAGTCAACTTTTCTCAAGGTTAGACTCTGAAGTGTTGTGTGTGGAAGAAAACAGTCTGCTGCTCAGTGATATGATTGCAATCTTCTGAATTCAGTAATATGACCATGTGATCATTGCACTGAATGGTTGGCTGTTCTCCAAAATCTGGGTAGCAAATAAGGTTGCTCTTGTGACTACTCTCCTTACTCCCTGCCTACTCCCCTTACTGTTGCCATTACTATGGTACTATGTTCTCACTCCAGGTGTGTGCCATAGGATTCAGATACAAAAATACAAGTCAAGGTGTAAGTCAAATAACAAAAGGAACTGGCCAGGCCAAACTTAGGTCAAGCTTGCTTTGTAAACTTTCTTCCCTATGAAGTGTTTTGTCTTTCATATATAACAATTTCTATCATTCAGTCTTTCATACATAACAATTTCTATCATTCACTTGCTATCTAAAAAAATAAGAAGATGTTCTTACCCAATTATGCTACAGGAAATGGAACTGACCCATTCCATTTGAAGAGAAAGCTTCTTCATGTTTAGAAATCTCTCCTTAAGACCCAGCTACCAGCTCAGGCAAATCTGGTGAGACTTCAAAGTCCTCAGTATGGAATAAGTCAGAGTAGATGCAGTTTCACATTTTAAGACCTGGGGGAGGCCAGGTGCGGTGGCTCAAGCCTGTAATCCCAGCACTTTGGGAGGCCAAGGCGGGTGGATCATGAGGTCAGGAGATCGAGACCATCCTGGTCAACATGGTGAAACCCCGTCTCTAGTAAAAATACAAAAAAATTACCTGGGCATGGTGGCACGTGCCTGTAATCCCAGCTACTCAGGAGGCTGAGGCAGAAGAATTGCTTAAACCCAGGAGGCGGAGGTTGTGGTGAGCCGAGATCGCGCCGTTGCACTCCAGCCTGGGTAACAAGAGCAAAACTCCGTCTCAAAAAAAAAAAGTCTTGGGGGGAAAAAGAAAAACCTCCCTGTCTTCAATAGACTGTAAGATCTCTCTTGTCTCTAGGCAGGAGAGATTTCTCAGGTGGTACCCACTTTATCGTAGCATTCCACATCTCTCCTTTTATCTTGTGCCCTTCTCTCCTTTCCAAGATCATAAATCAACAAAGACAGGTCTTCATTCTTCTTTTAAAGAAAGGGAGGGATAAGTCTAGACTTCTATTCCCTGGCAAAGTGAACAACCTGATAAATTTAACTATCTGCTTCTGAGGTGAAAACTGGAGAATTTCAAAGCCTTGAGTGGACAATCTGTAGCCAGGAACTTTTGCAGCCCCATTCCAAAGTCTTTTAGAATTCCTTTCCTGTGTGGAAGGAAGCCCATGTGGGAAAATGGCAGATTGATCCAGGAAACTTCAGATACCAGAAAAAGGTCAGAGTCAAATGCATGAGTGTGTGACAGCTGAAATTGTCCATGATTTTCTAATTGCTAAAGGCAGTGACCCGGTCATAAAGAGCAAAGGCCAAAGGGAAGCCTTGGTGCCCGTTGCTGGCATTAGGTTTCTGTCTAGAGGAGGAAAAGCCAGCCAAAAACTGAAGAACATTTGGAACTAATTAGAGAGAATAAAGAAACTTGAGGCTAAGTGGTGGGGGTGGGATGAAAGCTGTACTATTCCTTAAAATAAGTAAGAGTTGGTCAACTTCACCACAGGCTCTGCTTCCTTATCTTTCTTGTCCTCAACACAACTTACACATAGCTAATTCAAGTCCAATGTCATCTTTCAGCTTCCTGAAATATTAAGAATAACACAGCTTTAACAAAATAACAGACTTAAAAAGAGCCAAATCAAAAACGAACTGCCATTCACAATTGCTACAAAGAGAATAAAATACTAGGAATACAACTAACGAGGAACGTAAAGGACCTCTTCAAGGAGAACTACAAGCTACTGCTCAACTAAATAAGAGAGGACACAAAAAGATGGAGAAATATTCCATGTTCATGGTTAGAAAGAATCAATATCATGAAAGTGGCCATACTGCCCAAAGTAATTTACAGATTCAATGCTATCCCCATCAAGCTACCAAAGATCTTCTTCACAGAACTGGGAAAAAACACCTTAAACTTCATATGGAACCAAAAGAGAGCCTGCATAGCCAAGTCAGTTCTAAGCAAAAAGAACAAAGCAGGAGGCATCATACTACCGGACTTCAAACTATACTACAAGGCTACAGTAATCAAAACAGCATGGTACTGGTACCAAAACAGAGATATAGACCAAATGGAACAGAACAGAGGCCTCGGAGGCAACACAACATATCTACAACCATCCAATCTTTGACAAACGTGACAAAAACAAGCAATGAGGGGCCGGGCGCGGTGGCTCAAGCCTGTAATCCCAGCACTTTGGGAGCCCGAGGCAGGTGGATCATGAGGTCAAGAGATCAAGACCATCCTGGTAAACATGGTGAAACCCCATCTCTACTAAAAATCCAAAAAAATTAGCTGGGCATGGTGGCGTGTGCCTGTAATCCCAGCTACTCAGGAGGCTGAGGCAGGAGAATTGCCTGAACCCAGGAGGCGGAGGTTGCGGTGAGCTGAGATTGTGCCATTGCACTCCAGCCTGGGTAACAAGAGCAAAACTCCGTCTCAAAAAAAAAAAAAAAAAAAAAAAGCAACGGGGAAAGGATTCCCTGTTTAATAAACGGTGTTGGGAAAACTGGCCCCTTCCTGACACCTTACATTATAATTAACTCCAGATGGATTAAAGCCTTAAACATAAGACCTAACACCATAAAAACCCTAGAAGAAAATCTAGGCAAAACCATTCAGGACATACGCATAGGCAAGGACTTCATGACCAAAACACTATAAGCACTGGCAACAAAAGCCAAAATAGACAAATGGGACCTAATTAAACTCCACAGCTTCTGCATGGCAAAAGAAACAGTCATTAGAGTGACTCGGCAACCAACAGAATGGGAAAACATTTTGCAGTCTACCCATCTGACAAAGGGCTGATATCCAGAATTTACAAAGAACTAAAACAGATTTACAAGAAAAAAAAAAACAAGCCCATTCAAAAGTGGGCAAAGCATATGAACAGACGCTTTACAAAAGAAGACATACATGAGGCCAACAAACATATGAAAAAATGCTCATCATCACTGGTCATTAGAGAAATGCAAATCAAAACTACACTGAGATACCATCTCACGCCAGTTAGAATGGTTATCATTAAAAAATCTGAAGACAACAGATGCTGGAAAGGATAAGGAGAAATAGGAAGACTTTTACACTGTTGGTGGGAGTGTAAATTGGTTCAAGCATTGTGGAAGACAGTGTGGCAATTCCTCAGGGACCTAGAAATAGAAATTCCATTTGATCCAGCAATCCCATTACTGGGTATATATCCAAAGGATTATAAATAATCTACCATAAGGACACATGCACGTGAATGTTCATTGCAGCACTGTTTATAATAGCAAAGATCTGGGCCAACCCAAATGCCCATCGATGATAGACTGGATGGGAAAATGTGGCACATAAACACCATGGAATATTATGCAGCCATAAAAAACGATGAGTTTGTGTCCTTTGTAGGGACATGGATGAACCTAGAAACCATCATTCTCAGCAAACTGACACAAGAGCAGAAAATCAAACACCGCATGTTCTCACTCATAAGCAGGTGTTGAGCAGTGAGAACACATGGAGACAGAGAGGGGAGCATCACACACTGGTGTCTGATGGGGGGAAATAAGGGAGGGACAGTGGGGAGTGGGGAGGTGGGAAGAGGTAGCATGGGGAGAAATGCCAGATATAGGTGAAGGGGAGGAAGGCAGCAAATCACACTGCCATGTGTGTACCTATGCAACAATCTTGCATGTTCTTCACATGTACCCCAAATCCTAAAATGCATTAAAAAATAAATAAATAAAACTTCTCCTCAATAAAAATAAAGATTAAAAAATTTTTTACAAAATTAAGGAATTTGCAGGTATTGTGGTATTTTTCAAGTATGGTATGGACCTAGGTGTAAGAGATGGCCTGGTTATCCTTTTTGGAGTCAGACAGACAAGGCATTCAAATCTTCACTTCACTGTTGACAAGCTGTGTGATGCCGAGAAAGTTAACTCTCTCCACTGAGTTGTCTCCTTATCTGTAAGATCGGCTAATACCACTTCCTCCATATAGGTCACATGAGCATAATGAGAGAGAAAATACGAAAAGGTCTTTAACTTGCCATGCTCAGCACACAGCTATGCTCATTAATTAGAAGCCCCTTTCATTATGTCTTATACATGAGCATTACAAATACAATAAAGGCCATTTTTATCAATCTATCATTCCAGAAATTAAGGCATCCAAGAAAACAAACAAAAACTACAGTACTTAAAATGGTGTAGTGCTATTTCAAGAATTGGTATACAGATCAATGGTATAGACTGAGAATCCTAAACACTGTTTAATTCACAGGCAGAAATAAATTCAAGTTGAATTAAAGACCCATATTTGTAGAAATAAAACTAATTTTATGTGAAGATAATGAAAGAAAATAATATAACCCTAGAGGCAAGAAGACTTTTTAAAAATCTGGTAAGCAGCAAAAATGAAAAGAAAAAACGGAAATTTGATTATTCTAAATTTAAAACTACTCTATGGCAAGCAAAGACACCATAAACAAAGGTAAAACAAAACTAAATGAAAAACAAGAAATAACCTGGGAGGAAATATTTATAGCTGTAAAATATTCAGATACAAAACAAACCAAGGGTGAGCATCTGAAAATTTTAAATAATTCACATATATATAAACTTATAAAAGTCAATGAAAATATGGTTTACAATACATGACTAGGTAGGTAATCACAAAAGATAAAATCAGAATCACTCCATAAAAATGGTTCTGCCTCAGTAACAATCAGAAAATGTAAATTAAAACAATAATGAACTACCATTCTGTTACTAGTTTGACAAAGAGTAAGAAGTTTGATAATACCAAATGTAGACAAAAAGAGTAAAATATAGTTACTCATGGTCTTTAAATTAGCACAATTTAGCTGAAAGGCAAGATGGTAGTATCAAATTATTTATCCTAGGCTCCAGAAATTTTTTTTAAATATATCATTTTGGAGAAAAACTTGCATATAGAAATGAAATATTTCATGAAGTATTGTGTTGTTTCCCATATGTAAAAATACACTGAAGACAATTCAAATATGTATTTATAGAGAAATGGGTGAAAAAATTCTATAAAGTAGATTTGCACATATTAACATGAATCAATCATAAACAAACACTAGCCAATAGTTAATGTTTCTCCCAATATCTAGTATGTGTGAAAAACAAAGAATTTGAGAATTATTTCATTAGACAAATTTATCTTGGAGAGAAGATGGCAGTATGGGCACAGTTTTCAAGAGACTATGATTTAAACTGTAACAGGCTAAATGTTTTTAATTATGACTGGCTTATTTATTGTTTACATAAATTTAAAAATAAATGTGTGCAAATGTTGAAAACAGATCATCAAATATGCCAAAAATGCTGACAAGGATTGGTTTGGAGGGGGTATGGGTGATTATTACTTCTTCTTTGTATACTCCCTATAATTTTAAATTTTTTTCCAAAGAGAAAAAGTCACTATTATCCAATAATAATCATACAATTCCAGGCTATGACACTAGCTAAACTTGTTCTAAAAAAATGTGCTTTGCTGAAAATGATGGTGTATAGCTTTGTCCATGTCCCTTCAGAAGACATGAACTCATCCTTTTTATGGCTGCATAGTATTCCACGGTGTATATTTGCTACATTTGCTTTATCCAGTCTATCTTTGATGGGCATTTGGGTTGGTTCCAAGTCTTTGCTATTGTAAACAGTGCTGCAATAGACATATGTGGGCATGTGTCTTTATGGTAGAATGATTTATAATCCTTTGGGTATATACCCAGTAATGAGATTGCTGGGTCATATGGTATTTCTAGTTCTAGATTCTTGAGGAATTGCCACACTGTCTCAGCAAAGCAATACAAGGACAGAAAACTGAATACCACATGTTCTCACTCATAAGTGAGAGTTGAACTATGAGAACACATGGACACAGGAAGTGGAACATCACACACTGGGGCCTGTTGGGGGTTGGGGGGCCAGGGGAGGGAAAGCATTAGGAGAAATATCCAATGTAGATGACAGGTTGATGGGGTGCAGCAAATCACCATGGCATATGTATACCTATGTAACAAACCTGCACGTTCTGCACATGTACCCCAGAACTTAAAGTATAATAATAATTTTAAAAATGTACTTACCCAGATCTTTAAAATTATATTTGTGCATGCCTATTTTGCTTGTTTGTTTTATTTCAGGTCAGTGCATTATCATTTACAGAATATTACAGTTCCGTAAGCACAATCTTATTTAACCCTTGTATTAACCCTGTGAAATAGGTATTATTTTATCTATTTGTAAATAAGGAAATAGGTTCCATGAAGCTAGACCATTTGTCCAAGTTTGCACAGCTGCAAAGTAACAGAGCTCATAGCTCAACATATATCGTCAGGCATCAAAGTTAGTGTTTCCCCTAAAAAGTTAGTTACAAGTTTATTAAAAACAAAACTAGAAACCATACAAGAACCATCTCAATGCAAATATTTTATTGTGTATAAACTATAAAGCTGCTTCACTGCTACATGAATTTGAAATATAAGGAGATCAATCAAATAAGTCTAAAAATACATAGACACTTTATGAACTTATATGCATCTAAATATAGGAGTCATACCAACCTATTTAGGAAAATATTAGCGGCTCCAAATAAGGCTAGTATGTAGAAAACCCTTTTGCACAGAAGAAAAATCCTTTGTTCTGAGCATATATTCTTAAATTATGTGATGAAGGTGCATGGAAGTTCTACAAGTCCAATTGTGTTGGCTAGAACTGTATTAGCAGGGTACTCAATTCAACCTAGACTGAGACAATGATAATCTATTACTTTATCTAACTAGTTTCAGGCACATCTACATCTCAAGTTTCAGAAGATGTTAACAGATCTCTCTCTTTTCTTTCATCTGTGGAATCTTCATTTTTAAGTATGCTTGAGGTGAGTGGCAATATGTATAATGTTCAAGTTCTCCATGTTTCCATGGGTATACTTTCTTGCAATTTCAAGGAGAAAAGAAGCCCTCTTTTTCTCAAGTTCTTCAGAAATAAGTTAGCCATACCACAGAAATCTCTGTAGCTAGCAGGATTGGTCAGTCCTAGGTCTTTACTGCCATCCCTTTAGATCCAGGAGGGATGAATTCAGTCTCACTCAAACCAAAGGGATTAAATTGGATTATTATAGAATGGGTGAAAAGAGGTTAACCAAAACTATTCTGAGCAGGCAAATAAATAAATAAAATAAATAAATAAATAAATAAATGTGTCCACAAAACAGTCACAGCTTTGACAATATTAGGTGTGTGACCATTGGAAAGCCAGTAGGCTAACCTCTGGGAGAGGGACAGCATTCACAACAGCAACTTCACCAGATTCTCCTGGAGCTTAAACAATCACTGGAGAGAAAATGTACCTAAGATGGCATCTGGCAGATAAAAACAAAGTATCTTATAAAGTTTGGTTTCCAATTGAGTAATCAAAGATGGAATGGTTCTGAGCTACTCATATCACTTTATCAATTTACCAATTAATTACCAAGTCAGACTCAACAACATGGCAATTTTATTGAATGTAGAGAATTGTGAGCCTGTCTAACCAACGCTGTCCTTTTTAAGTCTACTGAAACCCAGGACTTTTCAGTAGAGGCTGTATGATATGGGAGTATCAACAACCACAATAACAAAAACTGTAATAACTAACTTATTGCATGCTGACCACATGCCAATAGTCTGGTAGGTAAGTAACACTTATTTTCTCATGTAATCTTAACCATAAGGAATAAAATAGACATTATCGTTTCCATTTTACAGATGAAGAAACAAATGTAGCAAGGTTGATTAATTTACCCAAGGTCAAGGAACTGACAAAGTTTGGACTCCCATTCAAGTGTATTTGACTCCAGAGCCTGAGTTCTTAACCATATATTGTTCTTTTTCATACAGCCCTGCATGGCCCCATAATACCCCGAGGAGAAGACGCAACATGAAATAGCATTTGGCTGCATTCCAATCAGTCAACATATTCATCACTAGACACACAAAGAGAGCAGGTAGGTTGGATTCCCTATGCTGAACAAAACAATACAGGCAAATACATGCACTGACCTCTAACTTGATTTGGAGATTTAGCAACTCCATTGTGAAGACTTTCCTAACATCTCAGCTGCTGTATTTAATGGGAATTTTTGTTGATAAAGTCAAGATGGATTGAAGAGAATTGATCTTTCTGATTTTCATTTTGAAAAAATTATTTAACCATCATGATTCTGTGGCTATTTCTTATGGAAAAAACTATAGAGCTGTACACAGCTTCTGAGAAGTGTTGAGATGCTGGGCACAGATGGCTTTAATTATTTGGGCAGCCATTGACAGATGTGATGGTCTAGGTTTCTGCTGCCTTGGACAGGTGTAAGCTATAGGATTTACCCAGAGGGAGTTGTGGAGAGCCAGAATTGGATAGATCCCTGTGATGGCCCCTTATTTTGTCTTAATCCACCCCTAGGTACATGGTTATCATATTTCTTTGCCTCAAGGCATGGTCAAGTCAGTCAAACCTATCAAACCAAGTTTGCGTGCAGAAAAGAAAAATCTCAAAGAGAAGAACATGCTGTTAGCAATTGGTCTCAAACTCTGCTCAGCGCTTTTACTCAGAAGGCTTTCTTCCCATTAAACTATGGCCTCATAATCGAAAGGATGTATGTTTATGTTCCTCCTGGATCAAAATAAGCACATTAACTTCTCTGATTGTAGTCTGCACAAATTATTTCAAAGAATGGAATGTCAACCTGTAAAAACCTTCATTATTTTGTTCAACAAAAAATCGTTAAGCAAGTAATGGAAGGTAGACAGACACACTTTCTGCTTTTAAGGAGCTAATGAATATTGGAAAGATCTTTCAGACCTCCCAGCTGATAAGAATAGGAAAATCAGCATTTACTATTGTCAAAGCTGTGTTCTAGGCTCTGGAAATGCAGTGGTGATCTAAGTTCTTCATGGAGCTTTCATTCTAACTGGAAAAGTGGACAAAAAAAATCCCATCTTTTCCTCTATCCACATAGGTTTATATGTCTACATATACACATATGCATACATACATTTGCATATATTTATATATACCTATATTAGATGGATTAGATATAATATACTAATTGCCGTAACAGATTCTATCTAAGGAATTGCATCTAGCTATGTATGTGAATTCAACAGAAACTCTGCAGAGGAAATAGTTTCATAAGCTGGGCTAAATAATGAATATAAGAGGGAGTTCACTAAGTGGAAAGAAAGATAGAGGAACACATTCCAGGCTCTGCAACTCTTTCTTACAAAAAGCAGAGTTATGACTTGTTACCCATGAAAAGCTGAATTGTGTCTCTTCCAAAATTCATATGTTGGAGCCCTAGCCCACAGTCCCACAGGATGTAATCATATTTGAAGGTAAGGTTCTTAAAGAGGTAATTAATTTAAAATCAGGCCATTAGGGTGAGCCCTAATCCAGTATCACTGGTGTCCTTATAAGAAGAGGAAGAAACCAGAGATATCCTTGCCCAGAGAAAAGCCATGTAGAGACACAGAGAGAAGGTACCTTCTGTAAGTCAAGGACAGAGGTTTAACCAGAAACCAACACTGCCAAGACCCTGACCTTGGACTTCCAGCCTCCAGAACTGTGAAAAAGTTAATTTCTATGTTCAAGCCACCTGGTCTGTAATATTTTGTTACAGTAGCCTTAGAAAACTAATACAGTGTCTCATATGCAAACTGAAAGGAGAACAATCTATACCTAGTGCACAGAAAGCTTTCAAATATATATTTACTGAATTAAAATGTGAGTTGCACAGCTGACCATATTGAGCACTTAAGACACATCCTATGCAATTATCTAATAGAATCCAGCTGTCCCATGATGTACCTATTATTTCTATGTTATCTATGAGGAAACTGAGAGTTGGTGAGGTTAACTGGGTTGCCCAATGTCATACAGCTTGCAAATGAGCATGTATTTGAACTCAGACAGTCGGATCCGACAGCATATACTCTTAACTCCAGCAATCTGGGGAGTGTAGGAGATGGCATAGAAGGAGAGGAAAGGCCAATTCATCAAGGACCTTGGATTATAGCTATGGAGGCTGAATTATCAAAGAGTCAAAACCTAAGTCAGTAACTAGAAAACCTGTTATGCAATTTCCTGTATTTATTCAGACTGGCTCTGAAGTTATTCACAATCCATGCACACAACTCACCCGCACCACCTCTGTACCTCACATAGATACAGCCCTCCCAACCACTAATCTCCCCACCTTGTGTAACACACACACAGATACACACACACACACACACACACACACTCTGACTCACGCACTCTCCCCAAACTCCTCAGACAATACAACTTTTTAAGAAGTCCTTTGAAGAATGCCTTAAAGGATTTGAATCAATAATCTCCTCAGATCCTAAACGGGAGCTCCCCAGTTTGCTTTTTAATGATATCTCCCAACACGGCAATCACAACCGCTTCTTAGCGTTCACTTCTAGCAAGCCTGGTCTATTCTTCGTCCGGCTCGTAGAGTATGTGTGTTTTTTAAATAAAGAAACAGACAGGGAATTAAGTCTCCATGTCCCATGTGCTTCATTATCCTGGCTTGTTGGGAATGTGTTAAACATACAGTGTGAGTTTTCATAAGTAGCAGAAAAGGATCAAAGGAACCTACTTTACCAAAGGTTTTTCTTTTCTCTCTTTCTCTTTCTCTCTCTCTTTCTTAAGCTGAGGTTCAGGTGATTCAAATCACACTAGGTAGTTGAGCTGGTAAGATATGGGAGGAGAGATCTCCAGCAGTAGTTTTTATTTCAAGAAAAGAAAACTTTTTAAGTCATAAAATGTTCTTAGGTGTCTTTGATTTTTTTCAGTTGAATTGCAAACCTGGAATTAGAAGACGTTTTGAAAAAATATGCTTGATGTTAACCCTAGGTAGTTATATAAATAGAGTGAATTGAATGAAGTTACATAGCCCAAAGATTACACTTTGCTATGCTGCTGAGATTTTACATACCGAAAACTTTAAAACTTTAAATGGATTACTTAAAATTACTTTCTCTACTGTATGTATCCCCCTTAATAATAAAGTTTTTGTATGCTCTTCTATAAAACTTTGAAGTGCTTGTTCCTAGGGGAAGAATATGTAAGAATGCCAGGATTGGGAGAATTTGAATAAATCACCCTGAGGTGAGATGTAATGTGAAGTTCGGGGGAAACAAAGTTGCTCATTTGATCCTATTTTTGTGACACAGAGGGATCTTGCTTAACTTTGGATTTCCCTAGACTAATTGAGTTCCCAAAGACAAGACTAGAATCTAGATGATCTCAAACTCAGTCCAGAGTACAAGTCTGTAATGACGACTCCTTGGGCTCTGGCTTAGGTACAGGATTTAGACATTTTTTCTAGATAATATTGTATTTTTAAACATTGCTTTCAAAATCTAGTTTTGCTAAATAAAACTCTATTACCTTTCTCTCTTAATTTTGCAGCTACTACTGTAGTATCATTTTCACCAAAAATGGTTCTGAATATTTCTTGGATGTGTACCAGCAGATAGATTGTTTTGTTTTGTTTTGTTTTTAATTTGTGTGACATCAATGAAATGGTTCAAATTTCAAATGAAAGCTCAATGAAAAATACTTGAGTGTGAAATAGGTCATGGCTAATCATGACCCTGAACAATTTTCATTGAATTTTGAATTATTTTATGCATACTTTAGTAAGTTATAATCAGACTGCCCACAATTTTTGTATCATGATTTTGTTAGTGATTAAAGATTTTTTTACATTATAATCATAGGAAAATATTTCACTATCTAAATCCTCATTAAGGTATACTTTATACACAAAAACATTCATCCTTTTTAACTGTACAGTTTAAAGACTTTTGACAAATGTATACATTCATATCAATACCATCCAAGTCAAGAGGTGGAATGTTTTTATCAAGCTCAAAAACTACCTTGTGCGTCTTTACAGTAAATCCTTGTTCCCAACCCCAATTCACTACTGGGGCTAATGGTTTCTGTAAGTATATATTAGTTTTTGCCTTTTCTAGAATTTTATATGAATGGGACCATGCAATATGGATGTGTCTGGCTTTTGTGTTTCTCTTGGCATATTAGTTTTAAGATTTATCTTTACTGTTGTATGTATCAGAATTTTACATCCACTTGTTTATTAATTCACCTGTTAATAAACATTTGGGTTGTTTCCAGTACGTGGTTATCATTAATAAAACTGCTATGGACATTCTTGTACAAGTCTTTTTGTAGACATATGTTTTTGTTTCTTCTTGGGTAGATACCTAGGAGTAGAATTGTTGGGTGGCAAAGTAAGTGAATGTTTAATTTTTCAAGAAACTGTCAAATTGTTTTCTAAAGTGGCTACACTATTTTATAGCCCCTCCAACAATGTACGAGAGTTTAATTGTTCCACATTCCAGCCAACATTTGCTACTATCAGTTCTCTTAATTTTAGTCGTTTGGGGGATGTGTAGTCATCTGTTGTTTTGGTTTTACTAAACATTTCTGATGATTAGCAATCTTGGGCAATGTTCAGATGCTTTAGGTGAATATTTTCATGTATCTTCTTTTTGTGTCTCTTCCAATATTTTGTCCTTTTTTATTGGGTTATTTATGTTCCTATTATTGCTCTGTAAGAGTTCTTTACATAGTCCGAAAACAAGTTTTCTGGTCACATATAGGTACCGTGAACTACACCTATATAGCACTATTCACTGAACTATGGCTTGCCTTCTTTTTATCTTTCTTTCTTATTTTTTTTATTTTTTTGAGATGGAGGAATCTCATTCTGTCACCTAGGCTGAAGTGAAGTGCTGCAATATCGGCTCACTGCAACCTCTATCTCCCTGGTTCAAGAGATTCTCCTGCCTCAGCCTTCCGAGTAGCTGGGATTACAGGCACTCGCCAACAAGCCCAGCTAATTTTTGTGTTTTTAGTAGAGACGGAGTTTTACTATGTTGGCCAGGCTGGTCTTTAACTCCTGACCTCAACTGATCCACCTTCATCAGCCTCCCAAAGTGCTGGTAATACAGGTGTGAGCCACCATGCCCTGCCCTGACTTGCCTTTTAATAGTCCTGACAGTGACTTTTTGTTTTTTGTTTGAGACAGAGTCTCGCTGTATCACCCAGGCTGGAGTACACTGGTGTGATCTCGACTCGCCACAACCTCCACCTCCCGAGTTCAAGTGATTCTCTTGCCTCACCCTCCTGAGTAGCTGGGATTACAGGCATACAGCAGCACATCTGGCTAATTTTGGTATTTTTAGTAAAGACGTGGTTTCACTATGTTGGCCAGGCTGGTCTCGAACTCCTGGACTCAAGTGTCCCACCCACCTTGGCCTCCCAAATTACTAGGATTACAGGCATGAGCCACAATGCCCAGCCTACAGTGACTTTAAAAGAGTGAAAATATTTTTGTTATTATTTTCTTTCTTTTATAGTCACTGCATTTTGTGTCCTAAGAAATTCTTACCTTCAGGATTGTAAAGATTTTTCTCTTAGGTTTTCTTCTTGAAATTATATCATATATATTGGATCTCTTTTGAGTTAATTTTGTATATGATATAACATAAAGGTCAAAATTTCTTCCCATATCCATATCCAATTGTTCCTATCTAACTTGTTAAAAAAAATTATTGTTTTCTCATTTGAATGACCTTAGCATAGTTTTGAGTCTGTTCCGGAGAATTTATTCTGCTTTGCTAAGCTCTGTGGGTACCCTTGTGTTAATACTATACTGTTTTGATTACTGTAGCTTTATAATGCATCCTGCAATCAGGTAGTGTAAGCTCTTCAATGCCTTTTTCCAAACTGCTTTTGCTATTATATTTTCTGCATTTCCTTTTAAATGTTAGAATCATCTTACTGAACACAGTCATTATTATATAATCTGTGTGTGTGTGTGTGTGTGTGAGAGAGAGAGAGAGACAGAGACAGAGACAGAGACAGAGACAGAGGGAGGGAGGGAGGAAAGAAGGGAGGGAAGAAGGAAGAATAAATCTGTTTGTAAAAAGAAATAAAACACATACATTTTTCTCTCATCTTGCTATACAGGGGAATATAAGATCAAGCTAAGTTGTTGAAGATGATTTGTTTATACATTAGAGTAGATGGATTCATTCTAGTAAGTAACTCTTCCTCGGCCTCAGTTTCTTTGTCTACAAAATGAGATTGTTAGTATTACCAGTGGTTTTCAAACCCTGATCTGCAAAACCTCAGGGTTTAGGAGGAGAAACATTGTGTTGTAAGTCTGAGCTGGCAGGTTCCAGAGCTCTCAGCCTCTCTCCGTGGAGAGAAGATCTCATTGGTCAGTTTTCTATAATGCAGTTCTTTATCAGACTTGTTTTAAAAATAAGCATTCACTAATAAAAACAATTTGGAAAAGCACTACATTAGATGGAGCCTAAGTCTTTCAGTGAAGTATTTCATTTGAAGCTATGTTATCTTCTAGTGGATTTGTCTACATAAGAAGCCCTGGGAAAACTGGGATTCCATGCTGCCAAATATAACACAAAATGCCTTGAATATAACTTCAGTTTCCAGGATATAGCCAGTTCTGGGCTGATCCCAGAAAACACTGGAATCAGAATTCAGATTCAAATTCAGTGTTCAGGTGCCTGGACTGCATTCTAACACACCTTTTCTTACTGAACCCTCATGGGAGCTCCATGTTACTGTCACCATTTTGCAAAAGAGAGCATTAGAACTCAGCTTAGCAAGCGATGAAGTTGAGATCTGAACTTAGCTTTCCTGACTCTTTCGGTCAGCCCCATCCCCAGTATCTTGGATCTACGAGCAGAGCATAGGCAGAGTTTGGGGATCTGATACGCATTGCTAAGTAGTCAAGAAACAGGTGAAAAGCTCAGAGACAAAGGAAGAAACCAGAACCCACCTTCATGACTACTTCATCTGAAGAAAAGCAGACCATTTGACACCTGACTCTGCTATTGATTAGTTTTGTGACCTTGGGACAATGCCTTTACTTCTCTGAAACTCAGTTTCCTTGGACATGAAATGAGACCAGTAAACCTCATAAGGTTTCTGTGCAAGAATTAAATGAGATAATGAATATGAAAATGTCTAGCTCAAAGTCTACAGATAGAAAGTGCTCAGCCCCACAGTGCCACATGGGCAGACCACAGATACATCTGCAGCTGCAGCCCTTCTGAATCAGACCCTCAACATGCATAAGAGAAAAGAAAAGAGGGAGGGCCAGGGAAATAAGATTATGGTTTCTAGGCAACCGTGGAAAGGGAATAATATAAGGGGCATTTCTCTTAAGGGTGCTACATTGGCTACTTCACAAAAAGACACCCTGTCAGGTTTTAAAAGTAAGATACAACCAACAATGTACATACAGAGCCTTTTAACAATTTGCAATTCTTCAAAATCCTCCCAACCATTCTCTCTCTTTCTCTCTCTCTCTCCTTCCCTCCCTCTTTTTCCCTCCTTCCCTCATTCTCCTCCCTCTTTCTTCCTCCTGCCTCCCTGTCTCTTGATTCTCAAAGTAGCCAGAGAGGAAGATATGAGAAATATTTTCATTCCGATTTCATAAATGATCAATCTGAGAAAATTATGCAGCACACTCATGCACTTGGGGGCTCATATTCCCCCTGAGCTGTCATCTCTTTGAGAACAGGATCTGTGCCTTATTCTTCTTACATATCTTCCAGAAAGGTCCTCAAAAAAAGTAACTCAGTGGAAGGCATTAGTCTAAGGCTTGCTCAATCAGGAAGCTCAGCCATTTTTTTCTGAAGCAGAATCTCAGGCTAAATTTCAAGGTCGCAGATATGGTGGAAAGCTTCTTCATTTGGCATGAATCTATTTAGGAATAACTTACCTTAAACATCTTGGTACATTGTCATGTCCTACTGCTAATCCATTTTTCCTTTTGTTCACCCTAATTTTTGAATAATGCATATACTTTTTTTCAAGTGAGAAACAGCCCAGAAAAGAAAAAGAAAACACTGATTAAAGATATATTTTCATTTTGCAAAAGAATATTGATGCTAGCTCATCCTCCTGATTGGCTGTAAGTTGCAAGTACAATTAATTGACCTTGGACATGACATGTTTTAATGCCAGAATGGGTGAAATTTCATGGGGGCAATTTATCTTAAGTTGAAATGCAACTTGCTGTCTCTGAATATCACCTCAGTCTGGTATTATCTCTGATTGAAGGCAGGAAGTGTTGTCCTGCCTATTAAAAATGTACTTCATTTGGACCTAAAATAAAAATATGTCAAGTGCTAAGAGACCCATATTTGAACCTTGACTCTTCAGATTTACAGTGTTCCATTATGAATATCACTAAAACTGCTCTGTGTGTCCAGATAAAATAACTACTCACCCTCCTTCCCTGGCTTGTAAAAATAAAGAGAATACAGCAGAATGCTGACTTCCTTAGAAGAAAGGGCTTTCTAGGTAAAGGTTGAGATGCCCCTGAATCCTTAGTACTGCCGATCCTCATGTTCAGTCATAAAAATAGGACCAAGAAGACATGTTTTCCTGTGGACAATGTGAGGACTGAATTTTCCAACCACCTTTGAACCTTTTAATGTTCAAATTCCTCAGTGGTGAGCATTCCAAAGCCTTGCAGGACTCCTGAAATCTGAGAAGTCTTTTCACCCAGAGACACGTTGAGCCTGAGCCGAGTTGAAGGCTCACAGATGTGGCTTGCAGCCTGTCCCGGAACAGAGTGGGGAGAACAGAACCACGGTAAATTATTTAGATGATGCTCCCTCTCTTTTCTGCCTACCCCAAAGCCTCCTTCTGTGCCAGTGCCCCTTCTTTTACCACTTTGGGGATAGGGCTTGTCAACCAAGGGGATTTTCTCACCTCCAGCCCATTCTGATGGAGGAGACATCTTTCCAGCCTCAGCCCCACCATGGGGGTGGTACTAACAGCCTTTCTTTGACTGTGTCACCCACAGCTGGAGGAGAGTCCAGCCTGGAGATAAATCTCTCACAGCTTGCTCATTCTTCTTCATGAGGCTGTGGGGAGAATGATCAATGCTGTGCTACAAGGCTAGTTTGCTCAGTGAACCACAGAGAGAGAGAGATTACAAAGAGCCCATTTAAATACCTAAGACCCCTTCACTCCCTCCTCCTAAGTCATAGACTTCCTCTTTAAATTTCAACGGATGTTATCTACAAATGGTAACCTCAGAGAGATGGCTAGCAAAGCCAGAAATACAATTTCGAGAGCTAACCCAGGCAAGCTTCCTGAAAATAAAGCCCCGTACATATTTTGAAGAGGGTGCCTCTCCCCGTGATTGCCTGAGCTGCCAGTTGTTCCATCCGATGGAAAGCAAGCCCTGGGACAAATGAGACTGAGAGATTAGCAGGACATTACTGGGGCACTGACAGGTGCAAGAAGACAAAAATTCATTTGCTAAGATGCTGAACTCCCGCTGCAGCCTCCAGGCTGGCAACAATTCCTTTCTCCAAGAACCCAAAGGTATTTCTGGAGTGGCGGGTCATTTTACACAAGCCAGAGGTCTTTGTTGGGCTTTTTGTGCTGCGCCCCGCATTCACTGTGCATTCCAGGAGTTAGCCTGTCTCTACGGCAACTGGTCACTAATCTGGCCTGCCTTTATTTCTCTTTAATAGACAGTCTGGAAGTAAGGGTGCAAGCTATGTCTTCACCATGCTCATGGCCTACTGGATGTATCATGCTAGAAACAATATTTGATAATACCATTATTACACATCCTGTTCATAACACTTGGTACATACCTTGTAATTGGTTCCCCTGCTACTAATTTCTTCCTTTGCAATTCATGTTCCTTCTACCTTAGCATCAGCATGATCATTTTAAATTAATAATGTTATTCACCTCTTAAAAACACATGGTGGCTTCCAGTCAAGTATAGGACGGATCCAATTCTCTGATGTGCTCCAGAGAATGGCTGCTCCATCCTGAGTCTTTATGTGAAAGGGACATGGAACCATAGCCAACCCATGATGGATGTGTATGCCAGTGATAAAGAAACCATTATTACTGTAAACCCTGAGACTGGGGATCATTTGTTACTTCAGCCAAACTTAGCCTAAATTGACTCAAAAATGTTTCTTGGAAGTCAACTTGTTTGAGACATAAAATGACCTTAGGGGTACTTGTAAGGACCAATTTTGTCTTAAAGAAGACACGTTTTTAAACAATACACCTTGAAGTTGAAGCCTATTCCATTCCTCTGTAGAACTAGTACTTAGAGTAATTGAGACTAGAAGTCTGACTCCTTCACTGTGATTAAAAACATTTTAATTTGAAAATTCACTTATAAAATGAAATGAAATGAAAAAAATAAAATGAATAACTGAGAAACAACCCACAATCTCAGTGTATGATCTGGTTTCCAAAATAAGGAAAGAGGTATACACTTAAAAATGTCTACTCTTCATCAAATGCTATAGAAGCTTTATATGTATAGCTGGGGTCTCAGCATGAGCCTAAGCAGGGATTCAGGCATGTCTAGAGATGTCTGACAAGTATGGAACAGGTCTGCCAGATGCTGTTTTGCATAAGAGCATGAAGAATTTTTTGGGAGCAAACTCAGGGAAGAGGAAGCTGGCCCGTGGAGAGAGGGCTGTCATTCGAGGATAGGTATGTATGGTGGCCATTGGACTTTTCTCTAAGCAGAGGTCCCATGGGATTCATCATCTCTGAGTCCTCTGGAATGAGGTGAAAGGAGACACCCAATGATGGTCATCACAAAGGTCAGCCCTGCAATAGGACCCCTGTGATGGAATGTGCCCTTAAGCAGAGAGAGGGACTTTCTTCTCTGCTTTTCCTCAGAATGTCTCTGAAGCCCCAGGCCCTATTTGCTTTCAGGAATTGTTTGCCTATTGTTAGAGGTACCCAGCAAATGCCCTACTGGAGACAGAATAGCAATAATGGTGCCAAGAAGGAGACACCCCAAAGATGGCCATAAACCCTTGAGAATTCATTACATGAAGTGGGGTCATGTGCATACAATAGGCCCAAAGCTATAGAACCACCATTGCTATTGCTGATGTAACCTCATCAATTTTTACCCAGTCAATCCACAAGTATATTTCCGGTATCCCACCTATGCAAAATATTTCTGTTACATGCTGAGCACTATTCATGAGCAATTCTCCTTGATCTTAAGGGGCTAGTCTCTAGCCCCCACAGGCTGACAATGCTGGAGAAATTCCACCTAATCTTACATTACCTCATATAATCATCATAGTAACTCCCTGAAGGACAGTCTTATCTTCTTTAAAAAAGAAAAGGAACTGAGGCCCAGAGAGGTTAAGTAAATTGCCTAAGATAACACAGCTTATAAGTTGTAAACAAGCAAAGCAAGTCAGATAAAACGCGAACAATTAATTTTCAGTGCGAGACAGCACTCCTGCTTATCACAAACAAAACAGAAAGATGAAGAAACAAACAAAAGCAGCTCTGCAGACCATTTTTCTGTGCTTCTGTGGTTGGGCTATGTCACCAGCTCTTCCCCCCGGGGGAGAAAATAGCAGCTGTCAGAGGCTGCCCACCTTGCTTTGCCTCTAGCTTGTTCTCCAGTAGCTTCTGCAATTTTTCCCCATGCCGACCCGAGCCTCAGGAGTAATCAAATCAGTAACTGATATTCAGAAAGTAGGTATAGGCTTAGCTGAAGTGGATTTTGTATGTTAATTAAGTGCTTTATGGAACCTCTGAGATCTCAGATGACACTTGGTAAATATTCCTTACTGAATCCACAGAATTTGTGAGCGGGTTCTGTATAATAAAGCAATTTCAATGTCCTGACAGATGGGCCATAGAAATTGGCTGTGTGGCTGTGATTCCAAAAGATTATATACAATGAAAACTCTGGACAATAAGTTCTTTCTCTGATTGTCGTCTACGAACTGGTTACTTTCTAGATGAGAAGAACTCGACTGCTTTCAGCTTTTATTACAGGCAGAAGAGGGGTTCTGAGATGTTTGCAGTTCTTTTGTCCCGGCATTAAGTTAAAAAAAAAAATGTACCTTCCAGTCTGCTCTCTGGTTCTTGTATAATATTCAGCCCACTAAGTGCTATTTGTAAAGCATTTATCAAAAGGATAGGAGTGATAGATTCCCTCCTCTCCTCTTGAGCTTACAGCCTCCTTTTACCCTATAATTTCTCTGTAAGAGAGAATGATTTATGTTCTGTTGTACCTTCAGCTCTTTCAGACCAGGATTGCAAATTCTTGGAGTGAGTTCGCATGCATAATCCCCCAACATGTGCATGTACACACACACACACACACACACACACACACACACACAATTCAAGAATTCTAAATGTTTACTCAGATACCCATTATGCAAAATATTTTAGAAACATCTACATAGAGTCATTTAAACATTTGAAAAGAACAAATTTAAGACTTTTAATATGTATATTTAATCTAATCTGGACAACGGTGTTAGAGCCCAAACACTTTACAATTCATTTTACTACTTTACCTTCATCAAAAGTCATCATCCTCTGCCATCTATATGGGCTGGTATATGCTCAAATGATGAAAGGAAGCCTGTGCAGTCCCACAATTAGATAAAGGCAAAATTGCCTATGGAAATGACCAAACCCTTAATTAGCTAATTGCAGGTGCAATCGGCTACTTGCACCATCAGATGAAGGGCAAGTGGTTAATTGAGCCCACAAGTGACCTACTCAATCAGAACTAACAAATGGCTCATCAGATGAGATCCCAGCCAAAATGTGTCTGCAAACAATAGCATGTGCAAAAAAATGCTCAAATCAGAGGCAGCAGTTGAGCTAAAAATAAAACCTCCAAAACATGAGATAATTAGAAAAATAATCAAAATTAGAAAAATTCAATAATGAACCATGATCACGGGGGAAGTGAGAAAGATGGGTGATGCAGCAATTTGGGGAATCAAAGGCCATAGATGCTGGAAAGAGCTTCAGCTTTGAATCATCCTTATTTAGAAATTTTAGTAAAATGTGCCACTTTCTGCCATAGTGGGCTCTTGTTCATAGAGGGATTCCAAAGAGCTCAGTACAAAATCCCGTAAAGAATAGGGGATTGGGAAATGTAAATGAATGACTGAATGGAGGACACTACATTTGCATATAGAGGACTAAGTACAAGTGTAGCTACTTCATTAAATTGATAATACTGAAGAGTTTGTTGAATTTCCCCTACACCAAACATTTTTGGTTTGACTGTGTTGCTACCACGTACAATTTAGGAAATGTTTCCTAATTTGTTGATAGGAAAAAATATCAATGACTATGAAGATACTGACAGAAGTGATAATAATGATTTGCACCTTCCAGTATAGGCTGTGCTAAGTAAAGGTACAAATCCCGAAATAGTTGCCCAAACGACAACGTACTTTTCGGTCAAAATCCATTCTAGATATGCCTCTGATTTATTTCTCCTCACCCATAAAGATTCTTTCACTCTATTATTCAGTTATCCTGACGAAGGACTTAGCCTTCACCCCTCAAGAGGGCAGAAGAGCAAAGACTTGTGCAAGAGGGCTTTTCACTGACTTAGCCCGTACATGTCTTCTGCTTACACTTTATTGGCCAGAATTAGTCTTGTGTTCTTGTCTAACCACAAGTGTTGGGGAGTACAAGCTTCTACCTGCTCAGAAAAGAAGAGACCTAAAATAGGGTTGGGTGAACTCATGACGTTTTCTCTGTCACAGAATCCAAAAACAGAGAAGAATCAACAATCCGTCTATTTGGAAATGTAAGCATACCTTTTGATAGAATGCTAGGTTAAAGAAGTAATCAAAATTTACTGTGAAAATAATTTAGAAATGATAAAAAGGAGAGCCTATCATAATAAAACATGAGGTCAGAAGCCACAGTGATACACAGAAGGAAAGGTGAAGCCATAAAACTATGGATAACAAAAACAGTAGACTGAAAATAAATGTGTCAGACCTTCACCCAAGAATCTTAAAGGAGAAAAAAAATAATGCAAAAGAAATGTGATCTAGGAATTATTAAAGATTTTTAAAGGATAAATTAAATCTATTTAAAAAAATAGATCATATTGATAAGAATTTTTAATGTGTTCTTTTTAAAGACTGATAAAGTAGAAAGATTTCTGGCTAGTATTATCAGAGGGGGAAAACAGATTTCTATGAACAGTCTTATGAACAATATAGGAGACATGAGAATAGATGTTGAAAGCTAGTAAATTTCATAGAGACTACACTCAACAATTTCAACTAATAAATTTGAAAATCTAGAAAATTGACAAAGATACAGAAAAACAGTAATTATGAACCCTAGAAAAAGTACATTTCTCTACTTAAAAATTTTTCTTTTCCCTACTTTTTTTTCCTTAAAAATGAATTACTTGCTCCAGAGTTTGTGCTGTGCTCTGGGATATCAGTATCAGGATTCAAATTCTGATTCTACCACTATTAGCAGCATCACTTTGGCCACATTGTTTAACCTGTCTATGATCTAGGTTCCTAATCTATAGCTATTCACAAGACTATTGGGAGAACATGGCAACCAGTAAACTGTCAATGAACATTGCTATTCTTTAAATAGGACCTCAATACGTGGCTTTTAAGTGAGTTACTAAAACAGATAAACAACATTTAACAGAAAAACAATATTTACACTTGTTAAATATTGTTTAATATAGTTTAAAAAACAGATAAACAGTGTTTATGTTAGTTATTGCAAAATAAAGAACATATTATAGAAAGTCATAGTAATTTTTAAACTGTGGTACGGGTACACAGGAATGGACATGCAGGTGAATCACAAATTCAGATATCTAAAGAGGTAGGCAGGAATATAAATAAGAGAAGTAGGCTTGATGTCAGACAAACCACAATGCATTTTTTTTTTTGGTTGATCTTTGACATTTTCAGTTTTGATACAGACACAGGACCAAGAAGTAGCTCTCTCTTTTAAGGAAAACGAATAGGCAATCATGGCTAAAACACCAACAGTACATGGGCAGTGATAGGAAGCAAAGGGAGTCATGACAACAAGGAAACACTGGCCCCAATTAAATGGGCACTGGCCTCTGAGCTGCAGCCGAATGATAATACTTGGCATTAAATTCCCAGTGTGACCTGATCATTTCATTTTTCCAACTTTTTACTTAAACAACTTTTCTAAACAAGGTAGGCCAACAAAAAAGCCAAAAAAATTAACATATTAGACTACATAAAATTAAAAATATTTGCATTACAAAAGACATCAATTCATCTTTTTCTTTTTTTAAATTATACTTTAAGTTCTGGGGTACATGTGCAGAACGTGCAGGTTTATTACATAGTTATACTCGTGTCATGGTGGTTTGCTGCACCCATCAACTCATCATCTACATTAGGTATTTCTCCTAATGTTATCCCTCCCCTAGTCCCCCACTCCCTTTTGTCCCTCCCCTAGGCCCTCTACCCACTGACAGGCCCAGGTGTGTAATGCTCCTCTCCCTGTGTCCATGTGTTCTCATTGTTCAAATCCCACTTATGAGTGAGAACATGTGGTGTTTGGTTTTCTGTTCTTATGTCAGTTTGCTGAGAATAATGGTTTCCAGCTTCATCCATGTCCCTGCAAAAGACATGAACTCATCTCTTATGGCTGCATAGTATTCTATGGAAGACACCAACCACCTTAAAAGGCAAGTAAAAGCCTTGAAGAAATATAAAGTATAAAATCAAAGATTAATATCTAGAATAGTGTTATCAAGTAGAACTTTTTGTGATGATGGAAATGTTAACTATTTGGTGTAGATTCTTTTGGATATTTCTCTCTACATTTATTTTCCTATGCAAGTACACAAAAATATGTTATAATAACAATGCCAATAATAATAATAGTAATATTACCACTGCTCAGAATGTGCCATATACTCTTTTAAAATATTTTTATGTGTAAACTTATTTGATCTTTATAATAACCTCATGAAGTAGGGACTATTATCCCATTTTGCAGATAAGGAAGCATCGCTTTTAAGAACTGGCACAAGACAAGGAAGCCCTCTCTCACCATTCCTATTCAACATGGTATTGGAAGTTCTGGCCAGGGCAATCAGGCAAGACAAAAAATAAAGGGTATTCAATTAGGAAACAAGAAAGTCAAAGTGTCTCTCTTTGTAGATGACATGATTGTATATTTAGAAGACCCCATTGTCTCAGCCCAAAATCTTCAGCAAAGTCTCAGGATATAAAAATCAATGTGCAAAAATCACAAGCATTCCTACACACCAGTAATAGAAAAACAGAGCCAAATCATGAGTGAACTCCCATTCACAACTGCCACATAGAGAATTAAAATACCTAGGAAAACAACTAACAAGGCAGGTGAAGGACCTCTTCAAGAACTACAAACCAATGCTCAAAGAAATAAGAGAGGACACAAACAGACGGAAAAACATTTCATGCTCATGGTTAGGAAGAATCAATATCATGAAAATGGCCATACTGCCCAAAGTAATTTATGGATTCAATGCTATCGCCATCAAGCTACCATAGACTTTCTTCACAGAATTGGAAAAAAAACTCCTTAAACTTCATATGGAACCAAAAGAGAGCTTGCATAGCCAAGACAATCCTAAGCAAAAAAACAAAAACAAAAACAAAAACAAACAAAGCTGTAGGTATCACGCTACCTGACTTCAAACTATAGTACAAGGCTACAGTAATCAAAACAGCATGGTACTGGTACTACAACAGAAATAGAGACCAATGGAACAGAGGCCTCAGAAATACCACCACACAACTACAACCATGTGATCTTTGACAAACCAGAAAAAAACAAGCAATAGGGAAGGAAAGAATTCCCTATTTGATAAACGGTGTTGGGAAAACTGACTAGCCATATGCAGAAAGCTGAAACTGGATCCCTTCCTTACTCCTTATACAAAAATTAACTCCAGTTGGATTAAAGATTTAAACATAAGACCTAACACTATAAAAACCCTAGAAGAAAACTTAGGCAATGCCATTCAGAACATAGGCAAGGGCAAGGAGTTCATGACTAAAACACCAAAAGCAATGGCAATAAAAGTGAAAGTAGACAAATGGGATCTAATTAAACTAAAGAGCTTCTTCACAGCAAAAGAAACAATCATTAGAGTGAACCAGCAACCAACAGAATGGGAAAAAAATGTTTGCAATCTACCCATCTGACAAAGGGCTAATATTCAGAATCTACAAAGAATTTTTAAAAATTTACAATTTAAAAAAACAAATAACACCATCAAAAAGTGGGTGAAGAACAGACACTTCTGAAAAGAAGAATTTATGCAGCCAACAAACATGAAAAAAAGCTCATCATCACTGGTCATTAGAGAAATGCAAATCAAAACCATATTGAGATACCATCTTATGCCAGTTAGAATGGTGATCATTAAATATCAGGAGACCACAGATGCCAGAGAGGATATGAAGAAATAGGAACACTTTTACACCGTTAGTGGGAGTGTAAATTAGTTCAAGCATTGTGGAAGACAGTGTGGCAATTCCTCAAGGATCTAGAACTCAAAATACCATTTGACCCAGCAATCCCATTACTAGGTACATACCCAAAGGATTATAAATCATTCTATTATAAAGACACATGCACATGTATGTTAATTGTGGCACTGTTTACAATAGCAAAGACTAGGAACCAACCCAAATGTCCATCAATGATAGACTGAATAAAGAGAATGAGGCATATATACATACATGTAATGGAATACTATGCAGCCATAAAAAAGAATGAGTTCATGTATTTTGCAGGGACATGGATGAAACTGGAAACTATCATTCTCAGCAAAGTAACACAAAAAGAAAACCAAACACCACATGTTCTCACTCATAAGTAGGAGCTGAACAATGAGAACACATGGACATAGGGAGGGGAACATCACACACCAGGGCCTGTCAGGGGATGGGGAACTAGGGGAGGGATAGAATTAGGAGAAATACCTAATGTAGATAATGGGTTGATGGGACAGCAAATCACCGTGGTGCATGTATACCTATGTAACAAACCTGCATGTTCTGCACATGTACCCTAGAACCTACAGTATAATAATAAAAAGAAAATATTAAAATGATTTACCAAAGATAAAAAAGTGAAAAAAATGATAATAAATACTTCCAGAGTGACTCTAAAGATCCTATTGCCTTTCCACCAAGAGAGTATGAAAGAATCCTTTTTCTCCCATCTTAACTAAATTATATACTGCCAATCTTGTTTTTTGTCAATTGCAAATTGAAAACTGATATCTGAGTTATCATATAATTACTGGCCTTTTGAATTTATTCTTCCATTGATTTTTTATATTAATAATTTATAAAAGCATGTGTTATTCTATATCTACACTGATTAACATGGTAGACCCTAGCCATATGTGACTACTACCATTTAAACTAAGTTGAAGTCAAATAAGACTTGCCATACTTCAAATGTGCATATTCTCTGATAGGAAGGAGGCAGTGGAGAAGACTAAAACTAAATGACTGAAGAGAATTAGAAACTTCAGAGAAAAAGGAGAAAGTAATATGATCACACTCAAATAGCCATAAACCTAGACAGTTGGTACTGGAAGGAAACTTGGAAATATCTGATTTTACAGTTCTCGAATTCTGTTGTGTGAAGTCCTGAAATTCACTTGGTCCCATTTTCTATTGATATGACTACATGAGAGTGAAACTTTTAACATCCAAAATACAGAATGGATTAGTAAAAGTAGTCACTTTGTGAACTTTTTGGTGGGCTTTACCACTAATAGTGTGACTTTCAACATGATTCTTATTTTTCCATACTGGGTTCACACAGATGAAAACAAAGAAGATAGCTTCCTTTAAACTGGTCAAAGAGTAATTGATGTGAAAAATAATGTCTGGGAAAAGCATGAATGTAATGGCTTGGTTTAAAGCCACTATCTAATGTGTTCGGGTAGTCAAATGACTGTTTGATGGCATTGCATAGCCAAACACTAGGTGTTAACTTCCCACAAACACGCAAGCATCTTTCTAAACAGTGTTGGATCGGGCCATGTAAACAATCGGTTGTATTAAGATGTAGCCTTAAAACTGCAGTTGTTCAGAGTTGCTAGTTATTACATTGGCAGTATGCTCCAGAATAGCCTTCTTTACAGAAAGGTTTTATGATGAACTAAAGACAAAGTGCTAGTATACACATATTTCAAAGATTTTAAGGAAGAAAAAAAATTGTGTTTATCAGTGAAGGAGCTCCATCTATTAAGTCGCTAGCAAAAATACACCAGCTTTTCAGAATCCTGGTGTTTTCATGCTTATAATTGCAAATAAGGTGTCAGCAAGGAAACCGAAACTTGAAATTTCTCCTGAATAAATAAAGTGGATTTTTACAGTCTTGAAATATGACAGACAGAGGTGCTAAGGCATCTGAGTTTTTAAATGAAATAACTGACAAATCTTATATTGTTATCAGATATATTTGAAAAGTATTTCCTTCCGAAGACATTTAAACCAATTGTATAGAAGCCAGTTTATTAATACTCCTCAAATGAAACACTTGCCAAGTAATGCAAAGTGAGGAACTATTTGATGTTGGTGAGTTCACCCTGAGAAAAAATATTTTATTATTTCTTTTTTCTTGACTAATTGTTAATCAAACAATAAGTTTAACCACAGAAAAACTGTTATTCTTTGTAAATAACTTCTCTATCTCAATCAGGATTTTTGTGTCATGAAACCAAAACAAATCGATGGAATAGCTGAATTCAGACACCAATTATCCTTTACAATCCCTGATTTCAAACTTATATTTATTGATGTATAATTTTGAAATATTTTGGTTGACTTTAAATAGGTATACGTTAAATATATACTTAAGTCTATATAAATAAGCACATATTCTAACACAAAAATACTTCAAACACTGCCTTTTTTCCTTATATATTTGAGTTCCTTATATCATTTTTTAAAAAGAAACATCAACAGAAATAAAATAAACTTGATTGAACCGACTCTTTCAATTTATAGAATAGGAATTTGGGGAAGGGAGGCCACAGGTTAGAGTATTCAATACGTTCTGACATATTTGGGAGTAAATTGTGATTTTATCACTTACTTTCTGTGTGCCACTAGCTAAATTTCTTAATCTCTCAAAGTTTCAGTTTCATAAATGATTAACGTAACAATCTATTCAATATAACAATAGAATCTAACTCAAGGGTTGTTATCATAGTTAAATTAGATATAGTGAATTCTCTCTAAAAAGAAAACATACAAACAAACATACACACAATGAAAATTGCCCTGCATGGGAAAGTGACCCTGTATTACCAGAAACCAGCAGTAGAGCCTGGAGTCAGGCAGTCGTCCTAATTCCACAGTGTTTGCTTTATTATACTCATCTGAGTCAAACCCAGTAGAGGAGTTCACCTTAGGAATGAAGACACATGGCCTCTTTTGAAAGGAGAAGGGACAGAAGTCCAGGGGGAGTAAAAGAAGATGAATTCTGAGATGGAAAGTGGGAAATGGCTAGAAATCTTTTTTCTTTTTAAGTGGGAGTTTATTTGTTGAAAACTCGAACTTTTGAGTGACATGGAAAAAGATGGAACCAGGTTTTTTAGGCAAAAAGTCAATTAATTTTTATGAGAATAATATAATTTATTGAGTTTAATTTTCAGCTTGGAAAGAATATGAAACTTTGATTTCAGTAGAATTTACATTTCAGTAGAATTATAGGTTCAGACTTTGCTATTCAGTAACTGTGTGGCTTTTGGCAAGTCTTCAATCTCTACATAGCTTTTTTGCAAGGTTACTGTAGAGATTACATTAAATACATTAGATGAAGTTCCGGGCTGGTTGCTGAGGCCCCTGGGCCAAAAAGCAGACAGATGACCCAGGTCCTTCTAAATCATGAGCTCCTTGAAATCAGAAACCATTTCATCCTCATGTTTTATTGAGTGTTGATAAGCCCTGAACTCTTGTTTCTTATATTTTTTATCTGAATATTTGACCTTTTGTCCTGCTAGTCATGACCCAATTTATAAGACCTGCTGCTTCATACCTTGGTCTATTTTACTACTCTGAGCTTCTGCTTCCTGGGAATAAAATGAGAATGATGACCACTTTGTAGAGGTATTATAGGATTTAGAAGTAAAGCATGCAAAGTCTTTAGCATAGTCTCATCACAAAGAGGAAAATTCAAGTTTTAGTATCTACTGTTTTCTGATTGTCTTCCCCTGTTAAATGGCATAATAGTGCAGTTTTCTAAAGTCTAAATAAAATGTTTAAAATGTGAAAAGACTTCAAATTGTAAAATTCTAAACATTAACATAATCAGCACACAATAATTTATATATTTTTAATAGAAGATAAAACAGAAACAGTAAGTACTAGAAGTTAAATCTTTCTCAGTACATTCTCAAATGGAGGGATATTCTTCCTGTAATTTGTTGGTTAAATGAGGTTCTTCCACCTGCACTCTGGAAATCATTCCCTAAACTTTTTTCAAGAAAGTTGTTCTATAAATCAATGAATTGTAGCCTCTATAAGATCAAGCTGCAGCTGGTAGTATGCACACTTAACAAATTTACATTGATTTTCCAAGGATGCTATGGAGGAAATTTCTATGCTGGGTGAAAGATAGGACTAAAGTGATAGAAATGTTGAACTGGAAATCTCCTGCCCACAGTAATCCACCCAAGTGAATATTTATCTATCTCCTTTACAAGCACTTACAGTAACAGGAGGAACATCGTTGTATCAGGCAGCTCATTCAACTTTCAGAGCACCTTCACATTTAGAAAGTTATTTGTTATACTGAGCTAAAACCTACCTCTTATTAGTATACATCTTTCCTCTGAAGCCATCAGAAATGGTTTCTTCCATCTTCTGTGTGAGTATGCCAAATATTTTGAGATAGAGATCAAGCCTTTCACCATTTAAGCATGCCATTTGCCATCACACAAGACAGCTGGAGAGAAAAGTAGTCACTGGGTTTAAGGAGCATCTCAGACAGGGTTTTGCAAACTCTCTAACCACAGCCTGTCTGTTGATTGGCCACATCAGGTCCAAAGGAAGCCACTGAATATCACAAACCACCAAAATCTGCTCCTTCTCTAGAAATTTTCTTGCATACTTGTAAACTGTTGTCATTTTCTATGGAGTATGAAGTAACGCTTCCGTAAAACACTTGATTTTTGTGGGAAAAATCATCCTGTATATTTAATAGCTACAGGATTATGATTCCATCTCATTTTTTATGTCTCAGGTTCAAGTGCCTTTTTGTCAGCTTTTTGGTATTCATCTCCAATCCCTTCTCCTTCATTTTCTCACCATAGGATTTTTCTTCCTTTTCAGTAAGTCATTTGTGAGGTTTTCTCAAATCATTTTATCTTTGCCTCAAATAGGGTAACAAATTGGCATGGAGCCTACCGATAGTCGGGATGATCTCCAGCAGGAAGAAAATCATAACAGGACAGTAGAACACCTAACCTTCTGAGCCTCTTGGTGACTGAAAGGCTAGGGTTGGATTTTGTATTGCCACAGTTCTGTTGTCTATTTCCAAGTACTCCTAAGTGCTACAAAGGCAGGGACTCAGGTTTCCTGTCACTGGTAAGCCAATGCATCTATTACTTTGTCATCTTACTCTTAGTTGCCCAGGTATGAAACATAAGTCATTTCCACAGGTCTCCGCAGACCTAGTTCCAGATGCTCAGCAAGACCTTTTTTAGTCTCCAGGCATTCTTCACTGCCATCTGTAAACCAGTCTCACTCATACTCTTCACTTAATGGCATTTTTTTGTGTTTTTATATACATGATGGAGATCCTTGTAACACTTCTGTGATGTATACAGAATAGATATTATTAATAATTAGTACTTTGCAGATGGAGGAGTCAAGGGTCTGAAAGAGTATGTTTTCCTGCACAGATTCTAAGTGTTGGAGCTAAGACTCCCATGCAGGTCTTGGACCCAAAGTTTCAATTTAACTCACACTATATTACTGATACCATTTATTTCTAAAAATAAACAGACAATGTAATCTACTATGGAAATTACTCTCTAAGTACAAAAAGTTTTCACCTAAATTCTTTAATCTTGGCTTACAAAAAGTAACTTCATGAAGTATCCCTAGAATACTTTAATCCAAAGCTTGCTCCCTGCTTCTAAATCCAAATTAAATATGTTGTCACTTCCACTTTGATTTTAAATTATATTCATTCATTCAATATTTCTTCGTTGTATCAGAGAGTCAGACATTGGGAATTCAAGGTCAAGTAGGACAAGGTCCCTGTTTTTGAAGAGTTTTACTGTGTAGTATAGGAAACAGGGAAATAAATCGGTAATTTCAACACGATTTTAAAATGATATAAAAATAATAGTGTTTATAATAACAATGACTAACATGTATTGAGTACTTATTATGAGTCAGGTACCATTTAAAGACTTCACCTATGTGGTAAAATAATACACAGAGTGTATTATGATTTACATTTTCTTATGAATATTTACTGCTTGCCCAATTTGTTTGCAAGTTGGTCAAAATAAGAACTTTCCTGATTACCTTGTGTGTGCCCTCATGTAAACCAAAATGAACCAGTTTGTGGTAGTAGTCTGGGGATTGTTAACAAATTAAACTAGGATACAATAAAAAAAAAAAAACCTAACTTGTTTTAATGACAATTGTTGCCAAGAGAGACTTTTATTATGAGAAACTATTTTGTCTAGGTTGAGTACAGATCATGAAAGGACAAATTTTAATAGCATTTGAACTGAATGATAGCTTTAAATGCACAAAAAGTCAAAAATGGCTAAGATATAAAATATAATGTCTCACAGATCAAAAGTGTATATGAAGAATTAACCTTACAAGAGAAGGAGCAAAAGGTAAAAGCAAGGAATTGGAGTATGTACCAGCCCTAGCTAGGTTATTCTGCCACAATGAACAAAAATCTTAGTGGTTCAAAACAGTGGTTTTCAACCAGGAGCAATTTTCCCCATAGCCCCATCTGGCAATGTCTGAAGGCAGTTTTGGTTGTCCCAAGTGGGGAAGTGGGTGCTACTGACAACAAGTAAGAAACTGCCAAGGTTACTGTTTATCATCCTGTAGACAAAAGAGCTCTTTCACATCACTCCACCCTTGTCTTAGTCCATTTTCACACTGCTATAAAGAACTTCCCTGAGACTGGGTAATTTATAAAGGAAAGAGGTTCCACATGGTTCCACATGGCTGGGGAGGCCTCAGGAAACTTACAATCATGGTGGAAGGGGAAGCAGGCACATTTACATGGCAGTGGCCAAAAGAGAATGACAGCACAGGAAAAAGTACCATTTATAAAATCCTCAGATCTCATGAGAATTCACTCACTATCATGAGAACAGCATGGGGCAACCACCCTTATAATCCCATTGCTTCCATCCCTCTACACTTGGGGATTACAGGTCCCTCCTGCCACACATGAAGATTACAACTAGAGATGAGATTTTGGTGGAGTCCCAGAGTCAAATTACATCAACCCCCTAAGAAAAAATTATCCAGCCCTAACTGTAACTAGTTGGATTGAGACTGAGAAACTCTAAATTCAGGTAACCAAGGGTTATTACTTGGTTATACATGTAGTAACCCTTGGTTATCTTAATTTGTACAACATGTCCACTGTGGATCAGCTTAGAGCTTTGCTCTCTTGTTATCATCATCCTCATGGCTCAGGATAACAGGACAACATGACTGAGAAGAAAGAGAGAGCTGTGGAGTATCTCACAGTGGCAGCTAAAAGATCCCATTTTGAAGGGACATGTATTATGACTTCCACTCAAACCCATTGGCTAGAACTAGTCCTGTGGTTCCACCCAAGCAAAAAGGAGCAAGAGAGTGCAATTCTACTGTGTTCCCTCAAAATGGGCATACTAATATGTATGATGAACACAGATGAGTGGTTTGAGGTATGGAGTCAGGGAATAAGAACAATATTGAGCAGAATTGCTGCTGTTCTAATGACATTCCAAAGTTCTGAACTCAATGGTTTCACTTTGAGAGTATCTTCACATAAAAGGACAAATATTCACAACCAATGTGGTTCAGGCATTTTTCAGCAGAAAATGGTTAGAAAGAAAGCCTATCTTCTTGTTAACATGTAAAAGCAATTGTCATAGTACTTAATTGCTAAGAAATAGTCCTCAAATCCTTGTCCCTCCTCCTTCCTTTGCAGAGTAGATCAAGAGTAAGAGCATAACTAAAGAACGAGCTAATCAAAAATGGGCTATTTCTTTTCCATGACGTAAGAGAAGAGAATATAAGTTTATATTTAACATATGTTACTGGAGACCTTTCCTCTTTTGTGCCAGAATTGTATCAATTATCTTAAGGGTTCCATAACTCAACTATCTCTCCTCACTTCTTCCTGCAAACTTTTGTTACATGGAACTTTAAAAATTTGAAATCAGTTCATGCAGTTTCCTTAATTAACTTCTCATGACCCTCAACTTAAAACCCTAACTCCTCACTTCTATGATTTAGTTTCTTACTAAATTCATTCTCCACTTCTCATTTTTTCTCGGTGGTCCAACCACTGACATTTCTCTGAACACAATGTTGATCTCTCAAGTTTCATGCCTTATTGCCAGCTGACTTCCTCTTCCCACTGGCCTTGGCAAACCATACTTTGTCCTTAAAAAGTGCTCAGCCATAACCCTCTTCAGGAATACTTTCTCTGAGTCTTCAAACCCCAATATTCATTTCTGTGATAATATTTATATATTACTTGACTGGTTCTGTATCTGATTGTTTTATTTAAACTGCTTCTAATGGGGCCACATTTCCGTCTATATCCTTGGAGCCTAGCACAGAGCCTGACAAAGAATGGTATCTCAGTAAATGTTTTCTGAATCAATTATTAAAATATAAATTTTATTTGCTGTGCATTCATGATTATTTTAATGACTTCATGTTATTTAGTCAAGCAATATCCAACTTTAAAAATTGAGATACCATTTTACTTTAATTAGAAAAAAGATCATATAAAGAAAAATATCAAATACATTGATTTTTATTTCCTACAGCATTACAGAAAAACAAAATTGTTGCCTTCCTTTATTAGATATAGCTCTTAGGAAGGGACTGAACAGAGGTATGAATGACTCAATAAAGTTAAATGGGCAAAAAAAAGTTTTCACATATTTTCTTTCCCAGGAGTAGTTTCCACTCTTTCACAACAAAATTCTACTTTTGTTATTATCTCAGGATGGCCAGACCTGGACTTGAATCCCAGGCTTGCCTCCATCATTTCCTCTGGAGACTCTTTCAACAATAAAGAGTCTCCCAGAAGAGCACTGCTAGCTTAGTCCGTATCTGTCACTTTATACAATCCTATGATATGGATCCTACTATAATCCCATTTTACAGATGATAAAATAGAGGCATTAAAAGGCTAAATAAAATCAGCTAGTACATCAGATTCAGGCAGTGTGATTTAGGGACCACATTTATAGTCCTTACACTACAATATCTTCTATAGCAAAACATATGTATTAGAATGGCTTGAAAGCTTCATCCCTGGAAAAATGGCTCTCATAATAAAACGGGTTTGAAAAATAATTTGGAAGGGAGAAGAACATCAGTGGATATATTTTTATTATTTTGTTCACTGTCCATCTGAGTCCTCATCTTTTTTTTTTTTTTTTTTGTATTATTTACCTTAAGAAATTAGGTGGGAGGCAAAGATTGCCTTCACTGTGGTAAAAATCTTTCACATTTTTTTCTGGGAAAGATGGAGGGCACAAATGGAATAAGAATATTCACCCTGAAATGCTTATCTGTATAATCTTCCAGGGCTTTAAGTTTTCTTATTTTTATATACAGAGAGAAAGTCATAACTGACCTCAACAGAGGTCATTCCTTTTCGAGAATGACTCATATGCCATACAAACCATAAGTTATGAAGTTGAAATCTAAGAGGAAGTGGCCAACTTGTCAGCTGTACCTGAAGAACTTCTTTTCAGTAGGAACCAACTTGATATGCTTATTATTGAAGTGAATCTACTCTACTTGGCCTCTTTCTGCAACAGATTCAGGAAAAACCATTATTTAAAGATGATCATGGCTTTGATGAGGTGATAACTCTCATTTAACGCTTGTATATAGATGCCAGTAACTATCTGATCCTGCAGGAGAAGACAGCAGCAAAATAAGGATAACTTCAGTTACGACTGTTCAGTGTCATTTCCCTGTTCTCAAATTGGGGGAAAGAAAGAGATACACTAACGTGCAGGCAGCACTGAATCACTAACAATGAAGACAAAGCATGATGCAACTTCCTGATTTGACTCAAAGCTTATTTTGAACAGTATGTTTTATTTCAAACAGGTATTGAAAGAGGTATATTATGAAAATGAATTTTAAAATTGACATGAATTTTTAAAATTTATTTATTCAACAAATATTTACTGAGTATTTGTACAAAGTGTCAGTGTTCCTATCATGGGCAGAAGAATCAAATGGACCCTGATCTCAGGAAATTTAGAACCTAAGAGGAAGGGAGAGGAGTTAGTTACAGAAGCTAGATAAGTGCTCTGAAGAAAAAAATCACAGTTTTTAAAGAGGCTAGCACAAAGGCAAGTGAAGCTCAAGCTGAGAGCTGAAGGATGAGAAGGAGCTGCGTAGGTAAAAGGCTGGAGAGGCAGTGGTGGACCGGGATGTAGATGGGGCAGCATAAGCCCAAAGCCTTGATGTGGGCAGGGATTAGGAAGAAGACCAGTGACACTGAAGCCCACAGGGTGAGGGAGACAGTAGTGGACCAGGCTGGAGATGTTGCTGGTGCCAGACAGTGCAAGGGCTTGTGAGCATGTCAGAATTGTAGAAAACAATGAAAGTAAGTTCTGGCTTCAGGCCACTTTCCAAGTAACTGTCTGATACTTCCAGGGGAAATAGGTACCTTCTTCTCTGATACTGAGCATATGTGGATGTAATATAGCATGGGGAGAAATGCCAGATATAGGTGATGGGGAGGAAGGCAGCAAATCACACTGCCATGTGTGCACCTATGCAACAATCTTGCATGTTCTTCACATGTACCCCCAAACCTAAAATGCAATTTATATATATATATATATATATATATATATATATTCCATATATATATAGAATATATGTTTATTATATATCTTGAAAGGTCCGTTGTAGTGCCCCTAACCATCACTCTGTCCCAAATTTGCACATGAGAAAACTGAGGCTCAGAGAGGTGAAATGAACAAGGTAGAATAAATTTTAATCAACTGAGCTGGGGTTGAACTTTGATCCACTGGACTCAACTCCGTAGGAGGATTTTGAAGCTAACTTTGTTTCCTCCAAAATTTTGCCTGTGACAAGTCAGGGCTAGGTTTATTCTTTGGGCAATAGTTTCCATTTTTATTGCTTTTAACGTTGACTTCAGTATGATTTCTTTTAGGTCCAGCTGTTCTGTGGAGCTCCAAAGCAACACCAAAATACATTTGCATGCCTGGCTTTATATGATCCTCTTTTTGTCACTCTATCAATCCCAGGTACATCCAACACTCAAATGCAGACAGATTTCTTTTTGCCCATCTGAGATGTGAATCACTGGTCCATGCCAATCACATGTTGCACAATAAATTCACTGCTCTATCCTCAACAGGTCACTCTCATTCTACCTCACTTGCCTGGAATTTACAGGGAATTCAGAATTTGTCAGAGTTGAAACTGACTCAGTGTAAATTCTTACTAAAAGAGATTTAGTTAAGATGAATCCTTGACACATCCAAGGTCTTAGTGAATCGGCACATTTACAAATATCACTCTAATAGAATTTCTCCCAGAAAAAAAGAGATAATGAAAAACTGAAACATTTAAGTTGTGCTTAAATAATTTACTTAATGAGCAGTATTTGCACAGAGTAGAGTGCTGCCTGAAGTGGAATCACAAATATCTTTTTCTTAATGCTGTAGAGAGCATCTGGTGGACTCGTTTGTGTCATAGAACCAGAGTACTGCCAAGTGTGACATTCCATTCCTTAATGAATCCAAGGGTTCAGCTTCCTGGCAAGGGACCATCAGTTAGGCTTATTTTCTATTCCCTTTCAGCACCAGCTCTTGTAGTTGATGTTCTTCTCTTAACTAGCTGTTATTTTTGTTTTGTTTTGTTTTTACAAAGAAACAATTTATCACATTATGAGAATTGAGAATTACTAAGTTCTCCTCAAAAAGTGTGGAACCACAAAACTGAAACACAAAAGCTGGGTGGCTGGCTACATACACAGATTCAGTGGCTTCGTCAAAATGCAAGCCTTACAAACCCATGAGACTCAAAGTGCTATTGCAGCAAAATGATAAATCACCTAAATCCTGGTCTTGCAAGGTCCCTTGTGAATAGCTGAATCCCTGGATGCTAAATTTACAATGGCTAATGGTCTACTCTGTTTTCTTAAGTTTTCACCTAACTTACATTTCGCTTTTTATGTGTTAATATCCAAAGTTCCATGTATCCTTTGTGTATACCATGTTCTCAGCTTAGCCTGCCCACCTTCTACTTTTGACTGTGAACTTGCCACATGATTTTAATCAATTTATCATTGACACTGACCTTAAATAGCACCCCCCAAAATCCCCATAGCCATTTCTGATTATTCTGTTAATCTGTTACTACCAAAGTTAATCAACCAAGGATATAAACAAAACTCAGACTGATTAAAGCTCTAGTTTATTCTGCTCTGAGTGAAAGAAACACCGACTAAAATATATATTTGTAATTGTTTCAAGTGACAAAGTCATAAGTTCAGTAAAGTACTATATGTTCACAAATATTATAAATAAAAGTGATACAAGAAATGATCATGATCTAGTATTAAGTGACCAAACACGCTATAAAATTGCAAGTATAGTGTGATTTCAATTGTATAAAACATATAATAAAAATGCTACAATTCAATATACAACAAATTAATAGCAATCATCTTCTAGGATTGTAAATAATTTTAATTTCCTCATATTAATCTGGATCTCCAGTTTTTAAAGACTGCATAAACAAGATTATTCAAAACATCAATAGCATCCATGAGGCATCTTAGTCTTAAAAAATTGTAGACCAACTCCTTAAAGCACTGCTCAAATTCCTCCACAGTTTCAAAAGCTAAAAGTTAGGGCCAGCAACTTGAGGAATTTAATAAAGAACAAGTTCAATTCCCAACTTCAATTCCCCTGAAAATATGACAGGATTTTAAAATGTGCCTGGAAAACTGCATCTGGGGTTTTGCCAATCCCATAACGTTTGGGACGTTTGCTGAACCCAAAACACAGCCGGGCCCACGCATCCATAATTAAAGCCCTCCCCCCAAATGAATTCATTGCTTTGTGGCACCATCTGTCTCATTCCCTTATTTACATAATAGGGAACCCTGCTCCGACTGCAGCAAATGAGAAGCCACAAAAGAATGGCGAGTGAAGATGAAATGTATACATGGAGACATCAGATTATGTATAATATGGTCAAATCCCCTCAATTTAAAATTTCTAAAAAATCTCAAAATCCATCACAACGTTCACCTCGGCCTCGTTCCAGCTCTCAGAACCTCCTTCCTCCTTATGCTGCATGTGCAACTCTCACTAATCTGGCTGGTTTCACTCAAAGAGTTCATTTGTCACATTTTATTTTATTAAATATTTTATTTTCCTCTTGTGGACCCATTAGAACGCCAGTTAGGGAAAGTAGCATAAATCAGTTGCATTTGATATTCACTAAGGATGCAGAGCAAATAAGCAGGTTCATGTTAACCTGAAATTTAAAAATGAAAAAAAAAAAAAAAAACCTGTCCCCAACATAGAGCTTCCATGAATCCTTCTCATTTTCCTTCTGTTCCTCTCCTGGGAAGTTTCTGTCCTAATAAGGAAGCGTGAGCAGTGGATGTGTTCAAAGACAGACAAAGGGCTGATTTTTAATATGCAGCAGTCACTCTAATCCCATGTTTTGTGTCCCTTCCTACAGGATCTGAGGCAGGGACATCCTTCTCAATCCCCATGGCAGTCACAGGCAGTAGAACAGTAAGCACTAGTCTAAGAGTCAAGTGACTTGGACTCATATTTGGGCTCTGCCACCAGCTTTTGGTGACCTTGGGCAAATCCATTTCTTAGAGCTTCCGTTTCCAATCAGCACTCTGCTAACCCATAAACACCTGAGATGACATTCTTCCCTGTGGACCAGAGTTCCCATTTACATGCCTGCAGACACAGATGCAGTCCCAGCCACTCACACTGAGGACAGAGGATTAAGGCCTGAGCTCCTTCAGCCCCAGGGCTCACCTTTCACATGACCAAGCACCCTCAGGCAAGGGGAGAAAAATGTCAAGGTTTAGAGGCATACATTGTCTTCTATACCAAGTTAGAGATCAGGAGGAAGCCTCCTCAGCCCAGCACTGAAAGCAGAAGCAGCAGCCACACCTCGGATTAAAATTATTACAGGTTAACAGTGAGAACAGTGGTTTAATCAGTGCACTGCGAACAGCCTGTGTAGCAAGGTGCCAACAATGAACATATCCTTCATCCTGTCTCTGGCCTTTCAATCAGAATATCTAGGGATCAAATCTGGGAATCAGTATATTTATTACATTCCCTGGATAATTCTGATTCATAGCCCACACTTGGGAAATATTAGATCCCATAACTCTCACTGTGATAAAAGAAAGGTTAGCACATCTTTAGGAAAAACAGTTCTTTAAGTTCTAAACTCCAGAAGGACTCTGTGATGTATCTGCCTTAATTCAGAGGTCACTGAACAGCAGAATAGATAAGAAGTGATTTTATTTCCTGAGTGCAAAAATGTCCATGCAGACACATCTTACAGCCATTTGCATTCAACCTGAGACCAAAACCCCAAACATTTACCTGGTGAAAGTATTTCTGCTGGAGCAAAACTTATAAGGTTTAAGCTGGACTTCTAATCTATTCCTGGCGATCCACAAAGGCTTTTATAGTAGCCACCACCAAAGAAGTTCTCCTCACAATTTCCAACCAGTCCCTAAAACTACCTTTTCAAAAAAAAAAAATGACCATAATAATGATAATGTATTTTTGATATAGACTAACATTTTTCTCAATCCTATAAGATGTATGAATAAAAGAAGCTTCAGAAAACATTACAATTTTTAATGATGTATAACACAATCCAAATACAACATCTGTTCTTGCCTTGAAAATACAGATTGACGGCAAATCTGCTAGACTGCCATTCTGACCAGACGCCCTCTGCTAAGCCCCTCCTGTTTTCATGGCAGGGGCCACTGCTAGCGTTGCAAACAGTAAAGAAGTGTATTAGCAAACAGTGTGTGATCGTGAGGATAGCTGGTGTGGACCTCCAGGTCTTCCACTTACTAGCTGTACAATTCTGAAGTACGAGGTAACCCTGACTATTGTCTCTAGAATTGGATAATAGCCACCTGTCTGATGGGGTTGGAGGATCAATGAGATAAAGAACACAAAATCTAAGTACACAGTAAAAACAAGGTGTATATTATAAGACATGATGCTGTCTTCCTCTGAACTGGCAGTCTGATAGAGAAGATTAAAAGATTAGGAAATTAAGTGAAGTTCAAGTCCCTGTGGAGGTGCCAATGTGGAAGGGCTCAGTCCAGCCTGAAGGGATTTCAGGGCACTTCCCTTAGGAATATATATTTGAACTAACTCTCTGGGATTGGGCAAAAGTTTTCTAAAAGGAGACAGAGTAGCCTATGTGGGAATTTTAGGGAGGATAATTTCAGGAAATAGGCATGTCTATGGACACGATTGGTTTATAGAGTGCATTTTGAGGGATAGGAAGCATAATTATAAAAATTGGCATAGGAATAAGTATTCATTAGCATGAATTCTTTTGTTATTCCACGCTGAAAGGGAAGGCCTTTCCACTGAACACACTGAAGGACCAACGGAGACCTTTATAAAGGAAAGAGACATGATCAGACTTGGATGTAGAAAGGTCGCTATGGAAATACTGATTAAGGTAGGCTGGAACAGGGTCAGACTGAAGACAAAAAGATCCCAGTCAGAGGAGGTATTGTAAGATCCAGTAAAGAAAGCCTGAACCAGTGAGAATGGAGTGAACACTACTGATTTAAAAGATTCTAGGAAGATAATTTAGTGACTGATTGGTTGGGGAAGGTAAAGGAGAATGAGGAGTCAAGAATGTGCCTCAGGTAACAAATGCTGGTGAATGGGTGAACGATTTTACATTGGCCGAGAGAGAGAGTAGAAGATGAGCAAATTTAAGACTAAGTAGATGTGAGACGTAGTGAATTTTGTTTGAGACATGTTGAATTTTAAAATATCTGCAAAAATCCAGATGGAAAAGTCTACTATGTTTATGTATGTCTCTAGTTCATAGGGTAAAAACTCAGGAGGAAAGAATCTGATTATGTATAAGCTAAGAGTAGCTACTTAACATCAGGATGTTTTTAGAAGAAGCTTGTTAATTGAGAATACCTTGGTTATTTGCAGAAATTGAACTGGTTTGAGGACCATGTTTCTTTCCTCATTAATTAAGCTCTGTGTTTAGATCCATACATCCAATTATGCTCAATAGTATTACTGAGACTGTGAACACAATTCAAGAACATTTCAGATATGGCATGTTCAAGTGAGATGACTCTGCACCATGGTGAAAAACACAGACAGTCAAAGAAGGTAATGTACATGAAATTGCTTTGAAGTCACTCAAGAACAGCAGTTCCTTTTCTCTTTATCAAGGAGCAGCTGACAGTGATAGGATTAAAAGCTGAGGGGTTCACAGTCATGCCCAGTACATTGTGTGACATACAATAGTTATACAGTTAATGTTTGGTGAATAAATTGCTGAATGAAGGTACATATACATTAAGCAGAATAAACATTCTAACAGAACTGTAGGAGACTGAGATAATTTTTATCCTAGGTAGCAGTGATTTTCAAAGGTGGATCATTCAGATTACGTGACCTGGCCACAGTTCACAGAGTGACTACTAGAGAGGCTGAAAGTAGGGACTTGAAATTTCCTCTCTTTCAAAGAGGAAACTAAATGTTCAAAAAAAGGGTGAGTGGGTAAGGCTTCTTTTAAACCAGCAAAATGCTACATCAGGCCATAAACCTGTGGTATAGTTTAGTGATTCTGTTTAAATGGATGCTTCCCATTGCCTTATGAGATCTGGAAAAGCCATAAAAATTCATGGCCTACTTGTGGCTGAGCTCTGATAAAGGAATAATCGGTACTTTAAGTGAGGGGTAATGGGAGGTACAGTGGGAGATTTACTGGAGCAATAAGGGCTGCAGAAAGAGAGTAGGTTTTTCATGCCAATTACACTGACAGACTACAGAACAAGACTTTCCTGACACACACTTGCAGTCCTGTTCTGTTAAGTGACAAGATGGGGTTCTCAGTTCTTCCTTCTCCTGCATTTTCAGGAATCAAAGCCTTGGAGTTTTACTCAAGGCTCCTGTCACCAAAGTTAATAAACTTCCAGTAAGATTCCCATAGTAGACCGCTTGGTACAGCGGAAAGAACATGGAATCTGGGTTAAGAAGAAATTCCATTTTAATTCCAGCTCTGCCACTCATTAAGTAATTTTATGAATGCCCCTAATTATTTTTTCCCAACTATTCATTCCTATTCATTGATATGAGACTTGAGGTGCCTCTCTACAGGAAGAGCACACACTCCTACCTGCTTAACTTCAAGCATGGCCATGTGGCTTCCTTTGGCCAATTGACTGTGAGTTCACATAACATTTGTTACAACCTAGAAGAGCTTTAGGAGCCTTTGGTAGATCAATCAGTGTTCTTAACCCTCTGTCATGAGAACGATAAATTCCAATTTAGGACTGTTTTTCAGGCTGGGTTCTAAAATAAAGATACATGGAGCAGAGCTACACCCAACCTCAGACACTGTACTAGACTCATAATATGAGCAAGAATGAAAGTCTTATTGTTCCAAGACACTGAGACATTGGGGTTGTTACTGCAGTAACAACCCCAATACAGTGATAGCTGATACACAGAGCGATTCTGGAGAAACCACTTAAACTGACCGAGCAATGTGTTTCCTAAAATGACAATATATCCAATTGTAGGATTTTGTGAAGATCAAATGAGATTGGGGCACTATGTATGACATAGAGAAGTTGTTCAATTAATGATGGTTATTATTTCTAATTTGTTACTCAATCAGGAAGTTAAAAGAGGTTAAGTTTCTCTCTCAACATGTGCACTGTGGTTAGCTGTTTCAATGACTTGTTGCTGTGGATTCCCTGGGCCAGTGTGGCAATCAGTGGTAAATTGGACATTTATGACACTCTCTTCCAGGACCCGGGAGAAAAAGTCTCTCAGATCTTTTCATTACAGCCTTCACAAGCTGTGAAAGAAATAGCAGCAGGCTCACTTTCACCCCATTACATGTCCAGTCAATGGAATGCTGCCTTTTCCTTACCTGGGGTGACAGGCAGCTGAAAGCTGGTTCCTGTGGCCCTTTGCACATGGCCACATCACTATGTGGGCCGGGAGACTGTGCTCATTGCAAACACAGCAATACTATCTTACCTGGGCTCAGCCATTCATAGTTCACAAAGCTTCCATAGTTTTCATTTAGGTTTTCACAACAGCTCAATATGGCTGTCATTCATTCACTCATTTATTCAGAGTGCCAGCTACATGGTCTCTGCCTTCTTGGAGGTAGGTATTATTGTATGATTGCCAATTTCTTGACCAGTTATTGCATTTACTCAGCAAACATTATTTTGCATCTGGTTTGTGTTAGACTATTGCTGGGCTCTGTACAAGTCAATGAAAATACCAAAATAAACAAAGCTTGGTCCCTGTTCTCCAGAAAATTAGTTTATATTTACAAAGAGGTTTTATATTCAGACATATAAATCTTCGTGTCTGAAAAGCATAGCAGAAGTGCCATACTAGAGATATGAAGCAAATGCACGAAAGCACAAAGAAGAGAGACACAAGGCCTGGAGAATCAGAGAACCCTGCCACATAGGCAGGTGTATCCAGTCTGTGTTCTAAGAAATGACTGGAATTGTCAGGCAGATGAGTGTAGGGCAGAAGGAACAGCAGTGAAAGCAATGCAGAGGCTGGGAAGAGTGTCTGTGTATAGCTAGAGCGTACAGTTTCCTGGGACAATAGGGAAAGATGAAAATTGGTAGGTAAGAAGAAAGTAAGTGCAAAGGAGTTTGTCTTTATTCTACAGGCAATGGTGAAGTCTCACGTAAAGTATTAAAAGCAGACGACTTTCACAGTGACATTTTTTCAGAGGTCGCTGTGTCAACTGTGTAGAGAATCTATTGGAAGCAAGTAAGACCAGAATAAAAGAAATCATTCAAGAGGCTAATTTTTGAGTCCAGAGTTCTGAAGTAAGTAATGGGAGCTTATTTCAAAGTCTTGAGTGCACTGTTACTGCTAAGGATTATCCTTTAGAGGACATTACTCCTGTGTCACATCATCTCTGCCCTTCCTTTGGGAAAATAAAACACTTAGCAAATGATCCATTTCTTTAATTACATCCTTTTATCAGAAGAACAATCACTTTCCAGATTTCTCAGATAGGCTCTCTGGATGGTGATCCCTAGATCGTGACCTGGGCTAGATTATCCATTGCAGATTGACATGTTACTCAGAACCAGAAAAGTAGGGATTTAAAAAAAATGTATGTGTTGACACATTTTTAAATCATATGAAGAAACCAGAACTTCATTGGACATGGGTATATTTCTTTTATAGTTTGATTTTGTTCTTTATTACATATAATTTAGGGAACAGTGGTACAAGTGAGATACTAATTTTTAGCACTTAAGTCTTCTGAAGTCCTTATCTTTGCCCTGACCCTGCTTTCTTTTCTCTGGCTACATTTCCTTTCTTGGAAACCCTTTCAGGAGTTTCTAGGCACCAGCAAATGGGAGGCATGCAATGAGTTAAATTTATTATTCACAGCAATGCTGAGGTAAGTCCCTCTGCCCTTAGTAAGGCTGTAGCAGGAAGACATGGTTAGTAACTCTCACAGGCTAAATTCGGATTTGAATCAACTGTAAGTTTATTTGCCCAACAGAATTGGAACCACAGTATATCAGGCTCTGATTATGCAGCAGGAGTATTAAGTTGGGATCCTCTATGCTTTTGACGCCTAAAGGTCTGGATGATTAATGCAGGTCAGGATCCTTAAGCTATAGGCAAAGTACCCCATACTAGAGTAATTCCAACACTCTTCCAAGGGGTCCTGAACAAAGGTCTATTACAGGAGTAGTGAACTCCACAAAGAGAGGCTCAGAGGAATGAGCATTTTCAGTAACAAAATAAGTAGTTGCTGGTCCCAAAATTTTCCCCAAACACTTGGCCAACCTAGTAGTCTGTACTCTACTATAGAACAGAAATTTGGAAGGCCCGTTCATAGTGTCTAGGCCAGAAGAGTTCCAAATCACATGCCAAGATTTCTCTGCTAGTTTAATCCTTATTCTCTGGTCACAAGGTTTGAGCTTTTCTGCAGAATTATCTGAGATAACAAAGACAGATGTTGGGTACTTGCCATGTGCCAGGCATAACCAGTGTTTTCCATGCATTCTCTCCTTTATCCTTCTCACAGCTATAAGGCTTAAACTATTACTATTATTTCTATTTAGCAGGTGAGGAAACCAAGATACAATGACCTTTGGTAACTAGGCCAAAGTCATATAGCAAGCAAGTTTTAGAGTTGTGTTGAAACTTAGAAAGCCCAATTACAAAGCCAACCCTCTTGACCATCATCCTGCAAATCTGTTTTTCTTTTCTGCCTAAGAGTTAAACTTGCCCTTTTATTCCAATTTACGAGTATTTTTAAACTTCAATCTTACCTTCTATTTGTTAGTAAGAAAATGGAGGTGACAGAGGTTAAGTGACTTCCCCAGGTCACATAGCAAAGGCTGGCAGACTGGATCGGGCATAAAATTATTACCTTCTCAGTTTCTTAACTTGGGCTCTTTACTTTAACCTAAACTAGGCCTCAACTTGTTTTATCCCAACAAGGGTAATGAAAAAGGGTGGCACATGGGAAGAAAAACCTTTTTGAGCTCTTTGTAAGCATCAGGAAATCTGCTGGGCATTTTATATCCAACATTCATTGACTGAAGTGACAACATGGTAAGGTGGGTGGTGGTGTTTCCATTTTTTAAATGGGAAAACAAAGGCGTAAAGAAAACCTCAGGCTTAAAACCTTGCCTGATGTTACCTTGCTCATAAGTTATGAAGCTGGAACTCCAGACGAAGTTAGTGTGAATGTAACTCCCATGCTCCTCTGCCAAGAATTTAACAGTGGGCTCATTCCTTGAAGGTGTGGATTTTACTCCATTCCCTCTTCTACTAGGTCCTCAATAGAATTAAGGAGTGAATGTGTCTTGAATCAACACGGACGATCTTCCATCATCCCCTCATAAGATCTAGACCACTGTGACTCAAATGGAATTTTTAAGCAATTTTCACCAAGGCCCTCAGTCAAATGGCTTCCCATGTTCTGGGAAAATTCCTCTCCCTGCTTCTATTCCCTGACTCTTCTCACCTGAGTACAGCAATGAGAAGACTCACAATTTATTTAAAGATCACTCACAAGAGAAAACATCTTCTAGACCTTGGTTTGAAATGGCTGGGTGAGCCAGGTCATATTTTAGGTATAGTGAATGTGTTAAATTACCTCCCAAGTATTTGGGGTTTAATACAGTACCAGGAGTCTCACTGGAAACCTTTCCCCCTAATGTTGAAATGTGTGTGTACTACAGAGACAGTTTTTCTGGTTTTGATGCCCTCACACAAATTGTCAACATACTGTGTCTTTTTTCACAGCTCTTGATGTACTTCGAGGGGTTTTCTTTCTTGAACAAGAAGCCACAACTCCAAATGTGTTTAAAACAGAAGCCCCTAAACATTTGAAGTTCAGTTCAGAATTCCTAAGCAGAAACTTGGCAAGAAGTCCTAACTTAAAAAAAAGAAAGAAAGAAAAACTCCCATCCTGAAATATCAAATGTATACTTCCCAATAGAAAACAGACTTCATATTCATCTTACGCTGGTCTACCATTATTATTCATTGCTTTTCCCCTACAGAACACAGATTTTTCAATTCATTCAAAAGCACAGTAAGACCATTTAGATGTATTGTTCTCATCTCAAATTCAGCAAGCCTAAGTCTTAACCTCTAGTCTTTTCTCCACCCAATGCCCTTTGCTTTCTTCTCTTTTTCTGCTGGCAGCACCAATCCCATAGGCTCAAAGCCTAGACAAGGACTCCCACAAGGGCAGATAGCATGCCTTAATTATCTTTATATTCTTAGTGCCTACAGCAGTGCTGGTATGTTGAAGATGCTCAATAAGTATTTTTTTCAATAAATAGATTTAAAGGTCATCTTTTCCTCTTCTCTCTCCTCCATACATGTATCAAACCTCTTCAAAACCTTGTTCATTCATGTTTGACAATATGACTACCCAAGGGCTAGGGATGACCCATTTGACCAGGAATGCAGCCTATTTAATATTTTTTTCAAAAAAACTCCAAACAAACAAACAAAAGGAACAACTCACATAAAATCAGCTGGAATAGAAGCTAGAGGCTGCTGTTTTCAACTCACTATGTGTCTGAGTTCCGATAAGGGTAATTCTAACAGAACCAGACCAGGTAGTACCATGCAATCTAGACAAAATTTATATATACATACTAAACTCCTAATATCAAGATAAAATTTGAAAGCTCTCTTATCAAAGAAATACAAATTATATCATTAGTCTGAACTTCTTAGGAGTAGAATCCGTAAAGCTGCCAAGTTCTTAACATGCTTTGTTCATGGAAACTACTTACTAAATCTTCTATATAGACTTGAATCTCTTTTGAGTCATGCGTCCAAGCTAAACACAGATCATTATAACCCTCTTTTAAGCTAAAATTTATTATCAATAAAAAATGTATGGGGCTTCATTTAAATATATTTCTGATTATGAGATCCTCTGTAGAAAAAAACATACCTTTATTTATCCCTCCCTCTTCCTTTAACATAGATGATCAATTCTATGGATACCACTCCATAGAATTAATCATCTCTATTAGTTCTACATGAAGTTCAGATCTTCCACTTCTACTAGATCAGAGGTTCTGAAGCTGAGATCTACAATATGGAGGAGAGAGTGGATTTTCTGCAAGTAGAAAACAGGGCCTGGACACAAGACAGTAACATTGATAACAAGCTACCATGAGTCCAGAGAAGCCCAGACACATTAACGTGAATAAACAGAGACTGAAGGAAGACATGCAAAACTTACTATGCACCAGGCAGTGTGGATAAACAAAGACCCTGCTTTTCTGTAGCTTCCATTCTGCTGGAGGAAACACATGGCTAGCAAACAAAAGAATACATAGTATGTCAGATGGCCATGAATTCTATGGAGAAAAATGAGACAGGTAAGAGAGGAGGAGTTCTGTAAAACTGGCATTTCAAATAGAGAGAGCCTCAGGGAAGGCCTCGCTGAGCAGAGATCTGACAGAAGTGAGGGAATGGGGCATATTGTCAGCTGGAGAAGAGGACTCTAGGTGGAGAGCAACTGATTCAAATGCCCTAAAATAGGAAGAGACTGGGAACTGTTCCAGGAGCAGAAAGCAGGTCATGTGGTTGGAGCAGAATGAGGAGGACCATGCAGAGCCTTGTAGTGATGAAAGAAAGGGCTTACACTTTTACTCTGTATGAGTGTCCATTGTAAAATACCAATTTTTCCCCCTCGTTCTATTCCATTGGCATAAACTGATTGCCCATCATATTCCATGAACTCTGCTAAGCTCTGGAAGTACAGGCATTAATAAGATCTTGTTTCTCTTAAATAACAAAACAGATATTTAGACACACAAACCTAACACAATGTAGCAAGTGGACAAGTATTACAAGACAGGAGTAGACTTCTGGGGAACCAAGATCCCACTCAGCTTCCTGGAGGAAGCAATAAGAAACATGGCTCATGAGTTCCTTTAGAGTGGACCTTGAAGGATGGGCTGAATTTGAATACAGAGATCTCTGAGCTGTAGAACTTTCTGAAAGCGCAAGTTAAGGGGTGGGGACAACAATATGCTTGACAATTTCAGAGATTTGTGAAAATTTACTGAGTTGGGAAATGCTAAAAGATGAGTAACTGAAGATACATTTAGACAAGATGATTGAAATTAGATGTTTGAGTTTCATGGATGCAAGACTGAGAATTAGTGAATTTGTATTAGCTGTGGGGTATAATATGCCTTCTACATCATTTCCAGGTATGAATGTTTATATTCATATATATGAAAGAGTTTGTAAAAGTATGCAATGAGTATGTAGGAACAAAATTGAATTGTCTTTTGGCTATTCAATTAAAAATTAAAAATTGGATAGGCTCTTAGAGTTAATCCATTATAAACCTTCACTCCTCCTCACCACACTGCTGCTGAGAAAAGTAAGTCCTAGAGATTTAATAGGCAACAAAAGGTCATCCTATTAATTAAGCGCTGAGTCAGACTGATGTCCCATTATCTTTCTAACATTTCTGTCTGCCCACCTTGACCAAGTCTTTCTACTCCTCTGCCAAAGTAAGTTGGGGGAGACCCTGAATCAGTGCTTCAAATTCAGGTCCTTGTTTATATTCATTGTAATATACAGGCGATATTAATGATTCAGTTGATATTCCTTCCCCATCTGGAGTGTAATCTACCACCCCAGAATTCCTCTCATACTGTGAATAGGACATAGTTTCATGGCTATAGGCAAAGTCTTTCAAGTACCTGAAATTAGGCCATCCTCCACTCCACCTGCTTCTCTGCAGAACAGAAAATGTAGCTTCCTCCACCAAGAGACAGTTACTCCCACTGCACCATTAGAAATTTTGTTTCCTCTTATATAGACCAAGGGAACAGAACAGAGGCCTGAGAAGTAACTCCACACATCTACAACCATCTGCTCTTTGACAAATCTGACAAAAACAAGCAATGGGGAAAGGATTCACTGTTTAATAAATGGAGCTGGGAAAACTGGCTAGCCATGTGCAGAAAGCTGAAACCAGACCCCTTCTTTACATTTTATACAAAAATTAACTCCAGATGAATTAAAGATTTAAACATAAGACCCAACACTATAAAAACCCTTGAAGAAAACCTGGGCAATACCATTCAGGAGACAGGCATAGGCAAGGACTTTATGACTAAAACACCGAAAGCAATGGCAACGAAAGCTGAAATAGACTAATGGGATCTAATGAAACTTAAGAGCTTCTGTACAACAAAAGAAACAATCATTAGAGTGAACCGGCAACCAACAGAATGGGAAAAAAATTTTGCAAGCTACCCATCTTTCAAAGGGCTAATATCCAGAATCTACAAAGAACAACAAATTGACAATAAAAAAACAACCCCATCAAAAAGTGGGTGAAGGATATGAACGGACACTTTTCAAAAGAAGATATTTATGCATCCAACAAACATGAAAAAATGTTAATCACTGGTCATTAGAAAAATGCAAATTAAAACCACATTGAGATACCATCTCATGCCAGTTAGAATGGCAATCATTTAAAAATCTGGAGAAAACAGATGCTGGAGAGGATGAGGAGAAATAGGAACACTTTTACACTGTTGGTGGGAGTGTAAATTAGTTTAACCATTGTGAAAGAAAATGTGGTGAATCCTCAAGGATCTAGAACTAGAAATATCATTTGACCCAGTAATCCCATTACTGGATATATACCCAAAGGATTATAATTCATTCTATTATAAAGACACATGCACATGTATATTCACTGAGCACTGTTTACAACAGCAACAACTTGGAACCAACCCAAATGCCCATCAATGATAGACTGGACAAAGAAAATGTGGCACATATACACCATGGGATACTATGCAGCCATAAAAAAGGATGAGTTCATGTCCTTTGCAGGGACATGGATGAATCTGGAAACCATCATTCTCAGCAAACTGACACAAGAACAGAAAACCAAATATCACGTGTTCTTACTCCTAAGTGGGAGTTGAACAATGAGAACACATGGACACAGGGAGGGGAGCATCACACACTGGGGTCTGTTACTATAGCACACATTATACCTCAAGCCTGAACAAATAAAAATAAATACTCCATGATGTACAACTGTTTTTATAAGGTATATACAGGTGTTTTGGTTTATGTACATTTGCGTTTTACATATTTGAAATGGCACATAATTTTACTTAGACCTTTTAGCGAAATAATGCAGTGATGTAACGAAATGTGGGGCAAGTACCATGGTAGAAGGGCCCTACAGCCTAGGAGCCTTAGCTGCCAGGGAATGACAATGTCCAGTATCTATTCTTTACCCCAATAGTTTTTCTATTGCCTTCTAAATGAGATGCACTTCTGCTGTGTTTGTGTTGTTCAGCATTGAAGTTTTCTTTCTTTATATTAATTGCTTCTGATTCTACAGCTTCACAGAGTAATGATGGTACTCATTTCATTGTTCACTATTTTCAATTTCTTTAAGCATAGAAAGGAAATTTTAAGACTAAAGACAACCCATAGCCAACAACCCTGTGGCCACATTGTAAATGCTGATTTATCATCTTAGTTCTTTCTCTGTTTACTCCCTCTCTCACTCTATATAATTATCAAATAATAATTATTTGATAGAATAAATTCTTAGTAGAATAAACTCTAGCTTTATGTAACTAAAAATTAAATACAGATAATGATATCCTCCAAAAGCACCTAAAATACTCTTTCTTCCATGCCATTACTTGACTGAAAAATTATTTAGGATGTATTTATTTTTGTCTGGCATCCTTTTTAAATAATTTAGCCAACAGTTATACCAAGGAATGTCTTCACACTTGAGTTTTTGATCTCCAACACATAGGAGATTGGAATCATATGTACATACTTGAAGGACATTAATTGATGACAAGCCTCACCCTGGCCAAATGGCTTTACAGATACTTATCATAAAAAGTTAGTATCAGAAGTTCAACTTAGGATACGTATTCTCACTTGCAATTTAATAAGACATTGAAAGGTTTCTGAAAAAGAGAGTACAAAGAAGGCACGTCCCAGCCCAAAGTACCTATGATGAAGGCAGCACAGGCTACACAAAGGAACAATTGGAACTTAGATAATTTTGCAACTTAATCTACAAATATTTTAAGCACTAATTATCTGCTGAAACACATGGATATATAAAAGTATGTAGTGATATACATAAATTTGGCATATAATTATGAGATCTTTTAGAATAATTTTTAAAAGGTAGGGAAGATCAAAAGGAATGACTAACCATATCTTTGAAGAGATGGACTTGGGCTGATCATCATCTTCTAGGAAACTTTCGGTGGGAGTAGGAGCAGAATAATCAGTAACTTCTCACATTGATTGGATTTACCCAAATCTTCTCAATTTTACCTGTAAAGTTTTAAGTTTCACATTAAGCCGTACTTCTATTCAAGTATTAGACTTCACATTATCCATGTTAAATTTCATCGGTCCAGTTGGTTAAGATTTTTTGATATCTATGTTTTTGTTATTGTTGTTGTTTATTAGCCAACTGAAGAAGCATGTGTTTTTTCCTCTCATGGTAAGATACACATCACACGAAATTTTTCACCTTAACCATTTTTAAGTACACAGCTCAATGGCATGAAGCACACTCACGTTGTGGTGCACCTATTACCACCGCATCACCAGGGCTTTTGCATCATCCAAACTGAAATTCTATACTGCTAAACATTAATACCCTAGTCCCTCCTGTCTCCAGCCCCTAGAAATCATCTTTTTTTCTTTGTCTCATTTCCTCTTTTATAAAGACTTTATTTCTTTAGAGCAGTTTTATGTTCACGGGAAAACTGGGAGGAAGGTACAGAGATTGCCCATATAACCGTGTCCCCACACATGCACAGTCTCCCCCATTGTCAACATACCCACTAGAGTGGTACATTTGTTAAAACTGATGAACTTATGGTAACCTACCATTATCAACCAAAGTCCGTAATTTACATTTGGATTCACTCTTAGTATTATACATTCTATGGGTTTGGACAAATTTATAGTGACATGTATACCTCAGTGAAGTATCATACAGAGTATTTTCACTGCCCTAAAAGCTGACACCTAATTTTGACATAAAACATATTCTATATTATTTCTTCCAGTATTTATCTATGTCTGATGAAAGTACTGGCCTGGGCAGGTCCAAGGCCCTTAAGATTTACTGAGTCCCCAGGAATCTTCCCCCAATAGGTACTGCAACTCTTTGGGTTCTAACCATTATACATCCATCAAATGGAAAACTGTCAAGCCCTATTTTCATCTGTAAGATTTTACAAAGCTGAAACATGCTACTAGGTAAGAAATAGATTTCACCTAGCTCACATATGCTACTCTCGTGACCACAGGATTTCATAAAAGGCCAAGATTCTATCCATGAGATGAAATGAAGGCGATAGGTCTTAATTTGTTCTTAGGGATGATTAGCTAACTCTCAAAGATCACCATTTTTTTTAAATTGCTCAAACATTTTATTTTTATATTTACATATGTAAGAATCAAAAGCTTCTTCAGGAGTTAAGCTTTTGGGAATCTAGCTATTGGCTCAGCCACCTGCTAGCTCTGGCTCTCCCCACTGCTCAAACATGGCTGACAGCACCTCAGCCATCTAATCCACAGCCTCTCAAGCAGGCCTGATATTCCATCTGGACAGAGAGCTCCACCTCCTTTACAGAGAGGTAACATTCCCTGGGGATCATGTTGCTTTGATTGGGCTGGCATATCCTCCCCTTCTGTTAGTTCTTCTCTTTCCTGCCTGCTTTTGTGCTGATCTAAGGAGAAGCTGAAAGAGGCATTTTATAATTTATTCAGTTGACAATGGACACTTTACTCTTTAAAAACAAAGAAAAGAATAAATGGCACCAAATGTAATGTAAGACCCATCAACTCATGGAGTCAAGAGGAACTTATGTGAATGAGAAGATAGAAAGGGGAAGATATTTTTATGGAGAGTTCTCTTATTTGCAGGAAATTCCCTCTACAGTTGGTGAACCTGTCAACGTAACAGGAAGAGTGGAGGTTGTCCCTCTTAAGATGATCTGAGGGATAATGGTGATCAACCAGGTAGCTGGCGCAGTGTGAGGGGACTGTCTCCCACGCCACTGCCTCCTCAGGAGAGTCTGCCCTGTTCATCTGTCAGTTCAGCAGCAGCTCTCTCTGTGATGGCCAGACACCTGGCGGTAAGTCAATACGTTCCCCTTGAGACAAGGAAAATTCCACAGGTCAGACTTGCTAAGCAAATAGACGACAAAAAGCACCGACTGCATACAAATGCTGTAGTAAATTAAGATAATGATACTGGGTGTTTATGGTAGATAAAACATAAATCTGTAATAGAAGCATCTAGGAGATCCCAGTACCCAGTGTATCAACATCAGAAAGAGCAGTTATGATTGTTGTCAAGGAAAAAAAAAAGTCCAGGGCCTGACTAACATTTAGAGATATAAAGCTTTCATATCCTTCAGCCTTCTTTCCTTTGTGATTTCCACAGGATTTTCATTTCCAGAGATATTATACTACTTGCTTTCAAAGGAATTCAATATTTTCATTCAGAAAAGTAATTTCACAGGAAAGTAACACAGAGTGATGTCCTGGGTATTCATTTTCAGAGCCAATCTTACAAAGTCAATTTGTGCTGCAAGGAGCTGGGGCGACATGAAAAGCAGCAGATCCTGTGTATTTGGGTTTCTTCCTTCCCATTCCCCACTTGCAGGATGCTTGGACACCCCGTAAGCATTTGAAAAGAATTGTCTGGCATTAAAAACAAAACACGCTGCCGACACCCTTAATAACATCACCCAGTATAAACCAAAGACGTGACTCCTAAGCTAAGGACTAGATTGTGGCTTCATCCCTTCTGCCCTGTAGTAAAAGTCCTATTGCTGTCACCATCACAATCATTCTGTTTATTTTCTGCACGTTGTTTGTGAAATTGGAGGAGAAAGCAGCAAGTCTAAGGTGAAAGATGAGGAGATGAGTTACTTGCTTAGGTACTTCTGTGCCGATAAAAAGCTAATCCTGATAAAAACCAAAGCTGAAATCCTTCCAACCCACATAAAGTCAAGGTCAGACAACATTAGCCAATCAAGCTGGAAGCTGACCGATTTTTTGCACTGAATCAAAGACCGGCAGAGAGACAGAGGTAGACAGAGAGGATGAGACGGGAAAGGAGGAGAAAAGCACCCAGCTAGAGATGCACAGATGGATGACAGAGCGAAGGAGAGACAGAGATGGGGGGGCTGGGGTGCTAGGAAGTAGCTCCTTTTTCTATTCCTGTTCCTTGACAAATTTCAAGATCAAAAGGCATTAAAAAAAATCAAGTTTTTCATCAGGCATTTGGGGTGACTGAAGAACAAGGTCCAGCTGCCAATGGGTGTTTTCCCTAGGGTTTCTGAATCAGCCCCATGCCCTAACCTTGGGGACAACATTGTTTATTCCTGGTGGAAAGATAAGCCAGCCAGCCCCAGTCCCACCCCACTCACCCCAGCAAAGCAGAGTGGGCATTGCCGGTGAACAAAGAATGAGCGCTGTACAGCAACAAGCATTTGGTTTTGATTAGAGGATATTCAGGAACTGTGCAAGTTCTATTAAAATAAGCACAAAACCATTTTAAAGGGCTTTTTCTTTTCTTTCTCTTTCCCCCCTCGGTTTATATTGTTAATCTTTCTTCCTGGACGGCTCCTCACAAATGCCTTTTGTTTTCTTGTGTGATTCTACGTGCCAGGACTCTAAGAAGGGAAGACGAGGTCCTGTTCTGGCATGCTTTCAAGTCTCTTCCATAGGAGATGAAGGCTTGTTGCTGTGCCTTCAAGGGTATAAATTTAGAGGCCGCCAAACCGTCCGGAGGTAATTCAAATGCTGGTAAATGTTGGAATCCACGCTGGCCCCTGCTCATGTGAATACCCTGGCACTAACCCCACTCAGAGGAAACGAAACCAATTTGGGAAAGCGAAGAGAGAATAAACATGCAATTAAAATGGCCACTTCTCCTGGTTTCTTCCTTTAGTTCTTTTTTTAACACTGCATCCCATTCTATAATCTGATGATGAAACAGTCCTGGTTAATTATAACAACATACAAAAGATTGCTGTCTTTTTCCCCACAGTGACTATGCTAGCTTTGAATTTTTTTTTTTTTTCTGGTGAGGGGTATGAGCAAGGGGGAGAGAGGTGGATAAACTTCAAGTAAAGCCGTCATTTCGGAGGAGCCACTATTTTTATACTGTTTGCAAACCCTTCACCAGAGTGAACATTACAGAAATGGCACTTCCCTTTCCATTTATCTATCTTCCTCCTTTATACATAGACAAATAAAAATGAATCTTTCCAGAGGCAGCATGCATGCCACTTCTATATATTCTTCAGATGGCTTATTTTTATTCAGCTTAAAGCATAACCTATCATTTTTATTCAAGATTCCATCCAGCCTCTTTCTCTCTCTCTCTCCAAGTAAGTCTTCAAGAAGCCTTGCTGCCCTGCTTTGTTCCAGAGACTCTGCTAAAGGCCAAAAGATGGAGATAGCACACCCATCTGGTTTGTTTTCACATCCTCAGAGAAGGGGTTGAGAGAGCCCCCTCCAGTGGAAGGAACAAGGTGGTTGGGAATCAGCATTGCCAGCCTTCTCTTTGTTTCTGATTAGCTTCTTGTGCTCATCTCAGAAAGACTCTCAATATCCATGGGGAAATAATACCAGAAAAGGAAGCTCACCCAGCAAACAGGAGAATGGCTGTCAGTGCTTTGAAATCTTTACACTGAAAGATTCAATTTTGGTGTCAAAAAAACACAAGCATCTCACTTCTCCCTTCATCCTTTTTCCTATTCCCCTTTCCCCCTCTACTTAATTCCACACAGTGTGTGAATTTTATATGCATCAACCTGAAAGCATCTGCTAGAAAATAACAGCCAACCTGTATATGAAATAGGAATAGATTCCATGTCAGAACAAAATTAAGACCTTGATGCCTCATCATTTTCATAATCTTACCATCATGTTTGGTGAATAAATACCAGAGAAATATGAAATAGCAGTTGAGAAATAAAATGAATATTGAAATTTATAAAATGGCCAGTGTCCAAAATAGTAATATTCACAGGGAAGTGTTTTGACATCTGAGATCACCTCCATTTTCTTTAGAGCTGAGCATGCTTGATTTGGTAGGATTGATTTGAACAAACACATTATTACAATGGATTTCAAATGGCTCTCCTCTTTTTTACCCCTTCAATTCTTACAATTACCCATCACTCCAATTTCAGAAGAAAAGCTTAAAGCACAAAATTTAAAGTCAGATGATCTGGGGCTAGCATCCTTGTTCTGTCACTCTCCAAAGGAGTAGATTTGGGAACCTGAATTAATCTTTCTGAGCTTCAGTTGACAGCTATAAAGCAGGGGGAAACTAACAGACTTATTCTTACAGAGCAGTAGTCGGGGTTTAATAATAATAGATATTTTTAGATGACTTATAAATTATTATAGCTAATATTTATTGCCTACTTAAAAATGTATCACTCATAGTTTTGAGAGTTTTGTACACATTAGCTTATTCACTATGAGGGTTATTGGGAAGATTAAATAAGTTAATTCGTGAAAGTAAAGGAACACATTTAGGCCCAGCACATGGTAATGGAATTATTATTATTATTATTATTATTATTATTATTATTATTATTTTGAGACGGAGTTTCGCTCTTTTTGTCCAGGCTGGAGTGCAATGGCGCGATCTCGGCTCACCGCAACCTCCACCTCCTAGGTTCAGGCAATTCTCCTGCCTCAGCCTCCTGAGTAGCTGGGATTACAGGCACACACCACCATGCCCAGCTAATTTTTTTTAGTATTTTTAGTAGAGACGGGGTTTCACCATGTTGACCAGGATGGTCTCGATCTCTTGACCTCGTGATCCACCCGCCTCGGCCTCCCAAAGTGCTGGGATTACAGGCTTGAGCCACCGCGCCCGGCCAGTAATGGAATTATTATCAGGCCTTTTACACAGATGAGGAAACTAAGGCACAGGGAGGTTAACGGACTTACTCAGTATTTCAGATTTAGGAAACAGAAGAGCCACTGTTCAAACAGACCAGTCTGGCCCCAAAGCCTATAACTGTAAGTATTGTTTTATATGTTCAAGCTCTTTGAGCTCTTTATAAAGTATAAAACATAATGTATATTAACATATTGTATACATAAGTGTGTATACAAACATACACAGTTAATTTCCTATGTTAAAAAATAAAATACTTGGATTAAGTTTCCACCACCCAGTGCAACCCCACAAGTAAGGAATGAACATTGCAACTGGAGACTGGCCTGATTTATATTCCGAAATCATCATATTCTCATCTCAGTACCCTTCCTGCCCATATTTTCCTTTTTGGCTGATGGGGGTTGTTCAGCTGGGCTTTGTGTGAGTTACAAAGCTGCAACAATTACATGAGGGATTCCAGGAGCATGTTAACCACAAAAAAAACAGTTGTCATAAACAATGTGCATGTTATGCAGTGCTTCAGTCTTTACGTAAGATTAATTAAAGAGCAGATGTTCTGTCATACCCTGCGTTAGGTATGGTTATCTTTGAGATTCCAGCTTCTCCATTTGCTGGGTTTTAATTTGCATCATTATGCATTTTGAGCCTGGGGCATGAGTAATCAAGTGGTAAACATTAGCTATACTGCACTGTATTTCCAAATGCACCTTCACTATTAGGCTGACTAATAGAATTCAATTCTATTTTCAGTCGAATCCTCTCAATTTTCATTTGCTTTTGACATGTTACATGGCAGAAGGAAAGAGAAGGGGAAATGAGGGAGAGAGAGGCAACTACAGCACTCTTTGTGCACAGGCCTCCCATCAGCAAGAGAGCCCCTTCCTGTTGGGTTTTGACCAGGCACGACATCACCTTCCTTTTCCACATAGCTGTGACAATCCTAAAATGTATCCTCTCATCCTCATGTTAGAGGTTGACACTCCAAATAGGGCAAGATGTCTTTTCTTTTGTTGTTAAAAATTGGAGGCACCTAAGTGTATTCTGATTTTTCTAAAGGCAACTACTGAAAATTGATGTCAGAAAACTTTTCAGGCCATGATCAAAGTCTGATATGAATTAATTTGTCATTATAACACAGCCCCACTTGCCAGGCATTTCAGGCCAGGACTTGGGAAAGGCAGCAGATATCTGGGTTGACAATTTCATTTAAAGGACAGAAAGCTTTCTGCTTTCTTTTCATTGGTATCTTGATTTAATGAACACACAAACAGACCAGCGCCATATGCTCCAAATACCAGCTTGCTGTTCTTCAAGAAGCAGCTTGGGAAAATGCCAAGGCAAGAAGCTTGGAAGAAACTTGAAAAGGCTTCAAGACATATCTTTGTAGCCTGGGATAGCAAATGCACCAGTGATTAATTACGCTGGGGTTGGACGTGAATAGGAATGTCAATAAGGCGTTCGTAGCACTGCAATAGTGGGCATGTTGGCCTGATAATAGAATCCTTTCTGTTTTCATTTCCTGAGTTTCCTTTCTGTTGGTAACACATTCACATTCGGGTCAGAGATATAAGATGGCAATGTCATGCTGCTGCTCATTATAGAATCATTAGATCAGGTGCAACCACAACCAAGGAGGAGGTGTCCCTAGCAAATGGGAACTCCAGAATATGTGCCAGACGATTCTTGTCTGAAGAGAAATCCATAACTGTCTCTTCTTGCAGAAATCCTCCACTATCTCCCTGACTGATACTCAAGAGCAGTAAGGAGGTGGCTTTCCTCTGTTGGCAACATCTCTTGTAGAATCTCCCCAGATGACTTTGAAAAATGATTCCCCTCCTTTGGAATCCAGAGTTAGAGTTTGCTGAGATGTTTTGAGTAAGAAAGGTTATCTTATTCCATTTTGTCTGTTACAAGAAGAAGGTGAAGGAAGAATAGGAGAGGAAGAAGAAGAAAAAAGGGTTTTTCTTTTTTTCTGAGCAGAAAACTTAATTCTGTCTAATAATAGGGAAGCACTTGTGGAATTTCCAGCATTAGAATATAGAAAAGCTCATTTGAAAATGAGGATTTCAACTCAAATCTTGGGGCTTGTGTGATCTACTTCCAAATTCAACTTGTAGATTTCTTCCCTTTTCTATTCCCCAATGTGATGATCAGCCAGTGTGCATGTTGAATGGCTTTCCATCAACTACAAGACATATTCTAGAATCCTCCGCCTTGCATAAGTCATCCTTTATGATCAGCCCTACCTTGCAGTTCTTGCCTCAGCTCCTGCCCTTCCCCCTGCACACTCTGCACTCCTTTCATCATCCTACATGGAGAAAGCTAAAGGGTGCTGGCCCTTTTAACATTTAGGCTTTTGCATGCTTATTATTTCTACCTGAAGTTTCTTTCTTCACATTGTCTTTCTAGGATAAATTCAAGCTACATCTTTTACTGCTCTCCTGGGATCTTATCCCAGATTTTTCACTAACACTTCTTTTGAATGTCCCACCGCCACCTCAAACCAAAAATATATAGAATTTAACTCATCCTTCCTTCTCCAAACCCTCATTTGTCATTTCAGGGCATATGAAGACAATAAGCCCACTAACATTAAAAATATTGATTTTATATTTGACTGTTCCTTTCCTTCTAACTTCCTGATAGCCACTGATAATTTCTGATGAGTCAACCTCTAAAATCATTATCCTGTCTAAAACCTATATTATCTCCTAGGCTCTTTCTCTATATACAGTCACTTCTTTACTTCAGAAATTCATTTTATCTCACACAATCTATTGTGACTACCACTTTATTAATCTCCTTTCTTTCCAAACTTTCATTCCTTCTATCTATCTTACCTCGAGCCATAGCATTAATTTGTGATGCTTAAAATATTCATTCACTCAATCTTTCCTTGATATGTATAGCATATGTGCCCGGTACCAGGAAGAACACGCCTTAAGAATAGAATTCCCATACACATTTACAATGTCAATCAGTGACTTAAGCTTTGTCTCTTTTAAATAAATGGATATTAAGTAAGTGACTGAATTAATAAATGAATAAACAGGGCTTACAGTTTAGTTATATCACAGGCTAACTAATAAAAATGCTTCTATGAAATACTTCAAGACAACATGTAATTGATTGCAAGATGAATAATATTAACATTCTAGACTAATATAATCAGAGAAATATCTAGAGAAGGTAAGGGGGAAGAAAGAAAACTAAGATTTATTAAACAGATATTACAGACACAGCCCTATGCTAGGTGAATTACGTACATTCTTTTGTGTAATCATTACAACAACCCTATGAATAAGCCATTTTATAGATGCACCAACAGGTTTATGGAGGTTATATAAATGCCCATGGTCATCCAAGTAGAAAGAGTTAGAACTGAGGTTTGGAACAAGGAGAATGTGGTCTTAATATCTACATTCTTTCACTGAGCCAAGCTGGAAAACACAAAGCAGATGTCAAAGCATTTCAAAAAAAGACAGATAGATTGTGGCTACTGGTTTGACAAGGTAGATCTCCATAACGGAAAGTTTAAAATTTACCTTCAAATTTTGAATCAGAATGTCTGGGAACAGTGTTAGAAGTATATCATAATTTCACTTTGTACCCTATCACTTTATATATGACTATAATTTGTCAATTTACAATTCAAAAAATAAGAACATTAAAACAAAGATCAGGGCAAAAATAAATGAAAATATAAAGACTAGAAAGATAATATACAAAATCAAAGAAACTAAGAATTGGTTTCCTTAAAAGATAAAATTGATGAACTCTTAGCTAGACTAAGAAAAAAGATACATGACAAATAATATCAAAAATGAAAAAGGAGACATTATAACTGATAACACAGAAATAAAAAAGAATTATGAGAGTCTACATAAAGAAATTGGGCAATCTAAAAGTGATGTGTAAATTATTTAAAACATATAGTTTACAAAAACTTAATCATGAAGAAACCAGAAATCTGAACAGACCAATGACTAGCAAGGGAATTGAATCAGCAATTAAAAGTCTCCTATCAAGAAAAAGCCCAGGACCTAATGGCTTGAGCCCTTGTCAAATAGTTAAAGAATTAATACCAATCCTTCTCAAATTCTTCCAAAAAATTAAAGAGAAGGGAATACTTCTAAACTCAGTTTATGATACCTGCATTACTCTGACACCAAAGCCAGACAAGGAGACTACCAGAAAAGAAAATTATAGGCCAGTATCCCTGACGAACATAGATACAAAAATTATCGACACAATACTAGCAAACCATGGTCAACAGTACATTAAAAGGATCATTCACCATGTCCAAGTGGGATTTAACCCTGAGATGCAAGGATGGTTCAACATGCAAATCAATACATGTGATTTCCCGTATTCACAGAATGAAGAAGAAGAGCCTTATGATAATCTCAGTAGATGTAAAAAAGCATCTGACAAAATTCAACTCCTTTTCACAACAAAAACTCTCATAAATTATGTATGGAAGGAATGTTCCTCAACACAATAAATGGCATGTATGACAACCTCACAGCTAACATCATACTCAATGGTGAAAAACTGAAAAGAAGGTGAGGGAAGAGGAGGGGAGAGAGGAGAGGATCATTATAGCTGACACCAATTGTAAGGAAAATATCTAAGCATTACATTTAGTTGTGAGCTTATGGGCACCCAAGGCAAAAAGAAAATTAAAATTATAGTTTCATGGTTCTCACTGTAGGATAAAAGGAAGTTAATCAGTGCATGAGAAGAGAGAAGTGTTTTCCTGGCTCTGCATTCTAAGAATTCTAGAAGGCATTTTATCACATCATTATAAGAAGACCTCACCATCTAGATGTTGAGTAAAACAACAGATGTCTTCGGTGTGGCTTTATAGAAGATAAAGCAACAGTCCGCACGTAACTATGTCTTAAAGAGATTCCTTGTTAAAGCAAAGAGAAAAATACTAAATTGGTACTCAGTGAAGGCAATTCTAAAATGCTAATATACAAATACAAAGCTAATATAATGTAATACAAATATAATACAAAGCTAATATAACCCACAAGTATTGCATATACATTTTCTCGGGCCCCTGTTACTTATCTAGGCTGAATTAGAAACTTTAAAAGGCTAGCCCTGCTCTGTCCAGGGCCTACACAAAAGATTGTCCTCACATACATGCTTTGATAATCTCATTTTCTGCTGAGTTCTGTTTCCATTACCTGGCCTTTTATTTTTCGGTGTCCAAATGGTTTCTTCCTGTTCCTTCTCTTTACCATGTTTTCTGAATTCTCAATTCCAATTCTTGGCAGAACATTTCTAAGAATGCTTCTTCCCCAAAAGACCTTTTTCACTCAATGAGCCCTAGGATCTTCCTCCCTCAGTTTCTGCTCCAGCCAGGGCCACAGACAGCCCAATAGGCACACGGACAGCAAATCCCTAAGAGGCTTTCTCAAAAAGCAATCAACTCAACTGTGCTCTGGGAAAGAACTACAGCAATCAATTCCAGACTGAGCTTTCTGGCAGCATCAAGGGTACAGTTATTCTGTGCGGTTAAACGAAGCAAATTCCATCAGTTTTTGATATGAGATGTTCCAGTGGCACAACTGACATTCTGTTGGGGTAACTGTGGAAACTGACTTACACTTTCATAGATGATCGGGGTGAGGTGGGTTATGAAAGTGCTTGCAGATACAGTCATTTTTCTCAAAAAAAAAAAAAAAAAGAGATTTAGAACTGCTTAAGAGCTCAGATAAATCTGGTTGGGTTCAGAACATGATATATTTTCCCCCTCAGTTGCCTCTATTTGTTTGTTTTTAGTTGACAAACATTAACAAAATATTAACTCTCAATAAAACTCTCAATAAAATTAGTAATTTACCTACAGTTCACCATCCACCCAGCCCCATCAAACTGACTTCCCTTTCCTATGTTGTTTCAGCCTTTCCCTGTGTGCAGATATAATTCTTAAGTTACAATTATTGCATAGGCATACTTTCATATTCTGCTTTTTGCCATTTGTCTTTCAAAACACATTTAAACACATTTCCTATTACATGAGTTACTACATGATTTCCACAATTATCATATTTGATGAAGCCACACTTCCATCAAGCATTATTATTTAATTAACCATTTGACTACATACCCATTTAATTTGTTTGAATTTTTGGGTTAGTTCCACCTGATGAGGGTAAAGGTGTCAAGTTTCTTAAACAAAACCATATAAATGTCTTATAAAACTGACTTTTGCAGTGACAGTTCCATTTGCACATCCATCAGCAACATATGAAAAAATCATCTTTACCAGTTATACTAACATTGGGGATTTATATTTTTTCACATATTATGTAGAATGGCACATGTACATGTATTTAGTGAAGTGGCCTAGAAATTCACAACAATTTTTATAATAAATGTAAAATATAGCATGTTGCCAGTCAAACATCCCTCTCCCTTCTTCCTTGCTAATAGAGGCTAGATTTGGTCCTAGTTCCCATCTGTCCTCCATGTGACTCAGAAATAAATACTAATTAGTCAAGACTAATATTTTAAAACCCATTTAATTGACAATGAGACTTGGGAAGAGGTCATACAGATCTTCTAGGAAGGAAGGAAGAAGGGAGAGGGATACGTAACTCAATGCAGTATTTTTTACATTGTTAACTGAAAGAAAATTGGTATCCCCTTAAAGATTTTTTAGGAGTAGGAAACAAAAAGAAGTCAGAAGAATTCAAATCAGGACTGCACAGTTGATGATTAGTGATCGATTTCTCATCAAAACTCTTACAGAATTACCCTGTGTAATGAGAAGAATGAGCAGGAGCATTGTTGGGCTGAGAGACTTTAGAAAAGCTTTCCTGGGCATTTTTCTGCTAAAGCTTTGGTTAACTTTCTAAATCACTCTCATAACAGCCAGACATTATTCTTTGGTCCTCCAGAAAATCAAGAAGTAAAATGCCTTGAGCATCCCAAAAAACTGTTGTCATGACATTTGCCCTTGACCAGCCACTTTTGCTTTTACCAAACCACTTCCTCCTCTCAGTAGCCATTGCTTTGATTGTGCTTTGCCTTCAGAATTGTACTGGTAGAGCCATGTTTCATCTCCTGTTACTATTCTTCAAAGAAATGCTTCAGGAGCTTAGTCTCACTTAAATTTTCCATTGAAAGCTCTGCTCTTGTCTGCAGCTGACCTGGGTGTAATGGTTTCGGCACACATTGAGTGTAAAGCTTACTCAACTTTCATTTTTCAGTCAGATTTGTGACTTAACTAATTGAGATGTCTATGGTGTTGGCTATTGTTTGTACCATTAATCATTGGTCCTCTTCAATTAGGGCATGAACAAGATAAATTTTTCCTTTGCAAATTGGTATGGATGGCCTGCTACTGCAAGCTTCATCTTCAATATTGTCTCATTTCTTCTTAAAATAAGTCATCCATTTGTAAATTGCTCATTTATTTAGGGCATTGCTCCCAGCAATCTTGTGTAAAGTAACAAAGATTTTCATCATTCTTTCGCCCAAGCTTCATCATAAATTTAATGTTTGTTTTTGATTGAATTTTAGCAGAATTAATGTTGCTCTAATGGGGCTCTCTTCAACTGCCATCTCATCCTTCTGAGTCCTTTAAACTAGCTCTTTTTCATTCACATTATAACAAGTTGTATAAGCTTATTTTGGTGCAAAAAATGTTAAAATCCATGCATAGTTTTTTTATAATACACATTTTCCAAGAACTTTTTGAAGGTCCATGATATATGCCAGCTCTTTACACTAAAAGAGGTTAGAATGACTGATAAGCCACCATTAATAAGCACACCTAGTATACACCTTGGTTTCTAATTGCCAGTTCCCACTTACGGGAATAACACCTTCTTGAAAAAATGGCTAATTCTATGTCTGGAACAGAAAAGTACAAAGGTTAATCCTAGATACTTTATTTTGCCAGAAAACTAAAGGGATAATGTTGAAAGAACACAAGAACCAGCTGAAAGGTGTTGCTACTGGCAAAACTGGGGACAATTTAAGCATCAAAAAGACTAATTATAACAATCAACTGTAACATTTAATTCAAAATAAATGTATGAATCCATAGTAACATTAAAAAGTGAAATTATCTTTTTAAAAGAAAGTTACAAAGTAATAAATATAACAAGCATAATTAGAATAATATTTTGTAACCCCCAATGTAATAATCAATTCAAATAAGTATCATCAATTGATGCTAAAACCACTAGCTGAGGAACAGCATACTGGCAAAGTATCACCTTTGCCCCCAGACTGATTACTGAACTTTGAAGAGTATATATGCTTTTATATGGATATATGACTGTCATAACATTAATTAAATAATCAAACTTATCATCATCAATAGTAGGACATTCATTGTATCCTCACATGCTGTGATGTGCAGTGCATGGCATGACCCATGAAGTTATCTTGCTAAAAATAATCTAAATCTTTTCAAGTACTAGTCCTAGTGTCTAGATATACAATGAATAGAGAAAAATCTTAGATGATACCACAAGAAAACAATCAGATAAATTCAGTATGTGGTACATATTGCAAGGTCTGAACTCTTCTAAAGCATCAGTGTCATTAAAATGAAAGTTATGAGGACTGTTCTAGATTAAAAGAGTCGAAAGCATAAAGGTCTAAAGCAATAAATACAATGGATAATTACTGCATCTTAGATTAAAAAAAATATATAAAAGATATGGGAGCTAGTGGAGAATTTTAATATATACTAGATTTGAAATGATATTATTAAATTATTGTTAGTCTCCTTAAGTTTGATTGTACTGTCTTTAGGTATGATATTATAATTCTCTGGTTATGCATGTCAAAGTATTTAGAACAAAGTCTCATGGTATTAGTAATGTAATTTCAAATTATTTGGCAAATAAAAATCCAAAACTTGTTTTTTCCAATTTTTCTGAATGACTAAATTTTTTTTAATGAAATGTTTGTGAAGGAGGAGAGATGAATGAAAAGAAACAGACCTTCCTTCACTAGATGTTATCATTTAGCTGTCATAATCAGGAATATACTGAAGCATAAAAGATGAAAATAACCTGGTCCTTAATGATTTCTTGTGCCACAGAACTAACCAATTCTAGAGCTATCCTACACAATGACTTCTTATTACGTAAAATTATAAATCATCTTTATTTTTAAAATGAGTTAAGGTTTTATAACTTGCAGACAAAAGTATTCTAACTATTAAAATACATGGCAGACAACAAAAGCTTACTATGGGGCAGCGACCATGATAAACAGAGTTACATACAGTACCTACTTTCCAAACTTGATGTCCACATGAAGTAAATACCAGTCAGGTATATCTTCATGAAGATACACAGCCACTTTGTAATCCAGTTAAATCTCAAACCTAAGCATCCAGCAAAGCCTTTCCACTAAGACCCAGACACTTACATTCACTTGTCTACTTAACGTCTTCATTTGAGTCTTGAATGGGCTTTTGGAGTTAAAATTAACATGGCCTAAACAATATTCCTGATTCTCTTAGCAAACCATGCTTCTCTACTCAATTGCTCGAGACTAAATCATAGAGATACCCCTTGAGCTCTGTATTCGTCCCCCATACACACTCCACATCTAATCCATAAGTAAATATGTTCTTCTCTACTTCCAAAACATACGCAAAATCTGTTTCCCTTTTTCTATCTCAACTGCTACAATCTTGATTGAAACTTCACTATCTCTCACTTGTACAATTACAGTAAGCTCCTAATTATTCTCCTACATTCAATTTGGACTCCCTGCATTCTCTCTATATACAACAGCCAGAGTGACCGTTCTCTACCATAAAATGATTCACTAACCTCACTGCTATAATTAATTCTCCTAAGGATTTATCATTGAATCTAAACTCACTATAATAGTCAATAAGACCCTACAGAATCTCTCCACTACTTTTCTATGCAAATTCATCTGGAACTACTCTTTCCCAAGCTCACTATACACCAGCATGAATACCTTCTTTCTCTTTCTCAAACACAAAAAGCCCATCCTCATTCTAAGGGCCTTGGTACTTAGTCTTCTCTCTACCTGAAACATTCTGCTTCCTGATATTGCATTGCTGGATCTTCCAGAGCATTCAAGTCTTAGCTAAAGTGTCTACCCAGGAAGGCCTTCCCTGATGACTCAACATACCCAATACAAAGTGTCCACAGTCACTCAGAATTGCCTTTGTGAAAGTTAATATTTCAAATTATCTTGTTTATTTACTTAGTTGATGTCTTTCTTCCTTCTTATGATGTAAGTTACATGAAAGATGAAATATGGTTTGTCTTGTTCTTCACTACTTGATCCTTTGTTCTGAGATTAGTGCCTGGCACACAGTAAGGTGCTAAGTAAATATTTGTTAAATGAATGAATTAACGAATTAAATATTCAATGGCTTATAACAACTATACTTTGCCATGCCTCCATAAAATAATATTTATCTACCATATTGATCTAGGTTGCTTTTCCTTAAATGCATGCAGATACTCTAGCTTCTCAATGTCCCTCTGGCATTCAGAATTAGAAAAGGCCATGTCAACTCAAGCCAATATAGAATTCAGATATTAGTTGGAATAAATAGTAGGTTATCTATGCTAGAAACTCTTTCACATTGCTGAATTTTATTATGTTTCTAGTCAACAAGCATACCTAAATCTATTTCACATGAGCTGATGCCAGGGCAAATCTACTCATCCTATTTTTGTGAAATTGACTTGAAGCTAAAATCTGGAGCTTATTTATGGTTGCTAATTTTTTTGTTGGATTCCCAGCCAATATTTCTGTCTGCTGAGCCATTTAAACTGTCTTACATCTATGGGCTTAGAATCCTTTCCAACATTGTATGATACGCAGTTTTGATAAGCATACATCCTTTATCCACATTGCTGATAAAAATGCTGAAAAGACAGGAAAAAAGACAAAAATTGGTTTCACCTTGTTAGAGATATATTATCAAATGGTTATCAATGAGTCACCTACCTGGTTAAATAGATTTATAAATCTATCTAAAGTCCATTCCATATTTTATCCATATAGATTCATACTTGGTCTGCTGCATTGCTGAAATGGAGAGATGTATACCCTAAAACCTCCATTTAACTTCACCTAAATGGCCTTGTCCATTTAAATCCCTATGATCCTACTCAAAGGTCTCACTGTCAAATAGGGAGCATAGCCATGTAAACAGAATTATAATGCAGCTTGATAAATTCAGTGGTAAAGGTAAGTATGAGGTTCTTTATCAACACAAAAGAGATACCTAATCCATATTAGGGGGCTCCAGGCAGACTTTTTAAGCTGAGTAGTGAATGATAAGAAGATTCAGCCAAGTAGAAGAGTAGAAGAAGAACATTACAAGAGAGGAAAATCAAGTTTTCAAAAGATTCTTTAAAATAAGAACACGAGGAAGTTCAACACCTTTGGAAAACCAGAAAACATCAGTATGGCCAGGGCTAAAGTGTGTAGGAGGAGGGTGTTCTATATGCTGTCAGAGATCATACTTTGAAGCCATGGGGTTTGGACTTTCTTTTATAGCATATGGAATGACATCCAAGTGTTTAATTGGAGGGAGGGGAATCACATGAACACAACATTTTAGAAAGCTAATTCTTATTATAGGGTAGAAAATAATTTAAAGGTAGAGGGAAAAGACTAAAAATAAGAAAGCAAGCTGTTTGTTATCAACATGATAAGAAGAACTAGATAAAGGCAATGTACAAGAATGGAAAACAGAAAAGTAAAATCAAGCAAAAGAGACATAACGCAGAAGTTTATGGAAGACACAATTAAAGAATAACAGAGAAAGAGAAATTGTGAATGAGTTGAGGTATCAGGTTTAGGTATAGGTGACAAGGTGAATGATGTTAAATATAACCCTAAAAGGAAAAGGTGGGGGCAGAAGATGAGTACGATTTGACTTGTTGATTTGTAGGATTCTTTTGTCCAACCACAGGAAAACATTCAAGGGGATTCAATATTTATTTCTATTGTTTCAGAACTGAATTCATAAACATTCAGGTAGTGGTTGTGGCCACGAAAATGGATGGGATTGTGAGTATTTAAAGCTATGTCTCAAACTTTAATGTATGAAAGAAACACGTGTGGTAAAATATAATTGGAGCCTTCCAGGTCCCACTTCTTTAGATGCTGATTCTGAAGGTGTGGAATGGGACAGGAATTTACATTTTAGCTAGCACTCCTGAGAATTCTAATATCTACTGTTTTCAGAGCACACTTTAAGAAATACTTGTTTAAAAGGAAGTGAAGAGAAGTCTAGAGAAAAAAAATAAATTGAGAAGCAGCTAAAGAAAATCTACAGTGGTGGAGTTAAGGGAGAAGTCAATTTTCAGTGAGAGAGAGTGGTTAAAGGCATAATGTGCTGTAGAGACATCAAGTGATGTCTCAGAAAGATCCATTGAACCCAAGAGAATTGTTGTCATTTTCTTTAGTTTGGCTTGGTTTGTTCTTAGCAAAAGTACATTGGCTATTTGAACACCACATTCTTCTCTAGCATTTTTAACCCTCAGGTTAATTAGCTGTTTTATGTTTTGCTGAGGAACAACAGCAATCTTAACCTTTCACTTCTAGAATCTACAGTATTCTTTCCATAAGAAAGCAAAACAAACAAGTTTGCTTCGTCTACCAATATCTCTAGGAATCTCTTAGCAATCACCAATGCTAATTTGATGATCATTCATTACATTAGAATCTGGGACAAAACTCAAAATTCTAAGAAGTAATTAAATGACCTAGTTATACTTAGGCCAGTGAATTGGGAATTCAGAAGAGATATAGCAATTATCTTCAAAACATGGCCAAAACAGCCATGAAAGACTCAACTTGTTCTATATGGCAACAACAAGAAGAGTTAGGAGCCATCAGGAAGAAACCATCAAGTAGGCACTCTGCCAAGTTTCCAATTTACCCTTCTAATGTGTCTTCACCTTCATCAGACCTTACTTCTAAATCTAAGGAAGAATTTTCCTTCTTCTGCCTAAGGCATTTAGAGAGATTAGACATTTTCTTTGGTTCCCATTCTTTCTTGCTTCCACAGGGACTTCCTTCCACCCATAATGCTTCTTAATCCAGATTTCCTCAGTATAGTAACATATTCAAGAATTTCCTGTCCTACCTAGCCCATGAGCTATCTTCTCCATTTCCTCTAAGCTTCCTAAATTGGTTGTTTTCCTATCCTGAAGATATCTGAAACTCAATTTTGCCCTTACCACTTTAATGAAATTGTCCTTTCCAGGTTACCAGAGTCCTCATAGCTGCTGAATTTTAAAAAGTAGAAGATCTGAGGAACTTATGGACTTCTTCACTATCATCTGGAACATTTGATCACCTTCCCCTCCTTTGTATACTTTGGTGCATACAGTGCAGGATGTTTATTTCTGGTAAGATATTCCTTTATCATAAAAGCTATACTTTATGTGCATATTTTCTTGTGTTTCTAATAGTTTTGCTTTATATATGTCAATTTAATAACTCTCCATAAAGTTTCAGGATAGTTGAATTATCATTGTGGTTTACATAGTTCATAAAGAAAATGTATGCTTATTGTCCTATTTAATGTTAAATAGTAATAATATAGTAACCTTTACTGACTTTTATTACCACTTATATTTTATATCTTTCCCTATTGTCATCAGGTTGTTCTTTTTGTATCTTGTAGATAATAATTGCTTAAATTTCAGAGACTCTTTTAAAAATATGTAAGTTTAGGCCAGGTGCTGTGGCTCACACCTGTAATTCCAGCACTTTGAGAGGCCAAGGCAGGTGGTCAGGAGTTTGAGACCAGCTTGGCTAACATGGTGAAACCCCATTTCTACTACAAAAAATTAGCTGGGCATGGTGGTGCATGCCTGTAGTGCCTGTAATCCCAGCTACTTCTGAAGCTGAGGCAGGAAAATTGCTTGAACCAAGGAGGTGGAGATTGAGCCAAGATCGTGCCATTGCACTCCAGCTTGGGCAACAAGAGCAAAACTCCGTCTCAAATATATATATATATATAAAATTTGTGGTATTATTTTCTGTACTTTGTGCCATTTCAAAAATTTTTTGTTGTATCAATTATGATAAATTACGCCGTAGTAATAAACAACTAAGTACTTATGCAAAGCCCACTCAGGCATGAGGCCCTCTTCAGAGTGGCTGTGTGTTGGCTTAGTATTCCAGAGTACATCAATCTTATTATCTCCCTTTATTAACAAAAGTATTCATAGCTGCCAAGGTAGAGAAGGGAGAGTTGGAGAGTAGAGCACCGAAAATTAAATATTTCTTCCAGGAAGTGACACTAGTAACTTCCACCCACATTTGTTGGCCAAAGCAATTAACATGGGCACACATAACTTCCAGAACAAATGTTCTCTGTAGCAAGAAGTAGAGAAAAATCAGAAGTCAGTAAAGAGCAGTAATCTCTCCCACAATTTCTTTTGCTATACTATTGTTTATATTTCCTTTCCCTGCCTCCACACCAACTCAAATCCCCTCTTTTTTGGAAGATGAACATCCAGTTTTAAGTTATACCGATTATTTTTAAATTGCATAAAAATACATTTTGCTCACACCTGAAATCCCAGTACTTTGGGAGGCCGAGGTGGGAGGATCACATGAGATCATGAGTTTGAGACCAGCCTGGCCAACGTGATGAAATTTTATCTCTACTAAAAATATAAAAAGTAGCTGTGTGTGGTGGCATGTGCCTGTAGTCCCAGCTACTCTGGAGGCTGAGGCAAAATTGCTTGAACCCAGGAGGTAGAGGTTGTAGTGAACCAAGATCATGGCACTGCACTCCAGCTTGGGTGACAGAGAGAAACTATGTCTCAAAATATGAAAGCAAAAATCAAAATATGTTAATATTGCTCTAATTTTCAGCATTAAGAATAAAACACATACCATATGCACATAGACAGACCTATGCACTCCATATATGATGAGGAAATTGGTATAATATGGCATCCTCTTACTTGTCAAAACCTATTTTAGTAGGATATAACACTCACGCCCTAGTCTACTATCATTCTGTTACTGTCATTATATTATTTTTTATCTGTGTTATTTTTACTGTGTATTTGCCCTTTCAAAAATCACTTAAAAATTTTAATTTTTTTCTTTCACTTTTATTTCGAGTTGTGACTTAGAAATTTATGTTTAAATTATTTTAATTTACCAGTCCACTCAATCTATGACGTCTCTTTTAATAAGCTCTTTATCTTTATTGATCTCAGATATATATGAATTATTTATTCATGTATTTCTTCAAAAAAGATAAGTGAGAAAAAATATTTTGTGTCCTTTGCCATTTGATAATGTCTTTCTACAGCTTTCATGCAAGTGTGATATCTTGTCTGAAACCATAAACTTTTCTTTCATAATTGCATAGATGTTACTTTATTGTTAGACAGAGTCTTGGGACAGCCTAGTATTTGTTTTGGGTGATCTTTCATTTTGTATAATATTTTTATGTTTTTTCTCCTCACCTAAAATTTTACAACATTACAAGGATGTGCTTGCATATCAGTTTCTTTTCATTAATTGCCTGATTTTGATCTAGGGCAGGTATCAGCAAACATTTTCTGTCAAGAGCCAGAAAATAAGTATTTTAGGCTTTGAGGTCCATATGGTCTATTACAACTATTCAGTTCTTCAATTCTAGAACTTTTTGCACCACCACTACCATCTTCTGGCTAGGATTGTAAGAGGAATCAAAAAACTGGGGAAGACTGTGTGAAAATAAGGCTTGGGGAAGAATTTTTTTTTTTTTTTTTTTTTTTTTGAGACGGAGGAGTTTCTCTCTTGTTACCCAGGCTGGAGTGCAATGACGCGATCTCGGCTCACCGCAACCTCTGCCTCCTGGGTTCAGGCAATTCTCCTGCCTCAGCCTCCTGAGTAGCTGGGATTACAGGCACACGCCACCATGCCCAGCTAATTTTTCGTATTTTTAGTAGAGACAGGGTTTCACCATGTTGACCAGGATGGCCTCGATCTCCTGACCTCGTGATCCACCCGCCTCGGCCTCCCAAAGTGCTAAGATTACAGGCGTGAGCCACTGCGCCCAGCCAGAAATATTTGTTATTGCAGCCTTTAGATGACACCAAAATCTAGGAGCTGATGGTTGATGAGGAACTTAAGTCACTGAGTGAGGGAAAGGCATCCAAAGGGTTTGAAGAATCAAAGGGCTACCATAAGCTCCAGAGATAATCCAGATAACCGTGAATTTGAGGGTAGAAAGCAGCAGGACAAATACACAATCAGGTGGTCCTGGAGAGGCATCTGGGACAAGTGTGCTTAGATAAGGCTGACTTTAATTCAGTCACCTATGAGACCTACCTGTGTTTCAACCTTAAGGGTATCCATGAAACTGGCATCCACCACTAGCCCCACCTCAAAGGCTTTCAATGACTCTCTATTAAGTTCAAGTGACTCAGCATGGAATAAAGGCCCTAAAATCTGATCCCTACTACTTTGACCATAACTAAACACCTGCACTTCTCTTTCTTCTACATATCCTATATTCCATTAAATATTCCACCATTTCCTTAATATACCACACTCTTTGACAACTCCATGAATTTTTCTGAAGATGTTTTTTTGTTCCTCTGTCTGGAAAAATAATCTACATATCATTCAACGTTCAAGTTTAATGCCTCCTTGTATATGAAACTCTTCCCCCAATATACTCAACTGTGTAGAAATCAAACAAATCAAAGCAAAAAAATGCACTCAGTATTACTCTAGAATTCCAACACCTTATTTTCATCTGAATTCACTCTTTTATTATCATACTTCTAACTAATGGTTTGCCCCTAAATCTTTCTACTAGTTCTACAAAGTCAGTTCGTTTTAGTATTGTGTAACTGACCACCTAAATATTTTTTGAAAAGACAAGTATATGTGAGCATGCCTAATCAGTTATGTGTTAATTGTTGCTCCCATCTCAACAGATAGTCCTGGGTTGATAAGCTCATTGTCTATGATCCATCATTATATGACTTGAGCAAGGTAATGGAAGAGGAAGCTATTTTTATTTTAGGCATTCCCATCCCCCATGGTTTTTGAGACCTATCTCATGGTTTTCTACTGGGGAACCTCAATCGTATTCAGCAACTACCTCCATCTGTTCTCAGCAACATGTTTGAAAATGCAGTGACTCAGTGTACTATATTGGATGCCTCTTATGCAGTGCTTCAAATTCTCTGGGCCTTTTCTCTTTTTCTAGCAATGATTTTATCAATCAGTTTTCATGAATGTTTAAACCAGCTTCCCCACTGTAGAACCTGACATCATCTTGCTACTCTCACTTGCTGCCCTGGATTCTCACACACAGTGTTTTGGGACTCACGGGAACCCACATGCTTCTCATGTACATACAAACTAGAGTGTGGGAGAATTAACACACCTTTGGGCCATTCTCAATTAATGGGAATGGGAATGGGAATGATGAATAAATGATCCTCTCTTCCTTCCCCTGAGTAGATGGTTCTCCAACAGATTTAATAATAATAATAATAATAATTGCATTATCAAGCTCTCAGTGAATTACAGTGCTGGCCAAATCAATAACATATCCTACTATGGCCTTTTCCTTCTCTCATGTTTTACGTGCTCTGCTCCTCTCTACTGCTCACTGTAGTCACATTCATTTAAGAGTTTCGGAGATAAATGCAATTTCAGTTATAAAACTATTGTTTCTTAAAACAAGTCCCAATACTTCATATTTACATTGGAAAGCGATTTAAAAACACAAAAATGAGGATCAAGAAAGCTGAGTGCTAGTCCAGATTTGGCCAACAAGTTTTGTGAACTTGGGCCAATCTTTTCATCTTCCTTGGCCTCTGTCTCCTTATCCACAAAATTTGAGAGAAGGTCTATACCAGACAGTAGTTGTCTACATTTCCCAATGGACATACATAAAACTCTAAGAGATACTATGGATATAAGGAAAATTTTTATTTGTTCTCTGCCTCCAAAAATAACTATTATGTAATTATATTAATACATAGGTAATCCATATTGTCTTCTACTTATAGAAGACAAAATTAAAGCTTATAATTTTATTATTATTATTAGCAATGATTTTTTAATAAAACAGAAAAGTTTAACTTACAGCTCCACCTTTAGCTAATTATTTCACCTTAGGCAAATTACTTAACAACTCTGTTTCAGTTTCTTCATCTATAAAATTGGGATAACAACAGCTTTTTGGAAGAAATTTTAGCAATAATATATGTAAAACATATACCAAACTACTGGTATAGAGTATACACTAAAAAATAGTCAGTTTTAATTACCATTTATTTTTTATTTAAAACAACCTGCTTAAAATGTCAGTCATTGCATTGATCACAGGCATTAACTTATATACTCATTTTTCTATTTTATTTGATGCAAAATCTGCTAAACTATGAAATAGTAGTATGAATCACACATGCCTCTTTGACTAAAAATGTACCACGACCCAAGTGTAAAAATGATCACATAAAGGGATATTTTGAGCATCACTGCAATAGTATAGCACACACCAAGTAATAATGAATGAATAATGGGGAAGGCAAAAAAGAACACACAAGGAATGTGAATCATGAAAGAAGGAACTCTACCATTACCTCAAAATTCTGCCAAGAGGTAATTTATAAACCACGTACTTGCATGGGGAACCTGACAATCTTGTTTAGCTTAAGAGCCAGAAATTAAAGTTCAGAAAAAAAGAGGCAAGTATATTTTCAGAAAGTTTTACCAGGAAGGGTCCTATTGAGAGCATTAATTTCATAAATCTTCATATGGATGCCCTTGAGTTTTTAGATAAATACCTCTCTGTGTATGTGTAAAAATGAAAGCCCACAAGGCGGAAAAGAATGACTTCCGAGGAAAGAACAATTACTGGAAAATTTTAAGACAAATAGTTCCTGAAACTTTCACAGAGAAATGACTTAAGTTACCTTCAGTTAGAATAGAAAGACCTCATCAAATACACAGGACATTCAGTTGAAATGCCAGAAGGGTCACACATTAAAAGTGAAGCTAAATGAGCCCTAGAATAAAGGCTGCTCTCCACTACAATTGCTCAAAAATAAACTTTAAGAGCATCAAACCAATCCATAAGAACTTAGCTAATTACAAAAAATGATAAGTTTCCTTAAAGGAAAATACAAAAGGCAGCATGCAACAATGCAAAATTCACAACATCTACTATCTAATCAAAAACTTGGAGGCATATGAGGAAGCATGAATATGTGACATGGAATCAAGAAAACCTACAATTTTTCAACTGTTAGAGATAATTAAATTTGTAGATAAGGGTATTTAGATAGATTATGCTCCATGTGTTCAACATAGACAAAATATAAACATATATATAAACATATTTTAATTAAATTTAAAGAAATAAACATTTTACTGGTTGTTTAATGTGCACATTGTTCACTTTGGTATAATGAAAAGTTCTGGAGAGAATGTGATGATGATTGCCCAATAAAGTGAATGTACTTAATCACACTGAACTATACAACTGGAGATTGCTAAAATGGCACATTTTATTTTATGTATTTGTTTAATTATAAAAAAGTAAAAATATAATGGAAAAAATAAAGCACATTAGATACTGAAGAAGAAAAGATCAGTGAACTTGAAGACATATTGACAGAATTCATTCAAAATGAAGCACTCAGAGGAAAAAGACTGAAATAAAATTAATGAAGTTTCATTAACCATTGAGATAATACAGGGAAATCAAACTATGTGTTATTCAAGTCCATCTAGGAGACTAGGACATAAAAATATTGGAAGGAATAATGTACAAATATTTTCCAAATTTGATTAAAACACTGCACCTACTCATCCAAATGTGCAATGACAATCAAGCGAAAAAAATGCATACACATACAGATTCACTCCCAGGCACATCATAATTGAATTGTAAAAGCAAAATACAGCGAGGAAAAGAATCTTAAAGGCAACTAGAAAAAAAGCACACCTTATATACAAGGAAACAAAGATAATTTATACATATTTTTCATTAGAAACTGTGGAAGGCAAAAGACAGTGGAACATCTTTAAAGCCCTAAAAAGCGAAATAATTGTCAACCTAGAATTCTATAAGAAATAGATTCTTTAAAAATAAAGGCTAAGTTAAAACCTTTTTTTATATGAACAAAAGCTAACAGAATTAATTTCAAGCAAATTTGAGCTAAAATGGATGTTTAAAAACAACTTTAGACCAAAAACAAAAACAAAAACAAAAAACTGATTCTAGACAAAAATTTGAGTGTGCACAAAGGGATGAGAATCACCTGAAGTAGAGAAAATATATGGGTAAATATAGAAGACTTTTTCTGATAAAAATGTCTTAAAACATAATTGACCATATAAAACAAAAAATAAAGTATTATGGGGGTCATAACACATACACAAGTAAAATGTATGACTAAAAAAGCACAAAGAGAAATAAAAGTTGTAAAAGTCTTCCATCAGCTGTGATGTGCTATATTATGATTAAATGATAGTTTGTGATAGGAAATTATCCAGTCTGAGAAACAGAAGGAAAGAATTAAGAAAAATTTACAGAGCCTCCGAGACTTTAGTAAATCCATCAAACATACAAATTTACTGAAGAGATGCACACTTTAGCATACTATGGAGCACATACAACAGTCACCAAGATCAACCATAGCTTGGACCATAATATAAGTTGAAATAAATTTAAAGCATTTATTCTTTTTTTTATTTTATTTATTTTTTTATTTTTTTTTTTTATTTTTTTTTTTATTTTATTTTTTTTTTGAGACGGAGTTTCCGCTCTTGTTACCCAGGCTGGAGTGCAATGGCGCGATCTCGGCTCACCGCAACCTCCGCCTCCTGGGTTCAGGCAATTCTCCTGCCTCAGCCTCCTGAGTAGCTGGGATTACAGGCACGTGCCACCATGCCCAGCTAATTTTTTGTATTTTTAGTAGAGACGGGGTTTCACCATGTTGACCAGGTTGGTCTCGATCTGTCGACCTTGTGATCCACCCGCCTCGGCCTCCCAAAGTGCTGGGATTACAGGCTTGAGCCACCGCGCCCGGCCTTAAAGCATTTATTCTTAAAGAGTATGTCCTCTAGTACATAGTATTAGATAGATATTATTAACAAATATCTGAAAATATTACAAATTATTGACAATTAAACTACATACTTCCAAATAATACTAAAGTTAAGGAAGAAAGTATGAGAAAATTTTTAAATAGAACTAAGCAAAAATGAAATGAAAAGTATGGCAACAAAAAATTGTGGCAGTAAAGCATTTTAAAGTAAAAAAATTATACCTTTAGATGTACATAGTGAGAAAAAATATGAAACAAATAATATAAACTTTTTTTTCAAAAACACTGCTTCAACTTTTACTGCACATTATACTTAAAAATTAACTTGAGAGTATCATAGACCTCAAGGTAATAGGTAAAACATAGGATTTCTAGGAGAAAACACAGGCGATCATCAAACCTTTGGGTGGGCAAAGATTTCCTAAGTACTACATGAGAGAATGGAACCATAAAAGCAAAATTGATAAATAAAACTTCATCAAAATTAGAACTTTTATTCTTCTGAAATTTTTCTTAGGAAAATGTTAGACTAACAGATTAGAAGAAAATATTCACAATATGTATATCTGCCAAAGGCTTTTGAATCCAGAATATATGAAGAATGCTTACAACTCAATAAAAAGAAGACAAATGCAAACAACCCAATTAAAAATAAGCAAAATATCAAAACACACACTTTCCAGAAGAACATAAATAAATAGTCAACAAAGCATATGAAACACAAATCAAAAGTCACCCAAGAAATGCAAATTAAAACCACAAGATTCCACTACACACCCATTAAACTACCTGAAACTAAAAATGCTGAAAATACCAAGTTTTGATAAGGACATGGAGTAACTGCAACCCCAATATATTGCTGGTGGGAATGTAAAATGTGAAATGGCACAACTATGTCACAAAATGATTTGACAGTTTCTGATAAAGTCAAATATAAGCTTGTTATATGACCGAGCAATCCCACTCTTAGGTATTTACTCAAGAGAAATAAAAGCATTTGTCCATGCAAAGACTTGACTGTGAATATGCATAGTTTTTAGCTCCAAACTGGAGACAATCCAAGTGTCTATCAACAGTGAATGGATAAATACATGTTAATATAATGAAATACCACCAGAAACAAAGGAAAGAAATCTTGTTTATGATGCACACACAATGTAGGTAAATTTTAAGTTATTTTTTTGTGTGGCTAAGACAGATAAAAAGGGCATATACTCTATAATTCAATTTATATGAAATTATAGAATAGGGAAAAAAAATCAATACTTACAGTAGTGGTTGCCCATAGTTGGTATGGAGTTAAGGAGATTGTAAAAACAAAGAAACTCTTTGAAGAGATAAAAATGCTCTGTATCTTGAGTTTTATGATTGTCCTACAGGCTTAAGGATTTATTAAAACTCCTAGCTACCCCAAATGGGTGCATTTTAGTGTATATAAATTGTACTTCCATGGAGCTGATTTTAAAATTAAAATTAAAAACAACATGTCTAAATAAATGAAGCTGAAATAAAGACAGTTTCAAATAAACACTAAGAGTATGTCACCAATAGATCTGTATATAAAGAAATAGATTTTTTTAATTCTTCAGGCTTCACGAAGTTAAATGACATCAGATTAAAATGACATCAGATTAAAATTCCTACAGAAAGAAATGAAGAGCATCAGAAATGCTAAATACATGGCTAAATATAAAAAAATATTTTTTCTTCTCTTTTCTTAGAAGGCAACCAATAATTTTTTATTTTAATTATGCAAGTTTATTTTAAATGATATGATATTTAAGCTATTATATTTCTGACATTTTTTATTTTCAATGACTAAATGTAAAAATTATAAAACAATTGTAATCCCATTCGTTAATCTTTTATGCATAAGCCTGTTTTCTCTGTTGGCCACTGTGCCCACATTATGAATGAAAATGTGTATATACTTTAGAATAATTTTTTAAAATTATATATATAAATCAATATTTACTAACCTTGTCATTTCACCATGAATACTACTGCCTCATTTTGCTATTTTGTCACCTGCACTTCTCACTGTTCAATTGATAATTTTAAACAACCATTGTAACACTGTATTGTAGGGTATATAACATAGATAACTAAACGTTCAAAGTAGCACAAATACATAGTCATAGGTGGAATTATTATAAATTATTATTATATTTTCTGTCAGTGGGACAATTTTAACTTTAAGTTCACTGCAATAAGGATACATAATGAAAATCATAGAGTAACCATCAAAAACAAGACAAAGAGGCATGGCTAAAAAACTATTCAATGAATTAAAATGAAATATTTGGAAAAATACAATTAACCCAAATAAGGCAGGAAAAGTAGAGGAACACTGCAAAACAGAAATCCCAAAAGAACAAGCCTAAACACAAACATTTCAATAATTTCATTAACTATAAATGGACAAAACATTTCAATTAAAAAGCATAAGTATAATTCTATTTACAAATAACTTATCTAGAGAGAGAGGTTTAAAGTAAAAACATTTAAAAAGACATATATGTAAACACTAAATCTTGAGATCTCAAAACCCTGTCTCAAGGCACTGCTTCTTATGGAATCTGACCTAAGAGAAGCTCATCTTAGCGCTTGAATGACTTACCTATGAGTCATTCAAAATATTCTAATCTTATTATTTGCACCTAACATTTATTTGATCATCAGTAACTTATAGTCATACCAAGGTTATACATGTAGGATCTCCCCATATGCAAGGGGTTCCTATAAGCTTAGGACACTTTCTAAAATCATCAGTATCCTTGAATTGGCTCTTAATGTGGTTATGTGATTGGGTACTGTTATTAAATTGCACATCTTTTCCCAGCACATCTGTATATTTAGAGAAAACTATTCTGGGGCCTGAGACTTCCTCCAACTCGAATGAATTCCCAGACTGCATTCTAATCCTTTCACCACTTGACTTTGCTGTCTAACAAGGATGCTTCCAGCAGGTGGAACTGGCATATTGCCCATTTAGACTTTCTAGTCATAAATGAATTGGGAATTTGGGATTGCATCTGAAAAAAATCTCCAACTATCTTTGCAGACTTAACTGGGTAAAGTATTTCCAAGTTTTGGGTGACAAAATTATCCACATACCAAACCCCCACAACGTGCAATTTACCCTCATGACAAACCTACACATGTACCTTTGAACCTCAAACAAAAGTTGAAAAGTTAAAAAAACATGATTCTAGCATATGTTAATTATCTCCATTTAGCCATTCCACAATGTGTGCATATTTCAAAACACCAAATTGTACACCATAAATATATACAAGTTTTATTTGTTAAAAAAAAAATTCTCAGTTTTTCATGAAGAAACTCTCCACTGGGAAGATTGTATGTAAAACCTGGACACATGACATGTTCAAGTTGTCTTTCCCTAAAGAAATTTGAATTATGCTACCCTGTTTCATTTTTCCACTTAGAAAGTGCAGAGCCATATAATCTATCCAAAAGAGGGGAAAGGAAAAACTTTTACATTTATTTGCTCACAAAGTCAGCATTTCTGATGTTCTTCATATCTCCAGGTAGAACCAAGATTTTATCTTTTGTCATCTTTTGTCTTCAGCCTGAAGAGTTTCCTTTAGCATTTCTTATTGAGCAGGTCTGTTGGTGACAAATTCTCTTAGATTTTGCCTATCTGAAAAATGCCTCTATTTCACTTTTATTTGGAGAGATGGGGGCTGACTATGTTTTAATCAGCTTTACTGAGGCATAAGTGGGTTTTTTGTCTTAGTCTCTCTAGTTGATATTCTATTAGGAAAGAACCTATGATTTATTCTGAAGTAGCATAGCACAGTGATTCACAACCAAAAATTTAAGGCCAAATGCCTGAATCAGAATCTCAGCTCTACCACGAACCACCTGGAAGACCATGGGTAGGTGGCATAACCACTCAATGCTTTAGGTTTTCAACCTAAGCAACTTTCCTAAAAGGAGAAAAAATAAAGTATCCACTTCAAAGACATATGGCAAAAACAAACAAACAAACAAACAAAAAAAAAACACATACACACATACAAAACTTGTGAGCTACTATATGTAATGGTGTTAGAACAATGCCTGGCACATATAAATCACTTTTTAAATATTTGCTATTATTAATAGTAGTATTAATCTCTGTATCTCAGCAACAGAATGTTTACATCTTAATAAAGGCTCAGGATATGTTGAATAAGAATTCTTCCTGTATTATTTAAAGAACCATTGAATAGAGTAGTAATAATCAGTAAGAAATTCCAAGGTAATTCCTTTCATATATTGTCCCCTATACTTTCATTTCCTGCTAAGAAAACAATTTAACCCACTTTTAATTATCCTGAAAGTGGCCAAACTGGATTAATTTGTCTTTGGCATGGTCTCCTTTCTTAATCCTATTTCAGATTTTGACTTCATTGTTCTTTTCCTTCTTCTCCATGAAATTTTCATTTCAGATGCTTCATTCTCCATGAAGTCCCCCAGTGAAATGTTTCTCCTTTTTCCCCATAGCTGTTGGGAGTTTTGTCTAACCCTCTTTTTAAGCACTCACCATATTTTATTCCAGATGTTCCAGCTGATAGTTTCTCAGATATGGCCATCTACTTACACATCTTACCATAGTCAGGAAAGATTAAAATAATCCAGGACAAACCCTCTTTGGACCTGAAATACAGATACTCTTGATGCCAGCCTGTCCTTGTCTCATGCCTGAGGATCGATATTTGGGTTTCTGTTTTAGACTCTATACTTGAATCCATGGATTAATAATCAGCCTAGTGTTCTGGTTCTCTGTGTACTACAATTATTGTCTACTGCACTGCTATAGTTTGAATAATTGTCACTTCCAAAACTCATGGTGAAATTTAATTTCCAATGTGGTAGTATTAAGCATTAGAGCCTTTAATGGATGATTGGATCATGAGAGCTCTGCCTTCGTGAGTGGATTGATTCATTCATAGATAAATGGATTAATGGGTTATCATAGGAGGGGTACTGGTAGCTTTATAGAAAGAAGAAAATTTCCTTGGTAGAATTTCCTTGGCAGGTAGTGCCTGGTAGTGGGACAGGCAGTTAGCATCAGATTACCAATGTGGCAATCCAAACTGAAGACAAGGGCCATATCCGGTTTTGGTATATGTCTTAGTCCTTTTTCTCTTGCCTATAATAAAATACCTGAAACTGGGTAATTTATAAAGAAATTTATTTCTTAGAATATGGAGGATGAGGAATCCAAGATTGAAGGGCTGTACCTGTTCAGGATTTTCTTGGTGTTGTGAACTCTCTGCAAAGTCCTGAGTGGTACAGAGCATCACATGGTAAGGGGGCTGAGTGTGCTAGCTCAGATCTTTCTACTTTCATGAAGCTACCAGTACCACTGCTATGATAACCCATTAATCCATTAATCTGTGAATGAATCAATCAATTCATGAAGGCAGAGTTCTCATGACCCAATCATCTATGTAAGGCCCTAATGCTCAATACTACCACATTGGAAATTAAATTTCACCGTGAGTTTTGTAAGTGACAATTATTCAAACTATAGCAGTGCAGCAGACAATAACTGTAGTATACAGAGAACCAGAACACTAGGCTGATTATTAATCCATGGATTCAAGTACAGAATCTATAACAAAAACCCAAATATCTACCCTCAGACATGTGACAAGGACAGGTTGGCATCAAGGGTATCTGTATCTCAGTTCCAAAGAGGATTGGTCCTGGATTCTTTTAATTTCTCCTGATTATGGTAAGATGTATAAGTAGATGGCCCATATCTGAAAAGCTTTAATCTGGAATAAAGTATGGATGTGCATCCCTAAATTGGTACTAAGGGCCCTTCTTCCCTTTCCTACTTCATCTCTCACCAATCCCTTTCCATGAGCCTTAAATTTAAGTAATTTTGAACTCTTTAGAGTACCCCCAACAGCTTTTGCGGGGTATAAGGGAAGGTAGATAGTGGCCTGTACCTTTGTACCTTTAGCGCTATTTACCTAAAATGTCATTATCCTCATAATTTAACAAATATTTAGTTATCTTTTAAACCTCTCCCCAGTTAACACACTTAAATAATGAAGGACATGTCCGAAGCTTAACTAGCACCTATGCCTCTGTTGCAAATGTTCAGTAACTAGCAATTTGGCACATGAAAACCCTCTGCAGAGAATTTAGTAATGCTGGATTTAGCAAAGCAGATACACTCAGGCATGCTAAAACAAAAACAAAAACAAAAAACAAAGAACTGATCAGTTTTTTTACTCCTAGCTCTCAAGAGCTGCAGTTTATTCTTGTAGATCAATGGGCTTGTGGATACGAAACACTTCGGTGTCTATATCTTCAAGTGTATGACTCTTGGTAAGAATATACACATATATTACCATGTCCAGAATACAAACAAATGTTACTCATAGAGGGAATCTGTTTCCTAGTAAAAAGCTATTGTCCCAAATGTATAAGGGAACCAAGACAGAATGATTGCCCAAAAGTCATCACATATCCAACCCTTGAGCAATACATTTCCCTATTAAGGGAAGCTTTGAATTGCTACAATTCATCATAAACCTTTATAAAAATATCTTCTCTTCAAATGTGCTGTGTTGCCAGGCACATGTCTGACAGCTCCTCACTTTTTAAGTGAGGAGCTCAATAATTTCTTCATTCCTGGCCTCAGCTTCAGCCAGTAAAAATGAGTCAAGGCTTTAAAAAGGCATCAAGGAATTACGGCTATCCTCTTCTTCCTAGCTGCATCCCTGTATCTAGCTTCCATCATGATAATAAATGAGGCTCTTAGGGGCTGAGTACATGTGATATCTGACCAGTTAAAATAAAATTCCATGTTTTGATAGTGCCTGACACTTCAAAGTAGAGGGTAGTTATCAATTGGTTAATACTTTCACTGTTAGCTTGGGCTTGATTCTCCTTAACTCACATTTGAGAGTGAAACAACAGTGACAGCCATCAAAAAGATGGCTGGAACTTATTGTGAGAAGATGTAGAAGCCAGGCATAGGCAAGGACACTTCTGCCCATTATCTGGTGGGCTAATATGTTCCCTGAACTCAGCTGGTAAATGTCACTCTCTAGACTTTGGCCACTGTCACAAGCCAGCTGGGAAGGCACTTTTGAGACACAGCTGGTCCTGCTATCTCCAGTATTGCATTTGATCCATCAGCCAATGTCTTAGAGACTAGGGTATACTGGTACTTCTGTAACCTGGAGGCTGGTATTACTGCATATTATCAGTGACACCCAAGAATGTAGACAAATGAGACCCAATTTCACTCCATTGTCAGGTCTTAACAGGAGTCCCAGGAATACCAACATTTCCTTATTTGTGAGCAGAGGCTCAAGAAGAAATCTGTTCTATACATCTACTATATGGGTACTATGATGGACACTTGATATATATAATTTTGTTGGCCCCTCACAACAACACTGTGAGGCAAATGATATCAATTTGCTATGAGAGAAGTGACATCTGAGACTTGGATTTCAAACACAAGCCTGCTGATGTCAAATATGTGTCCTTTGTTTAGTTTCTTACTACTTAACTTAGAATATTTAACATATTTGGGTCTTAAAAACTTTAGGGAGCAAATGAATACTGTCTTTTATTTGGATCTTTTGGGTATAAGGATTCAAGATTTCCAGTTGTTGGATATTTAGACAGAAGTATAATGAAATAACAAATGTGATTTTGAAGATGAAAGGAGGTGGCCATCAGTCAAAAAATGAGGGTCACCTATAGAAGCTGTAAAAAGCAAGGAAATAGATTCTCTCCTGAAACCTCCAGAAAACGACAGAGCCCTGGTGTTACTCTGACCTTAGCCCAAGAGGAGGATGAGTTGTGAACATTTGAATGCTTCAAACTCTCAAGGCTTTTGCCCAGATCACCTCAATAACTTATGGCTTATATCCAAAAAGTAGGTGAGAGATGAAATCAAGTCTTTTACGACCACCCATAAAAGAGCTATGTAATAGATACAGTGTGACCTGGGGATTTAGCTATTATCTCTGTGTGGCTAGAGAAAGTGGATCATCTACAAAAATCCTCCATGCCTCCTTTCCTGTTTTCTTTAATTTGTTCTTTTTCCTACTTATTTTTCATCTAATTCATTCTTCAACAACAAATTCCTATTAAACAGTTAAACATACATGGAAACCTCAAATTATGACCAGTTATTGCCATCCAGGAGCTAGCACTATGATTTGGGTATTAAGGCATGCACATAAAAATATGTTACATAAGATAAAAAGTATTATCTGCCTTAAGAGAAGTTTGGAAAATATGTTGTGGGGGTAAAATGCAGGGTCAGGTTACTTTTACTTGGTGGATGAGCCTTAAGGAATGAGGGAAATAAATGCATAGGATACAGACAGATAAAAAAAAATACTAAGAAGAAAAGAAACCTGGTAAAGGGAACTGTACTAGGAAGAATAAAGCCCTCCACCCAAAGGTGTCTACATCCTAATTCCCAGAACCTGTGAGTATGTTAGGTTATATGGCAAAGGTGAATTAAGGTTGAGGTAGAATTAATATGGCTAATCAGATGATATTAAAATAGGGACATGATCCCAAATTATCTGCATGGATCCAACAAGCATCCTTACAAATGGAAGAGAGAGACCGGAGAGAGACAGAGAAGAAAATGTGATGCCAGACACAGGGTCAGAGAGATGCCACATTTCTGGTTTTGAAGATGAAAAGAGGTGGCCCCGAATCAAGGAATGGGGGTGGCCTGTAGAAGCTATAAAAGGTAAGGAAACAGATTCTCTCCTGGAACCTCCAGAAAAGAACACAGCCCTGCTGATACCTTGACCTTAACCCAGTGGGACCTGTGTCAGAGTGCTGACCTCTAGAACTGAAGGATAATAAATGTGTGTTGTTTTAAGCCACAAGGTTGGTGCTGAATTGTCACAGCAGCAAATGGAAAATGAATACAGGAGAAATCTTGTGGTGGAAAGGTGGAAATTTAATCTTATATTTTATAACAAAAACTCCATAAAGAAAAAAAAAGTAGGAGATAAGACTTGGGAGGCAGTTAGGAATTTGGCAGTAAAGAGTGCCACTGGGGTTTAAAGTAAAGAGGAATGTGATCAGATTTGTATTTAAGAATTATCATTATGGCAGTCGTGTTCAGGAGCAATTAAAGGAAATAAGTCAGGGAAATCAGTTAGAAATCTGTTGGAATGGTTTCAGCAAGAGGTGATGAGGCATCAGAGAGGGTAGTAGAATGAGAGAAGAGAAAATGAGTCATTCATTCATTCATTTATTCAACATTATTTTTAAGTGCCTGCTATGCTTTCAGGTATTGTTGTATTTGTTTATGGTATGGGCAAGCCCATGGCTAATACTCAAATCCTTTCTTTAGGATTTACAGCCTAATGCATATAGAGATAGAATAGACAGATAAGCCTATGTCAGAGGGTGATAAGATCTCTAAAGAAAAAACTGAAGTGGGAAAAGGGATTTAGAGAGTGGCAGGTGTGGGTAGAAAGTGACAGATGTGCATGGGTATTTCTTTCTATGGGACTTTGGAGGAGGCCTCTCTGAGAAGGTGATATTTGAGTACAGACCTAAAAAAAGAGGAGAACCAAGTAGATATCTTGGGGCAGAGCCTTTATGGCAAAGATCAGAAACCTGGTATATTCACAGTAAAGTGTGGAGGAGGATGTGGTTAGAGGGAAATTATACAAAATGTGGGTGATAGAAGCAGATGTCAGAGACACTGAGTGGGGCATCTCTTGGTTGGCTTCTCAGATCACACAAAGAGCATGGAGTTTTACTCTGAATAAAACGAAGGCATTTTGTATTCAGAATTGACAGGACTAGGAAGTTATTTAAACAGAGCCAAGGGCCTGAGGGTAATGAACAGCCTTCTCCTACAGCTTTATCCTGAGCAAATTAGGATGTTCCCATCATGCTCACCCAAAGGAAGACCACTCAGCAGCTCACAGAAAACATGAACAGGGCCAGGACCATCTCAGGGTCATCCTTACCCAGCTTGACTTAACCCAAGTGTTTTACAAGAAAAAATTTTCATCTTGCTTCCCATGCTTTCTTTGTGGATCAAAACCAGATTGCCCAGTACATGAAGAGAGAAAGTCTGGGTCCCTAAACAGTGTACATTTTCCTGGATAGAGATGGATAGAGAATGTTGTTCAGCTTATAACTAGAAAATATTCTATAGCAATGATGGTACCATGTGTAGTCTTGGGTGTGTCCCATAACCTTTCCAGGTCTCAGTTTCCAAACTGAAGAAAGGAAGATTGTTTTGTTTGCAAGGGATCTGGTGATCTCCTTAGGGCTTTTTTTACTATAGGACCTGTAGTTCTACTCCTAAAATGAAGGCCTGAAATTTATCCAATATACAGTCAGGCACACAGGCAGAGAAGGAAATAGCAGGAGTTTTCAACCTTTAGGAATTTCTGTGGTCTGGGATGCTGATATTATAGAGCAGCAAAAGAACCTCATTCCAGTGATAGGAACACAGGCCTCTGTTTTAATTTCAAATTCCTTCTTTTACTGGTCACGTGAACCCATTGAAATTATCTTGTAGAATAAGATAGGGTATAAGAACAAAAATGCGTAATAACCTTGTGACTTTGAACACATTATTTCACCTCTCTAAGGCTCCGATCCTCATCTGCAAATTGGGGATATTAGTGTCTACTGCATAGCATTATATGAGAGTTGTAGAAAATGCAGGCAATAAATGCTAACTAGATTCTTTACCACTTAAGAGCATTAAAATGGAAGAAAATGCTATTATTGTTACTTTAAAAAGAAAATTAAAAGAATTCCATTAGAACTTGAAAACCATAGTAATCCTGCTGAGGAACAGCACATTAAAGACATTACTAGCTCAGGGGAAAGGAGTAAAGGGCAAGCCACATCCAGGTTATCCACAGCTGCTCCTAATAAGCCAAAAGGTCTCAGATGCAAAATCTCCCTCACAATTTGACCTGGGAATTGAGAAAGAATGCTTTCAGGTTCTGGCATCCCTGGCTCCTACCCAGACATCTTACACCTTACCTGGAATCCCCTTACTGTCAAGTGAGAACCATAATCCTAAGGGGAACTCGGATTGTTCAAAGCAACACTGATTTTATCTAGAGTGTATACATCCCTCAGCAATCTCTGATGAGAGAGGGGTGAAGTGGATCAGCAGAGCCTGTCCCTTGTCCTTTACCTGCTCTGCTCCAGATAACAGAGCTGCATCCTCCAGGGACTCGATCTGAAGATTGAATTTCCCCAGCACCTGTGTGTGCTGGTTTCTAGCTGAGGTTGGCCAGTGGGAGAGATTGGCAGGAAATCAAAGAACATATGTAATGCAAAATTCAGGGTATTACTCTCTCTGCTCAGGAAATAATCTGTGGAAATAGTGATGTTCCTTCCATGACTCTAGCTCTCTCCTAGTGACAGCAGCTCCTGAATTCTGACAATATTGCCTCCACCCTATGTCCTTCCAACCTCCAGCCTACTGTTGTTAACCTCTGGGTTGCATTGCTGACCTCAGTTGTAGCTTTTGTTTTACCTACGTAAGCATTTGTCTGTATTAACTTCCCTCTGTTTTTAATTCCTGGAGTAATTTCCTTCCTAGTTGTATCCCGATTGATACAGCCCACATTGAGACTAGGCTGTAACTAGGGCAAGGTTCAATATGCTCAAAATAATCTCACAGAGTGGCAGCATTTTGGAGAATGCACCACACACGGGGGTCTGTCTATAGTCTAGTTGACCCAATACTTTACTTTTGTCAGGGTACTTTTTACTACAGTGCATGCCACTATGCCCAGCTAATGTTTTAAGTTTTTTTGAAAAGATGAGGTCTTGCTCTATTGTACAGGCTGGACCAGAACAGTCTTGTCAGCAGGACCCAAACAGTGTCTCCCTACAGAACAACACAAAAGCCTAATTCCAATTAAGTGGTAACCTGGAAAGACCAGAATCAGCATAGCTTATAGATTTAAATTATGAATATAATCATGAACTGAGAGGCCGCAGTATCCACTACAAGGTAGAGAAGGCCTCGTCAATCTTCTAACATTCATTTATTGGGAAACTCATATAAACAGGAGAGACAGTTTCTGCCCTTACAGAACATGCAATACATCTCCAATTCCAGCAGCCATTCCACTGGGAGTACTCTGAAAGATACTGCCCACATCCAACTTTGTGATTCCTTTACCCTACTTCCCTAGCTGGCCATTCCCCATTCCAATGAGGACATCATTGCTTTGGATCTCTGTGATATGAAACAAGAAAATGGACATGATTTTAGCTGAGGCAGATCCTAGAACTGGCCCTCTCTGGCCCTCCTAAGAGAGACAGTGCTCCTGGAGAAATGACCATACAAATGAGTCCATAGAGCTGCATGATTGGAAAGTCAGGCCATACATGGCATGAGGCACTGTTTTCCAGGTTTAATACTGAGTCAATGTGATCATTCTCCCTCTGGGACCTAAAGGATGCATCAAGAGCTTAGGGCTTGCGTGGTACATGGTAACTACAAGTTAGGGTACCTCTGCTACCTACCAAGTTAGAGGGCCAGCTTCTATCCCTGTATGCACACCACCCACACACACAACACATGCACACTCACACACACACACCCCCTGGAATAACAGCGGGATATTTGAAGACTAGATAAAACACTCAGTATCATCTATGTAGCAGCACTACACAAGGAACTCACTGAAGCAGGTATCAGAAAACGGGTCGTGATGGGGGACTGGTTATGTTTCCCATATCTCTCTATTAGGTACTTGGAGTCAGAAAGGTCCTTTTTGGATTTAGTAAGCTCCAGATCTCTTGGAAAATCCAGAGAAGGGACCCCCACCCCAGGGAGATAGTATATATCCAACTTAATTATGTAGATACTTCAGCTGGTTTTAATTTGAAACAGAAACAAGATGGGACTACATTTGTACACAGTTGGTTAGGTAGGTTACAACAGCTACATGCTATTACCTTCACTTAAGTCTCAATGATCAGAATTTTGTCACCCTCTATTCTATTCTATAATATGTTGATCTATAATGTAAGTCTCAAAAGACAATGCTATTCCTTCAAAGTCAAATTTGGAAGACAAGAAGATGGGCAAGAACCAGTGGCATGCTGGTAAACCAGTTCTCAAAACATGAAAGATTTAATTTTTAACTTTGACAACTTCTTTTGCACAAATACTCCCACTATGGCTGATTTTGAGCTACCAAAATGACATCAACCAACTTGCAACATTCTGCAAATTTAACAGTCACCTCTTATGAGCTAAAATAAATCAGCTCCAACACATGCCTGGAATGTGCTACCCTCATCTGCAAAAAATGAGCCCCTGTAAAAACTCAAGAAAATCCACCTATGCCTAAAATTCACCTGTAGTTTTCTTTGCTACCTGGAGTTATGGAGACAAATTCTTACCATTGTGTGGAATTCAAGTCTATCTCACTCCGAGATTATGTTCATTTATTTGCCTGCTTATTTATACCTTCTTTTTTGAAGAAAGGATTTGAGGTAGATTATCTAAATACATTCAACATAAAAATAGATAAAATTGAATTTCAATTAAGTAGATGAAGAATGTAGAACCAAAAGAAAATGAAAGCTTTAGTAGTAATTAATAAAGAGAAAAAACAAAATCAGGTGTGAGCTTAGCACACAAAATACATGGTATAAAGGCCCTGAGGGCCATTCGCAGTGCATGTAGAACAAAATCCATGGGAACAAACAGACATACGATGATGAGTCATTAATAGAAGTCTTCCTACCTCCAGCTTCCAGTGGATCCCGCCATCTGTACAGAATGATGTGGCAAGGGCCTCCCACCCCATAGGTCATTTTCAACATTAATATTACACCTAGGACTTCTCGGGAAATGTTACAGGTCTAGTGTCCTACTCTCTGCCTGCAGAGGCACTTGGCAGTCTAATGACCTCCTATTGCCTTGTCAATTTGTCAGAATTGCAGCTCTGGAGCAAACCCCAGTCTCCTGGAATAGCCTCGCTAGGGGCACTCACTGGATGGTGGATTATTCAAGCCCCCTGTAAGTCAGACTTGCAGCTTATGAGAGCTTCAATCCAGCTCTGCACAGACTGTGACTGCCAAGCAGAATAGTGGCCCATGCTTTCTCCAGCTGCCAGTGTCCCAGAAGGACCAGAAAATCAACCCTTGGGACAAGGACAAGCAGAGAGGCCAAAGAATAAGAGAATCATTTAAAACAAACATGTCTCTTCGATTCAGTAACCTAGGACAGGAATTTTGGCAAGCTTTTCACGTATTTGTAACGAAGCTCTAGTATCAGCCCTCACCTGGTTCCTCAGGGACCCTGGGGAGAACCCTGAGTGTCTTCTTCACGCACGGCTCTTTCCCTGAGTTGGTGCAGTTATTAGGATATGTTTTTTAATCAAATTAAAAGAAAAAGATATACAAAGCTGGCACAAGGCCTGGCATTGAGCAATTAGTTGAATGGAAGCCCCACTGCTGGTTCGGCCAAGCATCCCAGGCTCTTCAAGGCTGTCAGTCAGAGTTTAATGGCAAGACCTTACTTTTTCTGGAGTTCTCTCTGGGTTAGGGTCCACTACCCACATATGATGACCATGTGTCTCCTAAATTTCTCTCATCTGCATACCCCACACAACTGTGCTCAGCCAGGCCTGATACATGTCAAGCTTGCAGATTCTCTGGGCCCTGTGCCTTCTTGCCTGGCTATACTTCCAGAGCCAATCTCTGTAGTCAGGACAGTTTCCTCAAGGGTTCTCATCTCATGCCAGGCCTATCCTACTTTCATGCCTTCTCTGAGTCAAAATCAACAGATAGGACCCCTGAAGTGATGCTTTAAACAAACTGCATTGATCAGACATTGGCCCATCAGTTTTTCATGACTGAGGAACAAATATCTAGATTTTGGAAATTCTATGTGCTGAAAAATCAGTAAGAATTGGCAGAACTTGCTCAGTGGTACTTGCCCAGCCCTCAGAGAAGAATTGCCCTTTCTTGCCTTCATTCAGCCATTTCAGTAATAAATTTCTTATGAGCAACTCATTAAAGCTATCTAGGCCTCAGATATAAATCAAAAATTCCCCATGGACACAGCTTTGGTGTTGTGGCAAAAGCATGGGACCTCAATCACAAGAACAGAATTCAAAGGATGATGATTTCATTTACTAGATGCATAAACGTGGGTAAGATAGTGTCTCTGGATTCCAGTTTCTTCATCTATAAAATGGGAATAGTAAAAATATCTTTCTAAATAGATTGATTCAAGGTCTAAAAGAGAAAAAAAATATAAAAATTTCTCATAAACAGAAAGCACAATACAATGTTACATATTATGGTTATTTATAGCTGACTTCTCAAAGAGGTCATTAAGATTTTAAAAGGCTGCCAAGGGCTGAGTAAGAAGAAAGACAAAGTAAATTTAAGAAGCCTCCAGCTTTCAGTAATGGCAAAGTAGCTTGGCCAGACTAACTCTTCTACAGATAGCAATAATTAAATCTGTGCAAAATATTTTAAAAGCACTGAAGAACATCAGAAGCAGGAAGGAGATGGATGGGAAATCATTTATTTTAGAACAGGAAGGGCACTGGTGAGATTTGTGAATCAGCAAATTTCTACTGAGGGCATTTCTTAATCCCTGTAGCTCAGGGCAGTAGAAAATGCAATCTTACTAGCTGAGGCATCAGAGAATAGAGTTCTGAGCTGGCAAAACCATTGAAAAGTTGGTGGGGAGGGGTATCCTGAGAAAGGAGCTACAGAGGAAGTAAGGACAAAATATACAAATAAACTCTGCCAAAACTCATTACTTAACTGCTGAACAAGGAAGAATACAGAAGCTAAAACCTTAAAGAACTGAGCATAAATTTCAACTATTTCCCAACCAGGAAAGAGAGAATTTGGAGTTCAAGACCAGGCAAATTGTCTGCTATAACAAATATCAACATTCTTCAAAAACAGTTAACAAAATATAGAGTCTCTATAACGTCTTTTATAATGTCATCATATGATAAAAAATTACCAGACATGCTAAGTAACAAGAATATGTGACTTATACTCCAAAACAGAGCAGTATGCTCAAGAACTTCTAAAAATATATGTTTTAATGAAAGAATGGAATGTATTAGCAAACAAATAGTAATTATATTTTTAAAAAATGAGATGAAGACTATAGAATGGAAACAAAAATAGCAGAAAATTTAAATTGGCAGAAAAAAGAAAAACAGTGAACTCAAAGATAGATGAGTGGAAGGGATCCAAACTAAAAAGCAAGGAGGAAACTTTTTGAATAAAACTGAACAGGGCTTTAGTTACCTAGTTTAAATAATGTCAAGCAGTCTAATACATTTGTAATAGGAGTTCCAAGAGGAAGACAAAGAAAGAATGAAGCAGAGAAAAATGTCTGAAAATATGATGACCAAAAATTTCCCAAATTACTTGAGAAAGTTTCACTTATAAATTCAAGCAGTCAAATAAACCACAAGAAGAGTAAATACAATCAGCACCATAACATAATATTAAATTCTGGAATCTATAAATAAAATCTTAAAAGTGACCAGAGAAAAATTACACATTATGTACAGAGGCAAAATCATGTGGGTTTTACTGGTTTCTCACAAGAAATAGTGAGGGCCACAATCCAATGGAAGGACATCTTTAAAATGATGAAAGAAAAAATTGACAACCAAGAATTCTATACCCAGGGAAATTATCCCTAAAATAGTACGGCAAAATAAAGGCATTTCATATGAACAATAACCAAGAAAATTTGTAGCCAGGAGACTTACCATTTAAAAAAAGCTGAAAGAAATTCTCTGGCTGAGGAGAAGTAATATCAGATAGGAATTCAGATAGATCAACAAAAGAAATGACTATCACTAAAAATACTAAGTATTGCCTAAATACAAGGGAGAATTTTTAATTTTTCATTTGTTTCAAAAATATATGACTGTTAAAACAATTGTAATGTTTTGTTGTGGTGTATATGATATGCAGATTACATAATATGCATATATGTGTATATGTTTATAATAATGCAAAGGACAGTTTACATTATTATAGGCAATGATGTTAATGAAACTATACTGTTACAAGTTTCCTATAGTTCATTTGGAGGAATAAAAGCTTGACACTGTGAAAAGTTAAAGATGCATATAGTAACCAGTAACCACCAGTTGTAAGTGGAACAATTAGTTTAAAAGATGTATGGGTGAAAAGCCAATATTTTAAGTAAAATTGGGTATCACAATGTGTTAGACTTTCACAAAACAAGGCAGGAAATGTAAAATAGAGGAACAAAAAACAGTTTAAACAAATGAAAGCATGAAAGATCTAATAATATCAGTAACTATATTAATATAAATGGATTAAACTCTCAAATAAAAGGCCAAAATCCTTAGGCAGTATTAAAAAAATCAAGACTCATATGCTGTGTACAAACTGCAATTTTCAAATACCAAAACAAAAATAAAATGTAAAAAGTGGAAAGGGTACAAAATGCAACACTAACAACAAGTAAGGTGAGATCACTATGCTAATATCGTCTGCAATAGACCTTAAAAACAAAGAACTTGAATGAAGATAAAGATAGACATCTTCTATACAGGAGTCAATTTGTCTACACAAAACCAGGATTGTGAATATGAATGTACTTAATCATAAGACTTCAAAATATAAGAGGAAAAATATTTACATATGTTAATACTAGTCTCTCAGCATTTGATAAAGTCAGCCAAAAAATAGTAAGAATATAGACTATCTGAATAATACTTTCCACTATCTTGTTCTAATTAATATTTGTAGAACTCCATTCCTAAAATTTCAGAATACACATTTTTTTCAAATGTACATTAAATACTTATCAAGTGAGATTATATGCGAGCCACTAATAGTTTGAACAAATTTCAAAAAATTGAGATCTTGAAAGTATGTTCTTTGGCCAAATTGAAATTAAATTAGCAATAAAGTCAATAGGACAGCTAGAAAAGCTCTAATATTTAGAAATAGAACAAAGCACTTCTAAATAGCCAATAAATTTTAAAAAAAGATATCAAGAGAAATTAGAAAATATTTTGAACTTAATAATAAAAATATAACATATTAAAATTTATAGACAATAGCTAAAGAGTGATTATAACATCAAATGCATAAATTAGAAACAAAGAAGTTTTAAGATTATCTAACTTTCCACCTAAGGATATAGAATAAAAAATAAAACCAAAATGTGTAGAAAGAAAGAAGTCATTTTTAAAAAGCAAAAAAATAAATCATTGAAATTATGAATGGAGAATTAATCACAGAAGATTCTTCAGGGCCAGGCATGTTGATGCATGCCTGTAATCCCAACAGTCTGACCGCATCTCTACTAAAAAGTACAAAAATTAGCTGGGTGTGGTGGCAGGTGCCTGTAATCTCAGCTACTCAGGAGGCCAAGGCAGGAGAATCACTTAAACCTGGGAAGTGGAGGTTGCAGTGAGCTGAGATCACACCATTGCACTCAAGCCTGGGTCATGGAGTGAGACTGTCTCAAAAAAAAAAAAAAAGAAAAGAAAAGAAAAGAAAAGAAGAAAATCTTCTTCAGAAATAATAAAGAAATTTTATAAATAACTGAACATGTGTTGCTGTGTGCTTTACTAATAGCTAATCTGGGCTCATGCACACATATACATGTATATGTTTCTCACTTTCTAATATGCACACACATATATCATAATATATCAGACACATACATATATATATGAGAATGATAAAATAAATGGAGCAAAATATAAACATTTGTTGAATCTGGATATAGACAATATGGGATTTTTTTTTCAACTATTCATGCAATTTTTCTAAAATCTGATGTTATAATCAAAGCAAAAGTTATTTTGAAAACTAAGAATAAGCCCAGATTAGATATCATGGTGAAAAAAGAAATGTACACAGCTTATACTGGGTCAAATCTCTTTAAAAAAAAAATTAAGCTCAGGCCCCAAATTTTAGTTTCATTTCTTACTCCATCTGGAATGCAGAAAACTGATATAACTTCTTAAAAGGCTGTTTCCCTTAAATTGGAAGTTAAAAATCTCAAAATGCCTGTTATTTCCTCATGAGGCATCTACCCATTGCAGAATCCTCTCATAAACTTGAATTATGTTCTGACTTACTGTTGAAAGCCGAATTTCCTTTTTTTTTTTTTTTCCTATTCTCTTCTCTGTTAGCCCATCTATCACTTCACTCTTCCATTTCAAAGTCTACTTTCTTATGAAGGAAAAGAGATTAGGACATTTGTAGTTCTAGCTACTTGGGAGTCTGAGTGTGGATGGTCGCTTGAGCCCAGGAATTTGAGACCAGCCTGTCTGTGATACATATATACATATATGCATGCATTTTAAAGACAGGATATCATCCTAATCTTTTTTCATTTGAAGAGGTTAGGGTGATATTCTGTCCTATATACATGAAAAGGAGGTGAGGGATGAATCTGAATCTGAAGGCATATCCCAGCTATAAGAGGAAGGGAATTATGGAGAAAGGCCAGTCAACATATACCCAATTCTTTCATTCTTTCTCTGTCCCCCAAATATTATCTTATTCACAAATGTGAAGAAACCTATTGGATGATGATCTTTTGTCCCCATCCTCAAAACTTATGATAAGAAAAGAAACAGAATATCCTATTTATTGAAGATATATAATGTATCTGTGTCTTAGTCCATTCCAGCTGCTGTAACAGACTACCATAAACTGATTGGCTCATAAGCCACAGAAATTCATTTCTTACAGTTATAGAAGCTAAGTCCAAGATCAAGGCATCAATAGATTCAGTGTCTGGTGAAGGCCTTCTTCATAGAAGGCCATTTTTTCACTGTAATCTCACGTGGTGGGATGAATGGAGGTCTCTCTAGGGTCTCTTTCCTAAGGGCACTAATCCTATTCATGAGCACTATGCTTTTATGACCTAATCACCTCCCAAAGGTTCTACCTCCTAATATCTTTACCTTGGGAGTCAGTATTTCAACATAGAAATTTGCAAGGAGACACAAAGAGTCTGTCATAGTATTGGTTATTTTGATACATGGTTACTCTACCTCACCATCTTTTAAGGCATGTTAATAGATCAAAAAAGATAAAACACTGTTCAAAGGAAATTGAGATTCACATATATTAAATAATGTGTTCAAGAATACAATTCTATCAGGTAAATAATTTGTCCATACCACCACACCCTCTCTTATTCTCTGCCTAGCTATTGTTACAAAAGATTTTGCTCTTAGTTTTTTCCTATTCCTACCTATCCTAGGTAATTCTTATAGTTCTACAAATCCAAAATATTGCTAAATGTGTTAATTAGATATATGATAGATTAGATAGATTAGGCCTTTAGGCCATTAGATGATTGATTAATTGATGACTGACTGATACATAGATAAAAACCTGGCCTCGTATTAAACTCAGAACATCCATTCACTTGTTAATTAAAATTCATGTACTATTCCCTCATTTTATACCAGGCACAGAGCCAGCCAATATGGAGTGGGGGGAAAAAGTCGAATAAGATGAAATGTCTATACAGTCAGCTACAAGCTACAAAGAGATGTACTATATCTACTTCTATTCCCTGTATGATCCTAACATAAAAATATATATTCAGGAAATGTTAAAATGGAATAAGTAAGACTGAACTACCCAAGAAAAAATACCACACATCTTTCCAGGGGGGAACAGGATTGAGTGGACAGGGAGCAGCTTGTGATTTTAAACTGTAAAACAAAACAGCAGCAGAGATGTGGATACCCAGGACACCAAAACAGCAGAAGATGTGAGAGAACCTGACTGGGAGACTGAAGCTGTCCCTCAGCTCTTCCACATGAAGAGAGAATTCCAGCACCAACATCTAAACTTCTACCATAAATAATATCAAAAGCTGACAACTTATAACAGCTCGCATATCTTATTCTTTACAACAATCCCACATTTATATAATTATCACATTCTTTTTTTGGTCACAGATGAAGAAACAAAGATTAATTAAGTTCCTTATCGGAGTTCACTTAGTTCCTAGGTGGAAGAGTTTATTATACACCCAAGCTGTTTAATCCCCAGGTCTTCATCTCCCTGGCTCTGTCTTTTTCTTCATTATATCATATCTATTAGATATTTTATTGCTTTTTATTTTCTCCAGTAAATGACCTGGATATCTCTATGTTAGGATTTGTGTTATACATATGGGATAGAGGAGGATATAGTACATCTCTTTGTCGTTTGTAGCAGCTGACTGCACAGTCTGTCTTATTTGACGTTTTCACCACTCTCTATAGTAGCTGGTCCCGTGCCTGTTATAAAACAACGAGATAGTACATGAATTTCAAATTAACAAATGAATGGATGTTATGAGTCCAATGTGAGGCCAGGTATCCATCTGTCTGTCTGCCTGCCTGTCTGTCTGTCTGTCCGTCCATTCATCCATCCATCCATCTTCCTAACAATCCTACAAGCAGGTAATAATATTTCAATTTTGCTGAAAAGAAAACAGGCTTAGAGAACTTAAGGAGCTGGTTTAGTATCACACAGGTAACTAGCATTAAAGTCAATAGTTAAAGCCAGTTCTGAATTTAGAAAAACAGGGTTTCAACCACCATTACCCCTCACCAGGATGAAACTTTCACTTCCAGCTTCCTACATTTCTAAAGCATTTTTCTCCTGCTAGGACCATGTATGTTAACAGTATCCTCCAACTCTCCATGGCTTAATACAATATAGATCTATTTCTCAGTCAGCTACATGTCTAGAGCAGTGTCAGAAGACAAAACAAGAAATCAGTTTATCATAGACACACAGAGACTCAGTCTGATAGAGACTCGAAATCAACAGATCCTTTAAAACAGTCAAAAGAAAGAAGAAGAAGGAGAGGGGAAGAAGAATTAGAAAGATAAGGGGAGGAAGAGAAAGGAGAAGAGGAAGAAGAAACGGGAAGAAGAAAGAAAAAAAGAAAAAAAGGAGGAAGAGGAGGAGAAAGAGTAAAGAGGGAGAAGATGAGAAGGAGGGAGAAAATGGGGAGGGGGAAGAGGAGGAAAGAAAAAGGAAACAAAATTAATGTATCAAATTTCACACTGCAAGTTAAGGCTTCCACCCAGAATTGCCACATAGCATTTCCATTCCTATGTCACTGACAAAAGCAAGATTCTATGGCCACAGATAATTTCAAGGTAGGTGCAAAAGTACGAACCAACCATGTGCTATAACAGGAGAATACCAAACATCTGTGAACACAAGCTCTCTCTCCCATCCTGCAAAGATACATACCATCAGTGCTGATACAGGGAAAGGAAGAGCTTGAGATCTCTTGCTTACCAGACATGCAACGTCCACCGAGCTGACCACAGTGCCTGGTGAGCATCTCTTACAAGGTTCCTGTGCCAAGCACAGTCTCTACCAACATTCATGCCTGAACTCAGAGTGGCACTGCCATGAACCAGTGGGGTATAGACTGGACAACATTTTTGCTCCCTTAGTTATCCAAATGGATAGGCAAGTGACCCAGCCCAACACTTGAGAATCCAGCATTAGTGTTCACAACTTCCCTAAAGAGTTCGAGGGAAGGACTGATACCAATGAAGTCAGCTAAAGTGTGGATAAGGTTGCAGTTTTAGGAGAATCCCTCTGCAAATCATCTCCATGGCTGGTGTCTCACCAGAAGAAATCATATCAGTTATTTTAACAGACTTTAACACAAAACTTGTTATCTAGGTTTAAAGAATTGTTAATGAGATATCAAAAAAGGCAAAAAGATACACTAAGGTATCACAGAGATAGTGTAGGAAGAGGGAACAAAGAAAAAAGGCTGAAGCTATTAAAATTTAGAAAGGTGAATTAGGGTCTCATGAATGAAAGGAGGTCCAAAGAATGCAATAGTCACTTAGACCCTGAGGTCTCTGAGTCTGGGGTTGCCCTCTCCCGAGCTGTGCTTGTGTCTCTGAGGAAGTTGCTATGAGGCTGATTTGATGAGCATTTGAAAAAAAAAATCAATTCCTCTGCTGTAGCAGAATCAAACTGCCACTGCTTGGATAAAGAAGGGAACCTGGGTCTCCATCAAAAGCACACAGGAAGCAGACAGTAGGGAGAAAGTTCCTCTTCCTTCTCCTGGCTTCGAGTTTCCCTCTGGTATTCCTTATTAACAGAACCTATCATGGAGCTAGGTGGCAAAGCAGAAATGAAGTTACAGGCTCCCGGTCCCAGCATCACAAATCTGAGTGCAGAACAGTGGGTTGGAAGCCAGGAGACAGTAGCTTAATATCTGGCCCAGCTGGGCTATGACAAGGCCAGCAGTCACTGCTGAGGTGGATTCCCCAGACAGGGGACTTGAAATGGAAATTGGAGAGATGGGTTTCCTAGAACATTTGGAAGCAAATTGAATCAAAGGGTGAGTGAGTCCAAGTGAGTGTGCCAGGACAACAAGGTGGGAAGCCAGACTGTGGATTAGGACAAGGGAGACTGTGGAGCTGGTGTTGAGAGAGGGAGCTACAGGAGCCAGCCTGATAAATGTGAGAGCATGGCAAAACATGAGGAGCATAGATAATAATGAAACAAGAAGGCAAAGGAATCTGCAGGACCAAGATGTCTAAACTCTCTGAGAAAGACAGAAATAGAGCTTCTATATCTAATTATCAGTCAACCTCAGTTTGTATTTTAGAAGAAATATATAAGTTTGTGTGTGTGTGTGTGTGTGTGTGTGTGTCTGTGTGTGTGTTGTGCACATGAGCTTGTACATGCATGTATATCCCAAGAGACTGTTCCTGAAGAATCTTGTAACATTGATGCATGGACAACATAATATGTATTTATTATGGTTGGTGAAAAGAATTGGATCTTAATGGATAAGGTGATTGTTATTCATGATTTCCAAATGGTTAACTAGACCCAGAGTATTTGCATTAAACCAAGTCATTCCCCTTCTATGCTTGCTGGCCATGATAGATGGAAATGTCAAGTCCCATGAGATCTCAGGGCTTATATTTTCTTTCTACCAGAAATGAGGCATTTTTTTCCTCACCATTTCTGCCCTGGTCTCATTTCTACAAACAGTGCTGGTGATACTTCTGTGCATTTGTCTTCAATTTCTAACTTCTATTAAAGGGCATTCTCAGCCCACAGCACAGTTTCTAAGGCAGATATTTTTCTGACATCAAAAAAAAAAAGGATGAGAGAAAGAAGGTGACTCTGAATATGAAATGCAAGATTTCACAGAATCATGGATTTTCAAGCTAGAATGTACTTTAGGGAATACTGAGTTTAGTGTTCTCAAGCTCTGTTTTAAATAGAAGAATTTCTTGCACTAGGTTTTGGAACTGATAATTTCTTGAATGAATGAATGATGCAGAATATGTGGCAGAGGACTTTGTAGGTAGAAGAAATTATAAGGTCAATAATACAGTAGTTATAACATTTCCTAGGTTTTTCTGGAATTCAGAATATTGAAGCCAAAGTGCAAGATAGGAAAAGTAGAGAAATTTTCTGCATTTCAACTTAATCTTACGGTTAATGATTGTAGAAGAAGTGACAGAGATTTTAAGCAATAAAGATACACAATCAGATTTGGGTTTCAAATACATTAGGTCAGAAACTATGCAAAAAAAAAATAAAAGAGGAGGGTGATAAATTAGGGTTCTTTAGAGAAACGGAACCAGCAGGCTATATAAAGGTATATAGGAGGAGATTTACTATGGGAATTGACTCATATAAATATGGAGGCCAAGGAATCCCATGATACACAGTCTGCAAACTGGAAAATGAAGAAAGCTAGTGGTGAAATTTAGACCAAGTCCAAAGTCCTGAAAAACAGAAGAGTCAACAGTTTAACTTTCAGTCCAAGATTAAAGGTCTAAGAACCGGAAGCTTCAATGTCCAAGAACAAGAGAGAAGGAGTGTGTTAGCTCAAGCCAAGAGAGAGGGAGAAGAAGAGAGAAACAATTAGCCCTCCTCCCACCTCTTTTTTCTATTCAGGCCCTCAAAAGATTAGAATGATACCTGCCCATGTCACAGTAAGGTCAGATCTTCTTTACTTAGCCAACTCATTCAAATGCTAATTTCTTTTGAAAATAACCTCACAGACATACCCAGAAATAATGTTTTGCCAGCTATCTGAGTATCCCTTGGCCAGCCAAGTTGATAGATAAAATTAAAAATCACAGGGGGATTTTTCAGCAATAAAGATGAGAAATAATACAATATATACCTGAGTAAGTAGAATTGGAAAAATTAGCTAGGAAGGAAAAAAAAAAATCAAGAGACATTTAGGAACTGGCTAGTTCTAGATGATGGAGGACAGAAAGGAACATGGAAGAATCTAAAATAATCCCCAGGTCTCCAGCCTGAGCTAATGATGGTCTTCCCTGAACTGAGGAAGACAGGAAAAGCTGGGATACCATTACTGTGTTTGTTTTCAGATACATTAAACTAGGCTCAAGATGGGAACATTAAAGGGAAAATCTAAAAAAAAAAAAAGGCTAAGATAAAACACTAGCAAGCTTTGGGATTGGAAGGCAAGGGACAGTAATTAGTATTGGGAAACAAGACTAGGAAGGGACATATAGTGCAGGCAGTACCAAGTATGACCTCCTGTTTCAGATAAATCCAGTATCAAGTATCAAAGCCAGCAGAGACTAATCAGACACAAGGCCTAGGAACCACAGGATGTCCCAGTAAACGAGGATCAATTTCCACAGAATTACAGTAATGGCTGAGGACTTTCTCCCCACCATCCCCTTTGCAGGGTGTTAAAGCCCAACAGTTCATACCCAGCTTCTGACAAAGGAGATGAGCAAAGCTAAACTTATCTATTTCAGTGCTTCTGCATTCTACTTCCAAGGAAGCATATAACCAGTAAGCTGGAAAAGGGTGTCTCTAACTCAGGGGAGATGGAGCTGTGTGGGTAGTGGCTTTGGGGAGCAGTCCAACCTCGGAGGAGTGTGAATTACCACCCGCACACACAGAGTGGCTCTCCTCAACTGTCTGCCAAGGAAGGGATGGTTCTCAACCAAATCAGTCTGTGACTGCCAAAAGCTCTTATGAGGGCCCAGTTTTCCAGCAGGAAACGTAACCTGAATTGGAAAACATGACTGTAAGCTGGAAAACAAACAGCTCAAAATATCTGTGTCCTGAAATGAACCATAAGCCATTCTGTCTCCAGAACTGAATCCACTTAGTCAAAGGAGCAGAGGGTCAAGGGAGCCACAGAAAGGAGGGTGAGAGGAAGGATAGACCAATTGATGGAAGGAAAGAAGAAAGGAAATATAGAACAAAATGAACATTGAGCCTTTACTATATGCCAAGATCTGTGTAGGGAGGTCTGCATTCATTTTCTTATGAAGCCTTTTAATGATGTTATGACACATGGAGGAGCTGGAACCCCTGAGGTTAATTAACTTACCAAGATCACATAATTGGAATGGAACAGAACTGAAACTTGAACTCAGATTTAGTGACTTCAGAATTAACATGCTTTCACTAGATTCCTTTGTACCCAGAAAGGGAGAAAGAAGGAAGTGTTATTGAATACTACCTTGGAGAAGACTTTTTAAGCTCTTATTAGATTTTTGAAAATTAAGGATGCAAAAGTGACCAACATCAGAGTATTCCTAGTCCCTGAGTTGCATGTATAGGGAGTAACTTGAAAAACTAATCAGATACTATAGGACTGTTTTTCTTTTCTAGAAATATTTCCTTCTCTTCCTTCTTTTCTGGATTTTCCCTGACCTCCAAAGCTCCAGTTGATCTATCTGTATATGCACTTTCACATATGACACTTACATACGAAACTTTATATGGTCAAAAGAGTTTAAGCAATTTAGCAAGCCACCTCATTGATAAATGACAGGATTGAAATTTAAACCCAGGTCGTGGAACTCTTCTTTCCAAGTAATTTCTACTGCATAATAACTGTCTCTATAACATGTGCTTAGAGCAAGGAGGTGCAAGATAAACACTGACTATCAATTTGTCAATTCTAGCTGCTGACATATTTTAGTTACCTCTATTCCATTGGTGACTTCACAGAAAATATCAGGATTGGCCAGTTACAATATGGAATTACTAAAGTAAACTGTGAAGTGATATGCAAATGAAAGCAATTATTATACTTTTAATGGATTCTCTTGACTCAGTACCTGAAACTACAGCTACTCATTCAAAGATGACAGTTGAAAAATATCATAAAAATAGAACATTTAGTCATTTGCTAAGAAATGATTGCCTTTCTAAAACCTGTGGTAAATATTAAGTGACTTACTCAAAGTCACACAGGTAGAAGATGGTGAAACAGAAATACAAACCTAAGCAATTTTTCTCCAGCAACTAAAATTGAAATCACATCACAATTTTGCTTCTCTTTATGCATAGAATGTTCAGTGAAATGGGTAACATCATTATATATGTCTTCATTTTATAAACAAGGTAATAAGAAGTTACATTTCTTATGCAAAGGACCCACAGCCAGTATGCAGTGGAGGTAAGATTTGCATTCAGGTTGTGTGACCCCAAAGTTGGCAGAATCAACCACAATGCTACAGCTGCTACCTTATATGAAAAATAAAAGGAAGACAGCAAAGCATAGGACTTGTTTAATACTTATAGTTTGTAAAACAGTAGTTTTACAGCCTTAATTTGTTTAGGCTACTATATCACAAAATATCTTGGACTGGGTAAATTATAAACAAAAATATATTACAGTTTCGGAGGCTGGAAAGTCTAAGACTGAGGAGCTTCAGTGTCTGATGAAGGGTCACTCTCTGCTTTATAGATGGGGCCTTCTAGCTCTGTCCTCCGATGGCAGAAGGGGCAAATGAGCTTCCTTAGTTCTTTTTTTTTTTTTTTCTTTAATAAGGGAACTAATTCCATCTGTGAGAGCTCTGCCCTCATAGTCTAATCAATTCCTAAAGGCCCCACCTCTTAAGACTATTGCACTGTGGATTTGGTTTCAACATATGAATTTTGCGGGTACCCAAACATTTAGACCACAGCAAGTAGAGATCTGACAGGTATAAATATAACTGCCCATTATAGTCATCAACTATCTATTCCTTAAACTCAACTCTTCTATCTATCTCCACTAACAACACTGAAATTCAGGGTCATCATGTTTTCTATAGACACCCTCTAATATCTCCCTATCTTCTCTTTCCTTTCTACAACCTATCCTTCATGCTGCCATAGGAAGAATATCTTAGAGACATGAATCTGATGATGTCCCTTCCCCATTTAAAAACCCTCACTAGCTCCCTCTTTTCATTAGGAAAAAGCCCATGGATTCTGGCACCATGTTTACAGGCCCCTCTACTCTGCCATGTGACCATGTCTTGGGTCTCATTTAATACCGTTCCCTTACCACCCCTCACAATTTCTGCCTCTGCCACTGGACAACTTCCGATTCTGGTATTCTGCAAAGCTCTCTCCTACCTCTGTATCTCTGCTCATGATGCCATCTCTGAGTAGAATGTTTTCCCCTCCCTTGGGCATTTGCAGAAAACTTCCCAGCCAACTTACTCCCTCTTTAAGATCCTCTCTCTCTTCCAGTGCCCCCTTGGGACTGCTTCTGTACTAATCAAATGCCTTTGTCACTTTGCATGCTGCATGTCTCTCCACACCCACACTACAGCAACTTAAGGTTAGAAAGCCTGCCTTAATCATCTTTGGGTCCTCAGAGCCTAGCATAGGAGGTCTGTACGTGCTTTTCGATGTGAAGTAAGCTGACTTCTCAGTTTCTCCCTTGCTGGTCCTCATAAATTGCCTTTTTGGGTACAGAAAATGTGTTTTCCTTTACCGCCTCCTTCCCTGGCTTCCTTTCTCTCTCCTTGTCTTCTTTCCTCCCCTCCTATGTACTCTGAAGAGGTGAGAAAGCAAGAGGATCGACAAACAAGTAACTCAAAAGTGCCATTCAAACACCAGCTCATATTATTTCTCTTGTGTCTATAAGACAGAGACATAGAAGTAGAGAGAGAAAGTGGAAGTAGGAGAGGATGGAGGGTATGCAGTTGGCTGTGGGTACAAGCATCCCCACTGGGCAGAACCTCACACTGTGTTTAATGGCGAGCCTACTTTGGGGGATGATGGGGATGGGGAGCAATAGATTGACTGCTGTGTGTACCAATTTGAAATTGCTAGCTATACCCTTATCTAACACTAGTGTTTCATGTTGCAAATCCAGTGTTACCACATGAAATAGCCAGCAAGTGCACCTCTTCCAGAGTTGGAGTAATTTGTTGTCGGTTGGAGTGAGAAGCTGACACAGTTAGCTCACAGAGATGCTTTTATTCAGATGCGCAGCCTTCCTCAGATTAACCATGACTGTCCCGGGTCATATGATCTGAGCAAAAGCTCCTTGGCCAGTGCTGTTGCATTTTTAAAGAGAATCCCCAATCTGCTATCCAAATAATTTCTGACTTTCCCATCTTAGCTGTTCCCTGGTGATGATACGGGAGGATATTTGGAGACATGTGGAATTCAGAAACAGAAGCTGGAGAAGTAAACATCTGTCTTGCCTCCCTCAAATCCATCCTCCAATGTAGTTTGCTAAAACTCCAATCTGATTGTATCATTCCTGTTTAGACATTCTCAGTGACCCTACTGCACTCAGATGAAGCTGAAGCTTCTTAACCTTCCATGCATGCCTTTCTGCAATCTGGCCCCTGCTTACTTCCCACTGGCAACTTTTGTCTCTGACTTTTGGATCCGGTAACACCAAACTATTTGTCAGTTTCTGCACGTATTGTTTTTGTCTCCATGCCTTTGCTCAAGCAGTTCCTTCTGCCCGGAGTGCCCTTTCCTGAACCCCTGGCCTCTCACCCATGTTGCTTAGAAAACTTTTACTAATCATTTAAGGTTTAGCTTAACTCCTCCAGCTTCTTCTAACCCTCTGGGTTAATTAATTTCATTCAGGCTCCCATAGTTCTTTGACATTCCTCCCCCATGTGTTACAGTGATCTCAGGAAGCAGCAGCATATGGTCAGGAGCAGGTGAAGGACCAAGAGGAATGGTAGGTGTGGTCTACCCTGGGTGCAGACAATAAAGGGTGTATTGTTTATGAATAATGTGAAAAAAATTTAAAATGGATTAAAAGTTTCATGTTCCTGCAATTCTAAACAATCTCAGTGATAAAATACTCTTCTCTACATGGACAATCTATTCCCACGTCCATTTGTGGTTAATAATGCAGGGTCTAGAGTCAATACAATTAGCTCCACCATGGGCATGTTTCCCCTTGGGCATATGACTCATCTTTCTGTTCCTCAGTTCCTTCCTTTGTAAACTGAGGACAAGGAAGCTACCTGCCTAGTTAGTTCATCTGATGATTACATAAAACAATGCATATAAAGTACTTATAGCAGTAACTGGGACTAAGTAACCTTTCTGTAAATGCTAACAACTATTTGCTGATGAGTTGGTATTCCTCCCTTGGGTTACAACTTTCCCACTAGCTTAAAGGTCTTTGAGAATCTATCATGTTACTACTGTATACATGCTGCCTAGCATAATAAGCATTTGTCAAATGAGTAAATGGGTCATATTCATATCTGTATTCTAACTGCATGGCAGAATATGTGTATTGGAAATGGTACCACAGTAAACATTTGCTGGGTGAATGAATAGTTGAACAAAAGGTTGGCTTGTAAAAGAAGAATAAACTTGCAAAGGAAACCAGAAGTGATCCTTAAGAGACACAGATGTAGGGTTAGAAAGAGTAGGCAAAGCTGATAGTGAGACTGAAAGAGACATTCAGGTGTACCTCTCGAACTATTCCACAAGGTTGCACCTAATAAAATGTAGGACTATGGAAATTGGATCATATCAACCAACTGCATGGCTTACAGAGCTAGAGGAAGGAGAGGAAAATCCATCACATGGGTTCACATTACAAAGTAGCAGTAACAAAAGCAAACTCAAGAGGAAGACTTTCCCACAGTCTAAGCTCCACATTAAAACCATAAATATGACTGTGAAGAGGAAAATGAGGATCTTCCAGTTCCTTATTCCAATCACTGTGTTAATGTTACATTTTTTTCTTATGGTTGACAAAGCTCATTACTATAATTCTTTGTATGCCATGCTTGAATGACATACAGTGAAGATATCCAATCATATCTCATATGACTAAGACATGATTGGAATAGGGATTACTCTCAGATTTTCCAGGGTGTGACATCAACTAAACCCATGGTGATATTACTCATAAAACTGTATCAGAGCCATCAACAGAGGTAAAGATTATACATTTAACAGGCAACAGATGCTGGAGAGGATGTGGAGAAAGAGGAACACTTTTACACTATTGGTGGGAGTATAAATTAGTTCAGCCATTGTGGAAGACAGTGTGGTGATTCCTTAAGGATCTAGAAATAGAAATTCCATTTGACACAGCAATCCCATTACTGAGTATATACCCAAAGGATTATAACTTGTTCTATTATAAAGACACATGCACACGTATGTTCACTGTGGCACTGTTTACAATAGCAAAGACCTGGAACCAACCCAAATGCCCATCGATGATAAACTGCACAAGGAAAATGTGGCACATATATACCATGGAATGCTATGTAGCCATAAGAAACGATGAGTTTGTGTTGTTTGCAGGGACATGGATGAATCTGGAAACCATCATTCTCAGCAAACTGACACAAGAACAGAAAATCAAACACTGCATGTTCTCACTCACAGGCAGATGTTGAACAATGAGAACATATGGACACAGAGAGGGAAGCATCACACACTGGGGTCTGTTGTGGGGGACAAGGGAGGGACAGCTGGGGGTGGGGAGGTTGGGGAGAGATAGCATGGGGAGAAACACCAGATATAGGTGACAGGGGGATGGAGGAAGCAAACCACCTTGCCATGTATGTACCTATGCAACAATCCTGCATGATCTGCACATGTACCCTAGAACCTAAAGTACAATAAAAAAAATAACTGATAAAAAAAAGATGAATCCATAGCAATGTTTGGAATTTCCCTTCAAAAAATGCCATTTCATTAATTCTTAGCTTTAATAAATAGAAAGAATGGGTCACACCTGGGTTCTAGTAAAACTTTTCCCAAATCATCTATCATCACAAGAAGTCCAAAGGACCACATTAAACTGAATTCAAATCAACAAAATAATATCTAATGTAAAAAGTCCTCTGGAGACTAAGAAAAGAATTTACTTCTTGAATGTACATACTACCAGCTAAGTGGAGATAGCTCCCACATGTCAACCCACCCCAACCTTTTAAGACTTATCTTTCTCAGAATTAAATGTCCCCTTTATCTAATTTTTACATAACATGATTTTGTCTTTTCTTGCAATTTAAATCAGAAAATAAGTATTTTCTAACATGGGTTGGACAGACATAAGCTCTTCCAGTATCATCCAAGTGCCCCATATTCAAGATGACAGGAATTACACAGGAGATCGTCTCTGATCATCTATTGAATTAGATAGCTTCCTCCATAATAATTCTGTTTGAACTCCTTCTGCTAATAGGTCTCTAACTTCTAAACCATTTGTTGGAAAGAATGGACAAGTATTGCTGCTTCTGCTGTCACAGAGGGACCCAAAATAATAGAGGTTTTAATTATATAGTGTTTTGGTTTTCTGAATAGGAAGTCCAAGTTTGATATAGCAGCTCTACAAACATTAGAGACTCTAGTTATATCTGCCTTTTGCTCCACTGTTTTCAAAATTCAGCCTGCATCTCATGGTTCAAGGTGGCTTTCTCAGCTCTAATCATCACATGAGTCTACATTCTCACTGGCAAAAAGGAGAAAGGAATAGTGGGGAGGCAGGTACACTCTTCCTTTTGAGAGTCCAACTGGAAGTTGCACGCATCATGACTACTCAATTCTAGTTGACCAGAACTCAGTCACGTTCCAGTCACACATGAATAAGAGGAAGTCTTTAGGCTTGTCAAAAAAAAAAAATCAAAGATTCTACTACAATGAAAAAAGATAAAATGGATACTGGAGGACAACTGACAGTTTCTGCCATACATGTTTTAAAACTCTTCCTTATATTTAAGTAAAATTTGCCTCTGATGAAAATAATTTATTCTCTGGAAATAAAATCGTCTTATTCTCTTCCAAAAAAAATAAGTGCAACTGTCATGGAGCTCCCCCCTACTCAATTTTTACTTTGCCAAGAAACACAAGCCTCCACTTCATTTCTTCTCTAATGTGGTTTCTACATACTTCAGCATCCTCATCACATTTCTCATCTCCTTTTTTGCCAATGTTTCTCTCATTGATTCAGAGTTCTTGTTCTACACCTCTACGATCACATTGCAGTTTTAGCAGTAACATTCCTCATTTCACAAGTAAATATTCATTCCTGATATTTTCATAAACTATGCTCAGTATCAGTGGTAACTCAAAGAAGACATGATTCTCAACTCCAAGGAAGTTTTATATAGTCTAGCGTCACTTAAGACAACTGATTCATAATAGTCATGGGCAACTCAATTCTTCATGTTTTTCACAAGAGTAATATTTCATGCCTGAAACATTCAAAATTTTGGTGATTGACTTATTCACTGAGTTGAGGGACTTGGTGTCTGGCTGTGTTGTATCTTACTTTGATTTTCAGCTCATTATTTCATAATTTGAAACCCTGATTTTCTCTTTGGATATTATGTTATCACTCCCAATTTTATGGATTGACTTTTTCTTTACTTTTTTTTTTGGCAGACATGCTCAGAGAAACCACCGATCAGAGTGATTTGCTGTAACCAGATGTATTAGTCTATTCAGGCTGCTATAACAAAGTGCCATAGACTGTGGCTCACAAACAACAGAAATTTATTTCTCACATCTGGAGGCTGGGAAGTTCAAGATCAATACAATAGCAGATTTTGTGTTTCGTAAGGGTCCTCTACATAGACAGCAGTATTTCCCATGAGTTCTCACATGGCAGAAGGGGAGGGGAGGGTCTTTTTTTATAAGAGCACTAATCCCATTCACAAGGGCTCCTCCCTCATGATCTAATCACCTAATGAAGATCTCACCTCCTAATACCATCATGTTGAAGATTAGGATTTCAACATATGAATCTGGGAGGGGACACATTCTACAGCATTAGATATGATTCTCAGTATAATATATGCTGCTTAGAAGAGTGTAGACAAATAAATGGTTCTTTTTTTCAAAATGAGAATTTTATTTCTCCTTTCATTCCACTTCTTTTTGTTAAAAATGCTGTAAAATAATCCTGACAGCATGAATGGCTATGCAGGTAATTAACCAATGCCAGTTGAATGCAGACCAGAAGGTTCCTAAGCCCACTGGCAAGCTAGTGCCAATGATACTCCATATTAGTAGCTGGTAATGTTGGCACAACTCTAAGAATTACGTGAACTCATCCTGTTTTGTGAGCTTAATCCTCATCAACAGAGGCTTTGCCCATGGTCCACCTCCTCTTCTGAAAAGAAATGCAAATGAATATCATTTATAGCTTGGGAAGTTTTCAAATTCTCAGAAAAAATATACTTCTCTTGCTCTCGGGCCATGAATGAGGAGCCAACCAGAAGTTAAACAATTCTTATCCTGAGAGATTCATGTCAGCCAAAGGGCCATCTCTTTTCATTTGAAATCTCTGCCTCTTAGAGTAGAAGCCAAATATAAGTCTTGTTCCATTGCCTCCACTTACTTTGTGTTATCATAATCATTCCTTTCCTGTGCCATCCATATGACAGAGGAAAGGAAGTAGTTAAGCACAACCCCTCACACATGTCTCAGGATAATTTACTAATACTACGCTGAAAGAAGGATGGCAGTCATTTCAACAATGGGGAAAATACTTTTTGAGTTTGTATTCCCATCTGTAAATTGGTACCCCCAGCAAATAAAAAGAAACAGAAATACACAGGAAAATAGGTCCTTTCATCATTTTCCTTTGGGCGAAAGACAGGAGGGGGATTAATAAGTGTGAAAAGAGGGAGAGCCGCAGGGCTAAGTAAGCAAAGAGAGAATCCATTCCTTGCTAATAAGAAAATGAGAAAGGCACTTGGCAGAGAGCATTCAGGGAAAAACACATCCTTTCACTGAAGCTAATAAAAGCTCTGCATTTCAGGTGACCTTTGAGCAGTATCAGACAGAGAGAGTGAAAAGTTATTCCAAATAGAAATGAATGTCTCATACAAGGAAGTGACATCCCAGAGCAGACAAGCTTTAGGCAAACACAACTGAGGACACACAATATTTTTTCTTGCAACCTGCATCCAACCTCATGTCCCTCATGTCCCACAGCCAGAAGAATCAAGATAACTTATTCATGTTCAACATCTACTAAGTTCCAGATGCTATGCAATAAAATCATCAATCCAGCCTGGACCACAGCAATAACAATTCTCTTTATAGGTCACATTGATGAATGCCAACCAACAAATGCAACTGAAGTTGATTCCCAAGGTAGACGGACACTTAAAGAACACTGGTTTGTCAAGACATGTTAGAGCAAGTTGCCTGCCAGTTATATTCACATAACACTGTTGCTTACTTAAACAAAACTCTCTAAAATATATTTAGACACTATGAGAAGATAGAAATTAGAGAATACCATTTATAGATGATAGAGAATTACCTCTCCATTGCTCAAGGTTTGTAGTAGCAACAAAAAAACACAACAAAAATGTAACTAGATTAGGGACCATAGGACAATCTGAGGTATCATCAATTATTAGATGAGATACTTTATGCAAAACCCTAGCATGTTGCTTGGAAAAGAGTAATTGCTCAAGATATTGTAGCTATTAGTGTATAATAGTAAATGTCATCAATATTATTGTTGATGTTATGATTACTGCTCTATATTATTTCTATATTATTTCTGAGCCCATTGCATAGCCATAATTTTAAAATTATCCCTATCTTATAGGGTTCATTTCTCAGAGATGAACTGGAGAAGATGATGGACGACAACACAATAGCCAAGATATATATATATATATATATTTAGGAAACTAAAGGCTGAAGAATGAATGCTTGGGAAAGTCAGCAGTACTTTATATCCAAGTTAATATAAGTAAAATAAGAGACCACCATGCCTGGGCTGGGATCTTGTCACCAATTAAAGGAGGTAGACTGTGGACTCTAAAATAATGTGGCAGTTTCTGATTGTAGAAAGGAAGGAGGAAGAAGGTAAGTCTGTGTATGTAGGTGGAGGACATATTTCAGCTTTGAACTCAACAAACTCTAAGCCTCGAGTCAGGTTAGTTCCAGACAACAGAAGCCATTATATTTGGTGTTAAGTAGAAGAGTCTATATTAGAGAACAGTAGATAGCTCACATAATTTACGATGGTCCAATGCAATAATATTGAATGTTACTCAACTTGGAGCTATATGGCCAGGAGAAATGTCCAACCACATTACTTGACTTCTATGACTGACACCCAACTGCTGTTGTCACCAGCTGCTTAGCAACCATGACTCACAGGAGCAGAAAGTAAGGAGAATTTCTACCACAGCATCTGATCTCACATGGCTATTAACTCTGCTCTCAAAGTCTCCCACAATTTTATCTGCCTAGCATAACTTAGGTAACGTGTAAAATCACTGCTACACAAGAATCTCAGAACGTGAAATTTTAACTTTCCAGCCCATATAGTATAGGAAACAATGAGAGAAAGGTATTAGAAGTAGTGTTGAGTAAACTAATTTATCGAATCTATCACATTGACATCAGATTTGGAGACCAAATAGCTTCCCAGTCATCTGATTATTACATCTCAGTATCCCTTTTCATGCTAAGTGGCCTTGATCTGCTCCAAGACTGTGGAGGGACCTCAGAAAACCAGTGCTACTATGAACTTGATCAACAGAGACCCAGAGAAAAGCACAGAAATATGTCATATTGCTGAACTCAAGAAGTGTCAGCATAGACTCACTGGGTATTTCCCATATTGAAAATTCCTCCTGTGCTTTACCTTCTGACTAACAGTACTGTCATGTTGGAGGCAGTGGCGTAGATTAGTGCTCTCAAAAGACATCCTGTATGACACACTCATCCAGGTCACTTAGTCTCAGCAACAAGGTATTAGGCCTAGAAAATTATTTGCAGGTGTCTCCAAGGAGTTGGCATTAAGACATTTACACATGGCATACCCTGTATTTATATGCAAGCTAGACACTATGCTATGTTTTCCTATTGATGTTTTTAACCTCTACAGAAAAAAATGTGAAGACCAACTTCTAGCATATGGAAGTATTTTCACACAGCAAATTATATGAGAACTAGGAAGAAGAAGAAAGATTTGTAAATATTGCCAGTTTAAATGCAACTTTTCAAATTCTATTAGGAGACCAAAATCCTCCTGTATTTAACTAAAATCAACCAACATTTATTGAAAACCTACTATGCGCTAAACTCTTTCTAAATGCTTTCTTACATGTTATCTGATTTGATTTTCAGAACAGTTCTACAAGGTAAGTTTTTTTCCTATATTTTTATTGTATATATTTAAGATATACAACATAAAGTTCTGGTGTACTTACACATTATGAAATGGTCACTGCAGTCAAGGAAATTAAAATGTCCAACATCTCACATAGTCACCATTTTTGTTGCAAGAGCACCTCGAATCTACTCTCTCAGCAAAATCTTGAATGCAATAGTATTAACTATCATCCCTTAGACCTACATCTCCCCATTTGTCCTCCCTTCATCTACCTCTTGTAATCACCATTTTGTTCTCTGTTTCTATGTCCTTGACTTTTTTTAGATTCTGCACAGAAGTAAGATCATATGGTATTTTTCTTTCTATGTATGGCTTATTTCACTTAGCTTCCAGGCCTGGATTATCTCACTTAGCATTATGTCCTACCGGTTCATCAAGGTCGTGGTAGATGGTAGTATTTCTTTCTTTTTTAAGGCTGAATGATATTTCATTGAATACAGGCATATACCACAATTTATTTACTCATCTGGATTAGGTTGTTTTTATATCTTGGCTATTGTGAATAATGCTGCAATGAACATGAAAGTGAAGATATCTCCACAGGGTGCTGATTTCATTTCCTTTGGATGTATCCCAGTAGTGTAATTGCCATGTCCACAATGAGATGCCACCTCACACCTGTTAGGATGGCTATTATCAAATAGATAAAGATAACAAATGGCAAGAGTATGGAGAAAAGGAAATTCTAGTACACTGTTGTTGGGAATGCCAATTGCTGCAGGCTTTATAGAAAAAAAATATGGAATTTCTTTAAAAAAAATAAAAATAGAGGTTTTTAAACTCTGTTTTTTACACTGAAGGAAACAAAACTCCCAAGAGATTGAGTAATG